>NC_133334.1:261025823-261378628 GCF_042186555.1 Aquarana catesbeiana
AGTCCGGACTGAAGTCCTCTCTCTGCTGACGTCACAGATATAAGTCCAGACTGAAGTCCTCTCTCTGCTGACGTCACAGATATAAGTCCGGACTGAAGTCCGCTCTCTGCTGATGTCACAGATATAAGTCCGGACTGAAGTCCGCTCTCTGCTGATGTCACAGATATAAGTCCGGACCGAAGTCCGCTCTCCGCTGACGTCACAGATATAAGTCCGGACTGAAGTCCGCTTTTGCTGACATCACAGATATAAGTCCGGACCGAAGTCCACTTTTGCTGACATCACAGATATAAGTCCGGATTGAAGTCCGCTTTTTGCTGACGTCACAGATATAAGTCCGGACTGAAGTCCGCTCTCTGCTGACGTCACAGATATAAGTCCGGACTGAAGTCCACTCTCTGCTGACGTCACAGATATAAGTCCGGACTGAAGTCCGCTCTCTGCTGACGTCACAGATATAAGTCCAGACTGAAGTCCGCTCTCTGCTGTTGTCACAGATATAAGCCCAGTCTTTCGGTCGAATGTCCCTTTAAGCTGGCCACACACAACCAGATTTTGATTTGTCTGTCAGATGGAGAGAATTTATTAACTGTGCAATGTGATGGTCTGCTGGATTGGATGCAATTTTTAATAGACCAGATTAAATCATTGTTGGTAAATGTGACTGTATGTAGCAACCTTATAAAATGGTACTATTATCAGATATACACTCACCGGCCTCTTTATTACCTGTTCAATTGCTTGGTAACACAAATTGCTAATCAGCCAATCACATGGCATCAACTCAGTGCATTTATACATCTAGATGTGGTGAAAACGACTTGCTGAAGTTAACACAGAGCATCAGAATGGAGAAGAAAGGGGATTTAGGTGACTTTGAACGTGGCATGGTTGTTGGTGCCAGACGGGCTGGTCTGAGTATTTTTTAAAACTGCTGATCCACTGGGATTTTCACACACAGCCATCTCTCCGGTTTACAGAGAATGGTCCGAAAAATAGAAAATATCCAGTGAATGGCAGTTGTGTGGAGGAAAATGCCTTGTTGATGTTAGAGGTCAGAGGAGAATGGGCAGACTGGTTCCAGATGATAGAAAGGCAACAGTAACTCAAATAACCACTCGTTACATCAAAGGTATGCAGAATACCATCTCTGAACGCACAACACATTGAACCTTGAAGCAGATGGGCTACAGCAGCAGAAGACCACACCGGGTGCCACTCCTGTCAGCTAAGTACAGGAAACTGACGCTACAATTCACACAGGATCACCAAAATTGGACAATAGAAGATTGGAAAACGTTGCCTGGTGATGAGGCTCTATTCCTCCCACTGGCAGCAATGATGGGGCACTATTCCTCCCACTGGCAGCAATGATGGGGCACTATTCCTCCCACTGGCAGCAATGATGGGGCACTATTCCTCCCACTAGTACCAATGATGGGGCACTATTCCTCCCACTGGCAGCAATGATGGGGCACTATTCCTCCCACTGACACCAACAATGGGGCATTGTTACCGACACCAGGACATTTTCTACTCCTACTGGCTATAGTCCAGCCCCTCTAAGGTTTGAAGGATAATAAACTGTCCCTTTGTTTAAAAAGTTGGTAGACCCCTGATGTAGACTTGTAAAATTACTGACAGGTCCACTTTAAAGTTATACTTAAGTCTTGTTTTTTGTTTTTTTTTTTCTTTAAAAATAACAGACATGTTATACTTACCTTCTCTGTGAAATGGTTTTGCACAGAGCAGCCCAGATCCTCCTCCTCCTGGGTCCCCTGCCGGCGCTCCTGGCCCCTCCCTCCTGTCCAGTGCCCCCAGAGCAAGCAGCTTGCTCTGGGGGCACCCGAGCCGCAGCTCTGTGTGTCCATTCAGACACGGAGCTGGGGGTTTGGCCCCGCCCTTCTCTCTCCTGGTTGGTGAACTGACTCTGATTGACAGCAGAAGGGGCCAATAGCGCTGCTGCTGTGTCTCAGCTGAGGCACTAGTGCAACATCGCTGGACAGAGAGGGGGCTCAGGTAAGTATATGGGGGGCTGCTGCACAAAGAAGGTTTTGTACCTTCATGCATAGAATGCAATAAGATAAAAAAACCTTCTGCCTTTACAACCGCTTTAAGCCTTCAGGATAGAGCAGCCATGGATGGGACAAAAAAAAGGCTGTGACTGTAATAGCTCCTGGAACACATTTTTTCCACCCTTAATAGAGACTCGGATGGGACAGATGTGAGCGCCTCTTCATGCAGGGTGGCACTGGAGCCTGAGAAGAGGCCGTTCCTGGACGCGGCACATTCGCCCCCACTCTCTCTCTCGCACACACACAAATAATTGCTTTTATTTTGATTCATATTTCCTGTCTGGAAAAAGTCTGCAGTTTTGGGCGGAGAGCCAGAAGTGGACCATCAGCGAGCCGAGAGGCCGGCTGTACCGTGCAGCCACTTTTCATGCTGGGGGGGCAGGAAATGAGAACTTTCCATGTAGGTGGAGGTCAGTGTCCCCCCGCTCTGTACTTCACCCCGATATGGTCCTCGGGGGAGACACTGCACATCCAGAGGAGATTCCGGGCCGGATAAAAAGACCGAGGACGGGTAATTTATTAGGGTATAAATGGAACATGAAGTGTCTGCAGATTATAAAGAGCTCCATGAAGGACCATTCGCGTGAATTATGGCTACGTAACGCCATCGTTGGTTTAGAAAAACTAGAAGCCTTTGGGGCCCATCGATAAAAGTTCAGCAGAGTGAAGCTCAGGATTGAACTTGACGTTAAACACGGACACCAGCCAGATTTTTGTTCTCTATTTTTTCTTTTGTTTAGAATAAAGCTAAGAGGAGTTATATTGTATGTCAGATTTTTTTTCTTTATTTGTGACCCCTTTGGGGAAACTTTCACTCACTTCCTGTCCTGGATTTGCCTTGGCCCTCTGCCCCGCCTTTGCTGTGTCCCGAACTGTGTCCTGGAATCACAGCATCAACATTATTTGAGTTACTGCACATGCCCGGTAACTTAACTGGTTCCCACCCAACCTATAGCAAATTGACAGCCGAGCAGGTCTTTCGTCTTTCTGGGTGGACGTCATATGACGTCCTCCCCAAAAGAGCCTCGAGTGTGACCGTGCTGTGGGCACGATTGGTCACCGGCTGTGTCTGGTGGATGACTGATGAGTGTACTGGCTTGCTGCCGGTACCATGTGATCACTGTGACCAATCACAGCAGATCACATGACAATTGTAAACAATAAATGGCTTTGAACCATTCCATTCATTGTTACAATTGTGTTGTTAGCTGTGATTGGTCACAGTGATCACATGGTACAGACAAAGCCAATCACAGCCCATGTGTACCATGACATTAGCTGTCGCCAATCACAGCTAATCACTACAAAAAAAAAAACCTGAATTAATCAATTTAATCCAGTAAAATGCTTGCTAAGGCTGCTCTCACACTGAAAGCGCAGGCCGTTAGCGGTAAAGCACAGTTTAAGTGGTGCTTTACCGGTGTTTAAGCGGTGCTTTTGCTCCTCTTTTCGGCTGCTAGCAGGGTGCTTTTAACCCCAAAGAAGGGGTTAAAAACTCCCATGTTGCGGCGCTTCCGAAGTGCTTTTCAGGCGCTTCGGAAGCAATGCCCATTCATTGCAATGGGCAGGGGCGTTTTAGGAGTGCTGTATACAGCGCTCCCAAACCACCCCACAGATGCTGCTTGCAGGACTTTTTCTAACGTCCCGCAAGTGCACCAGCCGGGTGTGAAAGCACCAATTGCAATGAATGGGAGGCAGTTTTCAGGTGCTTTACAGGCGCTATTTCTAGTGTTAAAACACCTGAAAAGTGTGAAAGGGTTTTAGAGCATGAAGTTCACTGCTATAAGCAATCATAATGTGTAACCCCTTCATGCCTAAAGCCGCGTACACACGGGCAGACTTTTCGACCAGACTGGTCCGACGGACTTTCCGATGGACTTTCAACAGACTTTTGACAAACTTCCGACGGACTTGCCTGCACGCGATCACACCAAAGTCAGACGGATTCGTACGTGATGACGTACACCGGACTAAAATAAGGAAGTTGATAGCCAGTAGCCAATAGTTGCCCTAGCGTTGATTTTTGTCCGTCGGGCTAGCATACAGACGAGCGGATTTCTGGGTCCGGCGGAATTCTGACGTAAAGATTTGAAGCCTGTTCCAGATCTAAAGTCCATCAGATTTTCGACTGGAAAAGTCCGCTGAAGGTCTGATGAAGCCCACACACGATCGGATTGTCCGCCGGACTCGGTCCATCGGATCAGTCCGGTCGAAAAGTCCGCCCGTGTATACCATGGATATGCAATTAGCGGACCTCCAGCTGTTGCAAAACTACAAGTCCCATCATGCCTCTGCCTCTGGGTGTCATGCTTGTGGCTGTCAGTCTTGCTATGCCTCATGGGACTTGTAGCTCTGCAACAGCTGGAGGTCTGCTAATTGCATATCCCTGGTGTATACGCTGCATTAGCCTTTTTCTGACACTTGTTGCTTTATATATATTTTTTAGCAGAGACCCTAGAGAATAAAATGGCGATTGTTGCAATATTTTATGTCACACTGTACTTGCACAGCGATCTTTCAAATGCATTTTTTTTTAAGAAATACACTTTCATGAATTAAAAAAAAAAAAACCTGTACAGTTAGCCAAATTTTTTCGTATAATGTGAAAGATGATGTTAGGCCGAGTAAACAGACACCTAACATGTCTAAAATTTCTGCACACTCGTATGGCGACAAACTACGGTACTTAAAAATCTCCATAGGCGACGCTTTAACATTTTTACAGGTTACCAGTTTAGAGATATACAGAGGAGGTCTAGCTCTAGAATTATTGCTCTAACAATCCCAGCGATACCTCACATGTGTGCTTTGAACACAGATTACATTTGTGGGCGCGACTTATGTATGCGTTCGCTTCTGTGCGCAAACATGGAGGAATGGGGCGCTTTAAAAAAAAACATTTTCTTTTCTTTCTTTTTTTTTTACTTTGTCCCTTTAAATTTTTTTTTCTGATCACTTTTATTGCTTTTACAAGGAATGTACTCTTTATGGAGGGATTTGGGGACCCCAAATCCCTCCTTTGCATTTAAAAGCTTTCAAAATGATGTTTGGCTGTTTTGAATACGGTAATGTTTTTGAATTTGGTGGCTTTAAGGCTTCCATAAACCGGATGTGATGTCATGATCAGTGATGTGATGTCATGACCGGCATTGTTCGGGTCTCCGGCCAGTCGGCGGACGTGCCACTTGCCTGGCTGTGCAATGTGGCAGAATTGTGTCACTCACAAGAGTGAATGTACACAATTAGAAATCATATGGCAAGTACAATAGTTCACACAGTGTGGAAAAGAATTATTTGATCCCCTGCAGATTTTGTAAGTTTGCCCACTTCCAAAAGAAAAGAAGGGTCTATAATTTGTATCATAGGTGTATTTTAAATGATAGAGACAGAATATCCACCAAAAATCCAGAAAACACACACAATACAAATTGAGTAGCAGTTCAGTGAGTAAAAAAGGTATTTGATACCCAAGCAAAACATGACTTAGTACTCGGTTGAGAAACCCTTGTTGGCAAGCACAGAGGTCAGACGTTTCTTGTAGTTGGTGACCAGGTTTGCACACATCTCAGGAGGGATTTTTGGTACACTCTTCTTTACAGATATTTTTAAATCCTTAAGGTTTCTTGGTTGTCCCTTGAAAACTCGAAGTTTCAGCTTCCTATATAAATTGTACATAGGATTAAGGTCTGAAGACTGGCTAGGCCACTCCATGACCTTAATGTGCTTCTTCTTGAGCCACTCCTTTGTTGCCTTGGTGGTATGTTTTGGGTCATTGTCATGCTGGAAGACCCATCCACGACTCATCTTCAGTGTTCTGGCTGAGGGAAGAAGGTTCTCATCCAAGATTTTGCAATACATGGCACGTCCATTGGCCCCTCAATTTGGCAAAGTTGGCCTGTACCTTTAGCAGAGAAACAGCCCCAAAGCATCATGTTTCCAACTCCATGCTTGACTGTAGGGAGGGTGTTCTTAGGGTCATAGTCAGCATCTTTCTTCCTCCAAACACGGAGAGTCAAGTTAATGCCAAAGAGCTCACTTTTGGGCTTATCTGACCACAGCACTTTCTCCCAATTCTTTTCTGAATCATTTAGATGTTCATTGGCAAACTTCAGATGAGCCTGTACATGTGCCTTCTTGTGGAGGGGGAACCTGCGGGTGCTGCAGGATTTCAATCCATGGCGGTATATTGTGCTACCAATGGTTTGTTTGGTGACTGTGCTCCCAACTGCCTTGAGATCATTCACAAGCTTGTGTAGTTCTGGGCTGATCCCTCATTTTTCTAATGAACATCCCTACCCCATGAGGAGAAATCTTGCATGGAGCTCCAGACTGAGGGTGATTGATGGTTATTTTGTATTTCTTCCATTTGTGAATAATCGCTCCAACAGTTGTCTCCTTCTCACCAAGCTTCTTGCTGATGGTCTTGTAGCCCATTCCAGCCTTGTGCTATGATAAAAATTATAGACCCTTCTTTTCTTTGTAAGTGGGCAAACTTGCTAAATCTTCAGGGGATCAAATAATAATTTCCCCCACCATATACTGTATATGAAATTTGCAGTTTTCCTAATTTTTTTTTCTTTAAAACAAAATTGGAACATATCTTCATAACAAAACGAATCACAAACATTATCATATGATAAAAAATGCAAAAGTAGAGGTTATCTTAGGTGAATACCACATGTCTGAATGATCTATAGATCCAGAGATCTATGAAGCAAATCTACATGCAAATCCTTTCCTGTAAAAGTCAACCTTTCCACTTCCTCTTCAAGATTTCCTATTGGTCCATCAGACTGCTTATTGAATTAAACTACCAATAAGGAAGGCTGGTGAGAGGCTGGTGGGTGGGGGATTAAGCAGGGTACATTTTTACAGGAAAAGTCATGGTCTGCATATACTGTAACTCCTGTAACACTGTGCAATGTTACTGTTATGCAGAACTGTTTTCTTGCCACAAGATGGCAGTGTCTCGCACCTTAGTGATCACAAAACCCATACAGAAATGCTGGGAACCCTGGGACTTGTACGCTGTGAGCAGGATTTTTCCATTGAGATTAGCTGGAGCTGAACTACACCGTCCATTAGGACTGGAAAATGGTCAGCAGCATTTAAAAAGGGAGAAGCCTGGGAAAACGGGGGAGATGGGGGGAGAGACTGTGTTGGAGGCTGGATGTGAGAGAGGGAGGAGAGTACGTGGGCCCAGCACAGTTTGGACCGAGACGGGAAGTCGCAAAAAGCCGCCTGAGAGCGGATCACCCTGAGGAGGCAGGTAGTGAAACCTGTAGGCAGACAAACCGGGTCATCGCCACCTTCACAGCAATTCCAGAGAAGGACAAAGGCAGTCACCTCCATACGGAAGGTCATCACTTCCTCCTGCTGCGCTATGGTGTGAGGGTTCTTAACCCATACAACGCTGCGATTGCATTCAAGCCTGTTGTTTGCATCCTGTTGCTAGAGACTAGAACATTTACAGTGCAGGCCTATATCTGTAGGCACAGACACTATAACCCATCCAGTGCTGCAGTCTAACCACCTTTCTACTTTGATCAATATTGCCTGCATGATTCTACAGACTTCAGACTTGAGCTATCCAAGAAATTAGTTGGTTTCCATTTAAATGGACAGATTACAGCCAGAATCCTTTTCCCTTTTTTCCTTCCAAAGCAATTTCTGTTCCCATTTGACATCCCTAATGTGAATCTTTACCTTAATCTGACATCTTTAAAGTGATACTCCACCCTACCAGTGTTTATTAAAGGGGAACTCTGTTTGGCATTTTACCATCCTTTGTCCATTCAGTTTTCTTCAAAGAGACTACATCTTTATAGTGCACCAACGCAAGGGCCCCAACTTGCCGGCAGAAGAGTTCTTTATGTGCTTGGGGTATCTGCTGAAAATGTACTTGTCTAAATTCCTGAGAGTTAAACCCGGACTCATATCGCTGAGAACACGCACGTGAGCTAACCCAGTGTTTGTTCTTTCTTTCTCGGCTTGGGAGCTCACGTTTAAATCTTGTCCTTCAAGTGGGAGTGGCCTAAAATGCTACTGTATTGTGTTATATTGCCTTATCCTGTTGGTGTTTTGCCATTTGAAAGACTCAGCCAATTGTTTTCTTTTACCCATTTTGCCAGTTTTGTGACACTAATTGCACATTTATCTTATCAGTGTGTACGTGTTTATCCTTTGTGTGACAGCCAGGAAGTCACCTGGCCGGTATTTTGGTGGTGTCAGCAGGGGCAAAACTCTACTCAGGGCTCAGCAGTGAACAGGGTACCCAGAATACTTAACGGCTCTTGAGAGGGTATGCTACACTCCAGCTACTGATATGGCTGAATCTTCTGATCATTTTGCCATGCCGGACCATTCAGCATTGTAATCAGTCCACACGAATGAATTCCTGACAAGTCATAATACTGTATACAACAGTATAAATTCTCAGAAAAAACTTTACCTTTTATTATTATAAAAGTTGTCCTTGTCAGTAGGGTTGCACTGATACCGGTATCGGTTCCGATACTAAGCATTTGCAGGAGTATTGGTACTCGTGCAAATGCTCCGATACCTGAAACCGACACTTTCAGGCTCAGTTCTTTCAGCTGTCAGCGGGATTCCCCCACTGAAAGCTGAAATGTAAAAAAATTAAATCCGGCAATTATCGGTTGTTAAGGAGCGGGTCCGCCACTCCTTAACAAGTTAAAAGTTAAAAAGACACATTTTTTATTTTGTATCTTTCTGTTTATTCATCTACAGATCAAAAGGATGAATTTCGATCTGCAGATAAAGTCAGCAACCTGTCAAGTAAAAAAAAAATATATATATATTTTTTGTTTTCTTTATTAAATGTTCCTCTGTTTAACCCCTTATTAACTCTTAATTTACTGTAATCAGCCTTAATTAACTCCTTACTCCTCCTCCATTTCATTATTATTTTCCTGCTTTTTTTTTTTTTTTTATTCACTTCTATTTTATAAACTAGTAATAATTAAAACTTTTTTTTGTTTGCTTTGTTCATTAATATTTTTACACCTTTAACATATATTTACATTTTAAAAAAGCGCAAAATTTTAAATAAATACATTTAACCCCTTATTAACCCTTAATTTACTATAATCGGCCTTAATTAACTTCTTATCCTCCTCCATTTCACTATTATTTTCCTGCTATTTTTTTTTTTTTTATTCACTTCTATTTTATAAACTAGTAATAATTAAAACATTTTTTTATTCTTACATATTTATAAATATTTGGGGGACCTCGTCTTATTCATTTTTCCTTCCATGATTGGCTAGCATTGTGACATGTTGACTTTAAAGGTATAACCCACCTTATTTTCAGCTGTCCTTCAGCTACACATCTTCCGTTGTACCTGATAAGGAGATCTTGAGACGTCATTAGTCACAACGTGTTTTCTTCCGCGGACTCATCCTGGCGGCATAGCGCTTTGCGTAATTCTCCTGGCGCCTCGGCCAAGTAAACGTCAGGCAGATTTAGTGCTTGTGAGAAGTATCAGGCTGCTAACGCCGAGCGACACCTCCAAGTCACATTCATTCCCCGAAACGGCGAGTAATTTACATCGCTCCGAACGCCCCCAGAATGTTCCTCTTTATGAGAGCAATTTAAAGCGTGGCTCCGTCCAGTGATGAAAGCGGCGGGAACACGGCACAGCTTGGGGTGGGTGGAAGTGCGTTCCTCGTTAGTCGTATTTTTATCAAAGGAAGAATAAATCAGACATTATTATTAGGATGATTATTAATCAGGATTTATAGAACGCCAACAGTTTGCGCAGCGCTTTACATTATACAGGGAGACAGTACAGCTACAATACAATTCAATACAAGAGGGTTAGGAGGGCTCTGTTTCCAAGAGCTTATAACCTAATATGGAGGGGCAAGTGATACATTGAATTGGTAATTTTGTGATGAAATACATTTTCCTACAATGTCTCCGCTCATCCCCAAGATATTATAATTAAAAAAAAATAAAAAAATTTGCTGGTTGAAGCTGTACTGGTGCTAAAGGCACTTCCTAGCAGCTGAATGCTAGTTTCCATTGATGGATCTATAGCAGTGGTCTCCAAACTGTGGCCCTTTGCTTTCCTGTATGTGGCCCTTGGGGCACTGTTCCTCACACTGATAAAAGGCATTATTCTCTCCACTGACAGCAATGATGGGGCACTACTCCTCCCACCGACACCAATGATGGGGCACTTTGCCCCCTACTGACACCAATGATGGGGCACTATTCCCTCAACTGACACCAATGATGGGGCAATATTCCTCCCACTAACACCAATGATGGGGCACAATGCCTTCCACTGACACCAATGATAGGGCACAATTCCTCCCACTGATACCAATGATGGGGCACTACTCCTCCCAATGACACCAATGTTGGGGCACTATTCCTCCCACTGACGTCAATGATGGGGCACTATTCCCTTCACTGACACCAATGTTGAGGCACTATTCCTCCTACTGACACCAATGATGGAGCACTATTCCTCCCACTGATACCAATGACATGGCACTATTCCTTCCACTAACATCAATGATGGGGTACTATTTCTCCCACTGACATCAATGATGGGGCTTTATTTCTCCCACTGACACCAATGATGGGGTACTATTCCTTCCACTAACTATTTCCTTCACTATTACCTCCACTGATATAGATGATGGGGCACTATTCCTCCAACTGACACCAGAGAGGAGTGGCTATTGTTATATAGAATTGCATAGTGTGTAATGGCTAGCTTATGTGCCAACTAGACTGAAACAGGATGTTATGAGAGACGGATGTCTGATTATTTTTTGGGCAAATGCCACCTTTTCACTTTGAATAATTGTTCTCCCCTCTGATTGGCTGTCACAGTGGTGACATGATCGGGAGCCTATCCCACTGAATCCTGATCATCCCGCTCTCAGGACAGAAACCTCAGCTGTCCGTGGATGCATATACAGCATGTCGGTGTTCAGGCCCTGTTCACACATAGCATTTTCTAAACGTGCATTTTTTTGTGCTTTTCTTGTGTGCTTTTCATACAACATGCATAGGGCAACTCATTCATGTCAATGGACTGCCCTACGTGCGACAAACACAGCAAAGAAGCTCATGTAGCTTTTTTGCTGCATTGAGACTTGCAGGTTTTTTTACCACGTTTTGTTGCCTTTATTGCGTATTTCTCTGTGTGGCAAAATGCACATCTTCTTGCTCTGTTTGAGGTGCCATTAACAATGGATGGCGCCAACAAAGGCAATGAGCATTTTTTTGTGTAGTTTGTGAACATGCACAGAAACCTGCGATTTCACACACATTTACAAAAGGGGCATGTGTGAATGGAGCCTAACGCTCGCCCTCTTTTCCACTGCACATAAAGTCTGCTCTATGTGGGCAGCAAGAGGTTAACCTGAGCATTTCCTTCATGTATGGCTGGAGCTTCTCAGCAATGTCCCCATGCATTGCTCATTCACTGCTCTCAAATCTCTTCCTTGCACATGCCAAGCCGCTCAGAAGTTTCCAAGATATTAGCAGCGATGGTTTTATAACGTCGTTTTTGGCGCGGCCTGAGCTGCCTTTTGGTGGTCCCTCTGTTTCCCAGCAGTGAATCTTGATATCACACGCCTAAAGCCAGGAGAGCTGGAAGATTGTGTGTTCCTTCCCTCCTGACTTCCAGATTCCCATACAGGATGATATTCCACCCCGCACCCACCCAGCGGGGAGACAGCATTACCCTGGGGCTGAGAATATCTGCATCCAATATGAGTCAATACATCAGAAAAACATGACATGGAGATAAGAAACAAAAAACATCTGGTCTAATGATAGATAGATAGATAGATAGATAGATAGATAGATAGATAGATAGATAGATAGATAGATAGATAGATAGATAGATAGATAGATAGATAATCAATAGATAGATAGATACACCATAGATAGACACACTGCTCAAAAAAATTTAAGGAACACTTTTTAACCACTTGTTTACTGGGTACCTAAACCCCCCTCCTGCCCAGACCAATTTTCAGCTTTTAGCGCTGTCACTCTTTGAACGACAATTGCGCGGTCATATAACACTGTACCCAAATTAAATTTTTATCGTTTTTTTCCCCACAAATGGAGCTTTTTTTTGGTGGTATTTTATCACCTCTGGGTTTTTTATTTTTTGTTAAAAAAATTTAAAAAGACCGAAAATTAAAAAAAAAAAAAATGCAAAACCGTTTTATATTTCGTTTTAAAAAATTGCAAGCAGGTAATTTTTCTCCTTCATTGATGTACGCTGATGAGGCTGCGCTGATGGGCGCTGATAGGCTGCATTGATGGGCACTGATAAGGCAGCACTGATGGGCCCTAATAGGTGGCACTGGTGGGCACTGATAGGTGGCATTGGTGGGCACTGATGGGTGGCACTGATGGGTGGCACTGATGGGCAGCACTGAAGGGCATTGATAGGTGGCACTGAAGGGCACTAATAGGTGGCACTGATAGGTGGCAGTGATGGGCACTGATGGGTGGCAGCGATGGGCACTGATGGGTGGCAGTGATGGGCACTGATCAGCACTGGTAGGTGACACTGATAGGCAGCACTGCTAGGTGGCACTGATGAGGCACTAATTGGCACCACTGGTGGGCATTGATAGGTGGCACTGATAGGTGGCACTGATTGCTGGCACTGTTATGCACTGATTTGTGGCACTGTGGGCACTGGCAGGTGGCACTGGCAAGCAGTACTGGCTGGCACAGATGAGGCGGCTTCGCCTCTTCCTCTTCGGGACTGATGTCCTTTGTACAGAAGCTGGTGATCGGCTTTTTACAGCGTGAGGAGGGAATAAAAACAATTACCAATCTTCTGTTTACATCACGTGATCAGCTGTTATTGGCTGACAGCTGATCACGTGGTAAGGGGCTGGGATCGACCCCTTACTCTGATCTGTGATCTCATAGACTAAGTGATCACAGCGTGCGCCGCACGTGCCCTGCAGGAGGCGCGGGGGGAGCGTGCAAAGGGGAGGACGTGTATTGACGGCCTCCCGGCAAAGTAGGTACTTGCTGTAGTCATAATTCGGCTATAGCATGGATCTAAAGGGGTTAATCAGAGTATAGCATCAAGGCAATGAAACTCCTGGGATATTGATCTGGTCAGTTGAGTAGCAGAAGGGGGTTGTTAATCAGTTTCAGATGCTTTGGTGTTAATGAAATTAACTACAGATGCACTAGATGGGCGACAATGAGACAACCTCCAAAACAGGAATGGTTCTTAAGCTGGAGGCCATTGACATTTTTTTCCCCTACTCATCTTTTCTGACTGTTTTTCACTAGTTTTGCATTTGGCTAGGGTCAGTGTCACTACTGGTAGCACAAGGTGATACCTGGACCCTATAGAGCAGTGGTTCTCAACCCTGCCCTTAAGTACCCCCAACAGGCCATGTTTGCATATTTTCCTTTTGTCTTGCACAGGTGCTTTAAATCAGAGTCAATAGCTTGGTATTTTGGACAGCTATTTTATCTAAGAGAAATTCCCAAAACATGGCCTGTTGGGGGTACCTGAGGACAGGGTTGAGAACCACACCTATAGAGGTTGCACAGGCAGTCCAACTCCTCCAGGATGGCACATCAATACGTGCCATTGCCAGGAGGTTTGCTGCGTCTCCCAGCACAGTCTCACGAGCATGGAGGAGATTCCAGGAGATAGGCAGTTACTCTAGGAGAGCTGGACAGGGCCGTAGAAGGTTCTTAACCCACCAGCAGGACCGGTATCTGCTCCTTTGTGGAAGGAGGAAAAGGATGAGCACTGCCAGAGCCCTACAAAATGACCTCCAGCAGACCACTGGTGTGAATGTCTCTGGCCAAACAATCAGAAACAAACTTCATGAAGTGGCCTGAGGGCCCGACGTCCTCTAGTGGGCCCTGTGCTCACTGCACGGCACCGTGGAGCTCGATTGGCATTTGCCATTGAACACTGGAATTGGCAGGTCCACCACTGGCGCCCTGTGCTTTTCACAGATGAGAGCAGGGTAACCCCTCACACATGTGACAGACGTGAAAGGGTCTGGAGAAGCCGTTGGGAATGTTCTGCTGCCTGTGTAACATCGTTCAGCATGAGCTGTTTGGTGGTGGGTCAGTGATGGTCCGGGGAGGCATATCCATGGAGGGACACACAGACCTCTATACAGGGCCGGATTTGCCATAAGGCCACCGAGGCCAGGCCTCGGGGCGGCAGTGGTGCAGGGGCGGCGCCACTCCTGCAGCGACTTTGCGGCCGCCCCCCCCTTTCGGGCTGCTCGTTAAAGTTGATTAAGGGCACCGGTGCCCTTAGAAAAGATGGCCGTGAGCCGCCCAGTACTGCGCATGCGCAGTTCTGAAGCGGCCGCGCTTGGGAAAACTCGTATGCGCTCGGCCGGGCGGCGCATGCGCAGTAGCGTGATTTCGCCGCCCGGCGCCATTTTTGAAAAAGATTAAGAAGTAATGTCAGCGGTGCGGCGGCGGGGGGAGAGAGATGACATCTCTCATTGCCAGCACCGCTGTTCCACCCTCCTTCATCTGGTGGCAGACAGGCAGCATGGCAAGTGACATCAACATCTGGTGGCAGCGTGGCAAGTGACATCAACATCTGGTGGCAGCGTGGCAAGTGACATCAACATCTGGTGGCAGCGTGGCAAGTGACATCAACATCTGGTGGCAGTGTGGCAAGTGATATCAACATCTGGTGGCAGCGTGGCAAGTGACGTCTCCATCTGGTGGCAGCATGGCAAGTGACATCCCCATCTGGTGGCAGCGTGGCAAGTGACATCAACATCTGGTGGCAGTGTGGCAAGTGACGTCTCCATCTGGTGGCAGTGTGGCAAGTGACATCAACATCTGGTGGCAGCGTGGCAAGTGACGTCTCCATCTGGTGGCAGTGTGGCAAGTGACATCCTCATCTGGTGGCAGCGTGGCAAGTGACATCTCCATCTGGTGGCAGTGTGGCAAGTGACGTCTCCATCTGGTGGCAGCGTGGCAAGTGACATCCCCATCTGGTGGCAGCGTGGCAAGTGACATCCCCATCTGGTGGCAGCCAGGCAGTGTGGCAAGTGACATCTCCATCTGGTGGCAGCGTGGCAGGTAAGTAATTCATAATGAACTAGTATGCTATGCATACTAGCTCATTATGCCTTTGTCTTGCAGGTTTTTTTGGGGGGGAAATTTTTAAAAGGGTTTACAACCACTTTAAAGGATCACTAAAGTTATTTATTTATTTTTTTTTAAATAACAAACATGTTATACTTACCTCCACTGTGCAGCTCATTTTGAACAGAGTGGCCCCGATCCTGGTCTTCTGGGGTCCCTCGGGGGCTGTCTTGACTCCCCCCCACAAGGACTCAACACCTTTATGTGAGCTCTCTCGCATGGTGTTGAGTGCTTGCGGGCGCGCTCCCGTGATACAGCCGGCGGCTATAGCCACTCACTGTATCACTCTGCCCAGCCCCCCCGGCGTGTGGCGTTATTGGATGTGATTGACAGCAGCACGAGCCAATGGCTGCGCTGCTTTCAATCCATCCACTGTAACCAATCAACGGCCAGGCTGAGCGGCGAAGAGGATGTCTAGGGAGAGCGCGGGACTTTCGAGGGGTCAGGTAAGTAAAACGGGGGGGGGGGCCCGGTATTGTCAGATGTTTTTTCACCTTAATGCATAGCATGCATTAAGGTGAAAAAACTTTTACCCTTACAACCCCTTTAATGTCTAAACCGATGGCAACAAAAGTGAATACACCCCTAAGTGAAAATGTCCAACTTTGGCCCAATTAGCTATTTTCCCTCCTCAGTGTCATGTGACTCATTAGTGTTACAAGGTCTCAGGTGTGAATGGGGAGCAGGTGTGTTAAATTTGGTGTTATCGCTCTCACTCTCTCATACTGGTCACTGGAAGTTCAGCATGGCACCCCATGGCAAAGAACTCTCTGAGGATCTGAAAAAAAGAATTGTTGCTCCACATAAAGATGGCCTAGGCTATAAGAAGATTGCCAAGACCCTGAAACTGAACTGCAGCACGGTGGCCAAGACCATACAGAGGTTTAACAGGACAGGGTCCCCTCAGAACAGGCCTCGCCATGGTCCACCAAAGAAGTTGAGTGCGCGTGCTCAGTGTCATATCCAGAGGTAATGCCTACAGATGATTCCGAGCCTCCGTGATTGAAAGGACTGAAGTCCAAAGAATAAAAGGGGCGGGCCAGGGACAGTCAGGCTGGGGAGGAAAGAGCCTGATGATATTGGACAAGAAATGAGGCGGGGCTCTATCTGACTTGCTGCAGCTTCTAATGCACATTGTGAGAAGCTCACAGCGTGCGGTGAAATCAGAGTAAGGCATTTCAGTCCAGGAGAGGAGCCGGTACAACTGTACAAGACTGAAGAGAAGAGATCATGTGACCGATGCCATAATATTAGTCAGGGGATTCGATCTAGCCCCCCCCCCCTCCCTTAATACAGTGGAGTGTCCCCTATGTGTACATATGGAGGTTATGGGGGGAAGAAATATATTTCTGTTTTCTTCAGAAAGTGGAGAGATTTTTCTTGGTGCCGCAGAGAATTTCTGCCAATTCCGGAGAAAAATGGATTCATTGTTGCTCAGTGTGTTCCAGCCATGGGGGGGGGGGGGGTGTCGGAATCTCGGGTCGCTCACGTTCCCTGCGCACATTCTATGGTAAACTTCACTTGGGGCTAAAACTGTCCAGATCACCCTCCGACTTTTATAAAGCCACCGGCGCGCACAGCTGGGAACCGCAGCCAAAAATCTGCGCTGAAACCGGACTCCTTACAGGGCGACGTCCACAACGCAACGCGGCTGGACGGAGACTCATTTCATAATAGAAAGTAAGAATAGTAATAGGAATATAATGTTCATTTTCCTATTACTTAAAGTGGACCTGTCATCAGATACATGTAATTGTTATAATATAAACCTCACAGTATGAGAGATTTGCACAACTATACAGAAATTAAAGGTTAACTCCGGGCACAAAAAACATTCATTTAAATATACACTATATTACCAAAAGTATTGGGACGCCTGCCTTTACACCCACATGAACTTTATTGGCATCCTGCTCTTACTCCGTAGGGTTCAATATTGAGTTGGCCCACCCTTTGCAGCTATAACAGCTTCAACTCTTCTGGGAAGGCCGTCCACAAGGTATAGGAGTGTGTCTATGGGAATGTTTGACCATTCCTCCAGAAGAGCATTTGTGAGATCAGGCACTGATGTTGGATGAGAAGGCCTGGCTTGCAGTTTCCGCTCTAATTCACCCCAAACGTGTTCTATCGGGTTGAGGTCAGGACTCTGTGCAGGCCAGTCAAGTTCCTCCATCCCAAACTCGCTCATCCATGTCTTTATGGACCTTGCTTTGTGCACTGGTTCAAATCATTTGGTGGAGGGGGAGATTATGGTGCGGGGTTGTTTTTCGGGGGTTGGGCTTGGCTCCTTAGTTCCAGTGAAGAGAACTCTTAAGGTGTCAGCATACCAAGACATTTTGGCCAATTTCATGCTTCCAACTTTGTGGGAACAGTTTGGGGATGGCCCCTTCCTGTTCCAACATGACTGATCACCAGTGCACAAAGCAAGGTCCATAAAGACATGGATGAGCGAGTTTAGGGTGGAAGAACTTGACTGGCCTGCACAGACTCCTGACCTCAAACCGATAGAACACCTTTGTTCTGGCAAGTGCAGGGTCTGGACGAGGGTTGGAGTCTGCTGAATGGTGGGACCAGGGGAGGTGGAGTCGAGGGGGTTGCGTCTACACAGAGAGGGACAGGATCTGTAGGAGGAGTTCTGTCCTCCTCTTTGTTGCCAATTGCTGAGATGTTGCCGCAGCTGCAGTAGAGGTGTGAGGGCCATATAAAATGGCCTGGGGGGCCGGATTCGGCCCACAGGCTTTCAGTTTGCTACATGTGTTATAGAGGGATTTGCTTTGTTCAAATTTCATGTCTGAGATTTACAACAGCTTTAATCTGATTTTATTTTGCCGTTCCTGGTTTTACCCTCCATATCCATTTCCATTACATACCTTGTTTTATTCCCAGTGATGTCATCACTAGTTCTCTGTGCTCCTCTAGGCAATGCAGACAGATCATGGCTGGTGGGAGGGGCCATCAGGGGGGCTGTACATAGCTTCCTAAAGATGTCACCGCCCCCTGCCTCGGTTCAGTCCTGATGCAAGCAGTGGGCTGTCTTTTGGGAGGAGTTATGCAAATATCAAAACGCCTTGATGGGTGGCTATCAGTCTGGAGCAGTGGGCGTTCCTCAGGGCCGGGACAAGGAGTGGGGGGGCGGCTGCCCTGGGCAGTGTGGTAATATGTGGAGGTGGGGGATTTGTGTTTTTGGGGAGCTGCAGGGGGTAAGTATTCTTCTAGGGGCGGAAATTTGGGGGAGGTGCTAAGAGTAGTGATTTAGAGGGATTTGTGTTGGGAAGGGGAGATGGTGGGGGGGAGATTTGAACTAGGTGGGGGATTTGGGGGCAATTTGTGCTGGGAGGGTGGAATTTCAAGTGGGGGGGGATGTGTACTAGGAGGGGTAGAGGAGGGGGTGAATTTTATTTGGGGGGGGGGTTGGGGGATTTGGGGCAAAGATTTGTGGAGAGGTGATTTCAGCAGGGGGCAGATTTGTACTGGGAGGAGGAGGAATATATGCTTAGGGGGTAAGCATGCAGATTAGTGCTCAGTGTTTTTGTGGGGTGATTTTTGATGACACATCTTGGAGGGAGGGGCTAAGTTTGGCATGTTCACCCTGGGCTCTAGATGACCTGGTGTTCCTAGCTAGGCTGTATTTGTATAGGTAATGCCTACATGTGATGCTTGAAAGAACTGAAATCCAATGAATGATGGGGGTTGGGGAGTGGGCCAGGGACAGCCAAGGCCAAATCAGGGGTAGGCAAACTGGGGCCCTCCAGCTGTTGCAGAACTACAAGTCCCATCATGCCTCTGGGAGTAATTGTAACTGCCAACCTTGCAATGCCTCATGGGAAATGTAGTCCCACAACAGCTGCAGGGCCCCAGGTTGCCTACCCCCTGGGCTAGATGATGCTGAACATCCTCCAGCCAGGACTTGCTGCAGCTTCTAATGCACATTGTGAGAAGGTCACAGTGTGCGGAGTCCAGGAGAGGAGCGTGTAGAACTGTACAAGACCGAAGGGAAGGCCGGAGGTCAGATTTAAGACTCGGTGCATGCTCCAGTGTATGCATTAGGTAAGTGGTGGCACCTGGTGTTGCCAACATTTTAAAAGAACTCCGACCCCCCCACCCCGGTCAGGATGAAGAGATGTGGAGAGCCCCAGAGAAATTGGCCTCTGTCCTTCCCTATCCTCCCTCTTTCTTCTCATTGTCTCCTCTTCCTGTACTATCCTGAGTGCTCCTCACACCTTTGGTAGGTCACTTTTGATTCTTCTTGTTGCCTTCAAATGTTCTTTACAAATGATAGCAAAAATCCCAACTACAGCAAATCCATTTCAGGGAACTGTCAGGCCCCCCAGCAATCTTCTCAAAGATGAAGGAAGTGGGGGGGTCACCATTCCCCGAGCCGTCCGTCTGCAGAGCTCTCCGGGGCAGGAAGTCATCTACAGGATGAGCGATGGGGCTTAACAGGACCTATCAAGGAGCTCAGCGGCTTAATCCGCAGAGGAAATGCTGTCCAGACAGAAGAAGAGCAGCGATAAGTGCCACAGGAAGAGGAAACATTCAGCAGGGCCAAAACTCTGATGCTGGTTTCCTCCCAGCGAGCCTGCGGGGCCCCAACAAGACGGCAAAGGGCCACCGACTTCTATGGGCACCTCGGGACCTTCCGAATATTAATTATTTATCGTTGGGCGACCCCGGGAGATGGTACCAAGGTTCAAAGCCAAAGAGGTGTCCAGCAGGAAACTCAGGAAGCTTTTGTCTTCTTGCTGGAGATAAGAGAAGCCGTGGAATGGTTATTGGTAGGAAATAGACCATCAGAGATAGACTGATAGCATCCACGTCATGTGCGCTCCTACAGCGCCGCACCCTGCGCGTCCGTAGTCAGAGAGCGAATGTTGTGTTGAAAGCTTGGAAATTGAGTGATCCCTTTTATTGGTTACATTAAGTTAGTAAAGATGCAAGATTTCCAGATAACTTAGATATTCTTCTTCGGGATTTTACATTTCCCTTCACTTTATACATTGTATCATTTATAAAGCCTGAAGAAGGGATCTAAACTGTTCCGAAAGCTGGCATCTGCATTCGCTTAAATTAGTCAGTTAAAGAGATCAGTTAGGGGTCTATTTATAATAATGTCCCTGTTCGAATTTCCCACGATCATCAGCTCCATCTAATGGCCATAATGTGGTATTTCCCTGATTGAGGTACTTTGAGGAAATACCCCATTATGGCCACTAGATGGAGCTGACGATCATAGGACATAAACATATTACACAAAATACAGGTATTAGTCATGACAGCTGTACAAATTCTTGAGACATTTACACAGCGCATTTCTTTTATAAATAGCCTCCTAAGTGATCCATTTATTAGCTAACAACGTGCTGCCACACACGTAACACATATGTGTGGTGGGAAAGGGTGGGCTTTAACTCCCACGCACATATGTGTCGCTGAATGGCTGATGTTTCTGTGCTAAGAATGTGCTCCCAGCAGAGAGACCGAGATGTCAAAGACAGTTCTTGGTCCCCACTAACGGCTGGTAGTTGGCGGGACTGTCACCTGATCATGTGAGCACTATGACAGCCAATCAGAGTGGTCACATGATTACCAATCCTTTCCACCTCCTGTGTGTTCAGAACCTTTTAAAATGACACACGGACGGACAGGAAGGGATTTTTTAGTATCGAGCAGTCAGTGCCAAGATCATGCAGTGCCCAGAGCGAGGATCCCAAAGAGCAGGGTGTGGGGGAGTACACTCATGTGATGAGGAGGGTGCAGCTTCCTTACATAGCTTATCGGTGTAGTTCCCCCTTTACACTGGTTGTCATTGTAGTAGCTGCTTGCATTGGTGGTCAGTGTAGTATCCCCTTACATTCATTGTCAGTGTAGTACTCCCCCCTTACATGGGTTGTCAGTGTAGTACACCCTTACATTGGTGGCCACTAGTACCCCATTATATTGGTTGTCAGTTTAGTACTCAATTACATTGGTTATCATTGTAGTACCCCTCTAAATCAGTGGCCAGTGTAGTGCCACCTATAATTGGTGGTCAATGTAGTGCCCCCTTACAATAATTGCCGGTGTTGTACCCCCTTGCATTGGTTGTCAGTGTAGTACCCACTTGCATTAGAAGTTAGTGTAGTGTACCCTTACATTGATTGGAAGTGTAGTACCCACTTACATTGATGGCAATGTATTACCCCGCAACATTGATTGTCAGTGTGGTACCCCCTTACATTGGTTGGAAGTGTATTACCCTGCAACTATGGTTGTCAGGGTAGTACCCTCTTGCATTGGTTGTCAGTGTAGTACACCCTTGCATTGGATGTTAGTGTAGTGTACCCTTACATTGGTTGTCAGTGTAGTACCCTCTTACATTGGTTGTCAGTGTATTACCCCACTACATTGGTTGTCAGTGTAGTACCCTCTTACATTGGTTGTCAGTGTAGTTCCCCCTTGCATTGATGGTCAGTGCAGTATCCCTTGCATTGGATGCTAGTGTATTGCCCCTTGCATTGATGGTTAGTGTAGTTCCCCCCCTTACATTGGTTGTCAGGGTAGTACCCCCTTGCCTTGATGGTCAGTATAGTGCCCCTTGCATTGATGTTCAATGTAGTTCCCCCTTACATTGGTTGCCAGTCTAGTACCCTCTTATTATTATTATACAGGATTTTATAGCGCCAACTGTTTGCGCATCGCTTTACAATATAAAAGGGAGACAATACAGTTACAGTACAATACAAGAGGATTAAGAGGGCCCTGCTCAGAAGAGCTTACAATCTAGTAGGGTGGGGCAGGGGGTACGTGTAGTACGTGTGGGGAATGAGTTGATGGAAGTGGTAAAATATTAGCTGGAGGCATGATAGGCTTCCCTGAAGAGATGAGTTTTCAGGAATTGCCTGACGGCAGCTAGATTAGGAGATAGCCAGACAGGTTAGGGTAGAGAGTTCCAGAGGATGGGAGAGAGACATGTATGGGAAGAGAAGACAAGGGAGCTTGAGAGTAGGAGGTCTTGAGAGGAGCGCTGATATTTGGAGACAGGATTGGTGATGTAGCTCGGGGCAGAATAGTGAATGGCTTTGAATGTTGTGGTTAGTATGATAGACTGAAAAAGGGATAATCTGTGGAGAAGCAGGCCAATGAGAAGGGAGTTGCAATAGTCAAGGTGAGAGATAACGAAGGAGTGAATGAGTAGCTTGGTGGTTGCAAGTGTAGTACCCCCCTTATAGTGGTTGCAAGTGTAGTACCCCTTGCTTTGATGGTCAGTGTAGTTCCCACGTTACGTTGGCTGTCAGTGTAGTACCCCCCTTACACTGGTGGTCAAATTAAGTGCAGAGTGTGAGTGTCCACTAGTTGCCCATCACCGATCCGGAGTGTGCATGTGATGCTGTGCTGCACTGCACCCAGGGCAGCTGTCCCTGCTGCCCCCACCCCCCCACCCCCTTGTCCAAGCCCTACCCCTGACAACCTCTAGAGGAACCCTAGCTGAGAAAGCCTGCCCTACGCTATGAGCTCAGATTTTTTTTATGAGAATTCATAACAAACAACCTCCCTTTCAACTTTCTCCCCCTCCGGCGTATTCTGGCGAGGACACGGAATAACCTGACGTACAGGAGGTCCGATCAGAGCCCCGCATGTAAAATAAACTGACAGCATTAATATTGCGCTCGCTGGGATGGAAAGTAAAGGGAATTTCCAGAGGAGATAATACAGAAGGACATCAAAGTGGATGACAAGTCTCACCGGGGTCGTTGTAGCGAGATGAAGGATGACACAATTGTTATTGGTTCTTAGGGGGGGGGGAGTAGGAATGGGAGGGGGGTGCGGCTCCTTGTAAGTGCATATGTCATAAAATCAGAAACGTTCAGGCTGAGATGAGTTCCCAGGGAAAACAAAGAGAGAGATCTGTCTGAAACCCGGCGCTCGGCCCAGCTGCTCCCTGACCCACAGCAGGCCCAGACCATGTAGCGGCCAATATGGAGGCCGCGCTCAGCGGCAGGTCAGTGGGGGAGGCTGGGAGAATCTGCAAGGAAGGCCCATGTGGCTTCAATTAGCATCAGGCCAATACGGCACAGATAACGGGCTTCTCATTTATGAATCCACATCCCTTCTCAGTAACACAGGGAGCAGCGATGAGCAAGGGGTGCGGCCAGATGAAACGATCGGCCTCGCTTTGTTTTCATCATTTCTTATTTCCCCTTTTTCAAGGTTTGGTCAGTAGCAATGTTGGTTTGAAATAAAGTGATACTGATTCAGTCTACAGATAACATTTACACATAAAGAATTATATATAGCTCTGACATTTACCGCAGTGCTGTACAGAGAACACTGAGCCAGTCACATCAATCTTTGCGCCAAAGGAGCTTACACTCTAATGTCTCAAAGCAAGGTCCATAAAGACATGGATGAGTTGGTTTGGGGTGGAGGAACTTGACTGGCCTGCACAGAGTCCTGACCTCAACCTGATAGAACACCTTTGGGATGAATTTGAGCGGAGACTGCGAGCCCGGCCTTCTCGTCCACATCAGTGCCTGACCTCACAAATGCGCTTCTGGAAGAATGGTCAAACATCCCCATACACACACTCCTAAACCTTGTGGACAGCCTTCCCAGAAGAGCTGAAGCTGTAAAGGGTGGGCCAACTCAATATTGAACCCTACAGACTAAGACTGGGATATCATTAAAGTTCATGTGTGTGTAAAGGCGCTCTAATGTCCTACCACAGGCAAGCATTATTATTACTATACCTTCATATAGCTCTGACATATGCTGCAGTGCTGTACAGAGAACACCGAACCATTCCAATCAGTCTCTGAACCAGAGGAGTTTACACTCTAATGTAGCCCCACAGTCACACATTTTTATTATTATACATTTATATAGCTCTGACATATTCCATAGTGCTGTACAGAGAACAATGTAGCTGTATACCATAAATGTATATTATTATAAGCGTGTGACTGCGGGGGGACATTAGAGTGTAAGCTCCTCTGGTACAGAGACTGATGTTAATTGCTCAATGTTTCTTATACAGCACTGTGGTATATGTCAGAGCTATATAAATGTATAATAATAGTGTGTGACTGTGGGGGGGACACCAGAGTGTAAGCTCTTCTAGCGCAGAGACTGATGTGACTGGTTCAGTGCTCTCTGTACAGCACTATGGTATATGTCAGAGCTATACAAATGTATCATAATAATAGTGTGTTACTGTGGCAGGAAATTAGAGTGTAAGCTCCTCTGGTATGGAGACTGATGTGAATTGCTCAACATTTCTTATATGGCACTGTGGTAAATGTCAGAGCTATATACAGTAAATGTATAATAATAAGAGCGTGGGGGGGGGGGGGAGAGTTTACTAGAGTGTAAGCTCTTCTGGTTCACTGGACTGATGTGACTGGCTCAGTGTTCTCTGTACAGCACTGTGGTATATGTCAGAGCTATATACTGTAAATATATTATATAAATAGTGTACTACTGTGGTGGGAAATTAGAGTGTAAGCTCCTCTGGTACAGAGACTTGACTCTGGTACAACGTGAATTGCTCAACATTCCTCATACGGCACTGCGGTATATGTCAGAGCTATATAAATGTATAATGATAATAATAATAGTGTGTTACTGGGGGGGGGGATTAGAGCGTAAGCTCCTCTGGTGCAGAGGCTGATAAGAATGGCTCTGTCTTCTCCATACAGCACTTCGGTATATGCCAGAGATATATAAATGTATAATAGTGTGTGAATACAGTAAATGTATAACAATAGTAATAGCATGACTGGGGGGGGGGGGGGGTTAGAAGGGATCATTAGAGTGTAAGCTTTTCTGGTGAAGAGACCGATGGCTCATTGTTTTCTGTACGTCACTGCAGTATATGTCAGAGCTATATAAATGTTTAATAATAATAGTGTGTGACTGTGGAAGGAAATTAGAGTGTAAGCTCCTCTGGTAGAGACTGGTGTAACTGGCTCAGTGTTCCCTATACAGCACTGCGGTATATGTCAGAGCTATACAAATCCTAACCATTCAGCCCAACATTGTACCCTATTATCAGAGGGAAGAGATGAAGGAAAGGTGTTGGAGATTTCAGTCTCTTGTCTCTTCTGCTTCTTTTCCGGATTAAATTTCAGGCATTTTAACATTTTTGTGACGTCTCGCCATGGCCGCTTCGAGCCAGGTGGACGCTTTAACAGCTTTTTAAAATCCCTGAAAAACCTCTTAGCTGCACATAGTTTCGGGGTCACTTGACACGGCCATTGTCACAGCTGACATGCCGAGGATCAGCCGAGCAGGTTTGGTCATCCCTGTCACCTGGCTGGAATCAGGCCATTGTGTCACCCGTCCTTTGAGGGGTCACTTCATTCCTAAAGCCTCTTCTCCCGGGTCCTGACAATGGAGAGAGCGTGTGTCAGTCACTGGGGATACAGAGAGAATGGCATCAGCATTTCAGAATAAAGTGTTCCTTTACCATCACATTGATTGGCTGATATTCATTGTGTTAGTTCTAGACATTTTACCAGTACATGTAACATGCCACTACCAGAGCTAAATATAGCAAAAACTGAAGAGCGGACCGGTGTCACTCACTTCTGCTCTCTGCCTTCTTTCTCATTGCCCACAGCCAGGGGCGGACTGACCATTCGGGCACTCGGGGACTGCCCGAGGGCCCCATGCCACTAAGGGGCCCCATCAGGGTTGCCAGCCTCAATAAAACCAGGGACAGTATGTAAAAAATCTGTGTTTTTTTAAAAATCCCAAGATTATAGCTGCCCCGCCTCTCCAGTACCTTTTCAGTGTGTGTGTGTATTCTGTGTGTGTATACTGTATGTGTATATTGTGTGTGTATACTGTATGTGTGTGTGTATACTGTGTGTGTATACTGTATGTGTATATTGTGTGTGTATACTGTATGTGTGTGTGTATACTGTGTGTCTGTGTGTGTATACTGTGTGTGTATACTGTGTGTGTATATTGTGTGTGTGTGTGTGTGTATACTGTGTGGCCCCATAATCTCCTATTGCCTGGGGGGCGCCCATAATCTCCTATTGCCTGGGGGCCCATAATCTCCTATTGCCCGGGGGCCCCATGAGTTGTCAGTCCGCCCCTGCCCACAGCTAACCTGACTTGTAAAAAATGAAGCCGATGTGTTCCCATGTTCCAACACCTTCCTCTCTCTGCGACCACTGCAGTCCTGCCATCACCCACTGGAGCATGAGAGGGAGGTTGCAGAACACATAAGGCCTGTACACACGATCAGACTTTTCGACGAGAAATGTTCGATGTCAGGCTGTTGGCGGAAAATCCGACCATGTGCATGCTCCATCGGACAATTGTTGTTGGACCTTCCACCAACAAATGTTGGATGGCAGGTTCTCAAATTTTCCGCCAACATAATGTGTGTTGCCGGATTGTCAGATCGTGTGTACACAAGTCCGTCGGACAAAAGTCCAAAGTACAAACACGCATGCTCGGAAGCAAGGATGAACCAGAAGCGGTCGGTCTTGTAAATTAGCGTTTGTAATGGAGAATTAACATTCGTGACGCGGCAAATTATGAACTCTCCAAATGCAGCGCACAATTCTCTTCTTCTTTAATGGGATAATAATGAAGCTGCTTTGCTGGTGATGCTGATGGAGTTATTGCAAACAAATTTTCAAAGGCTTTTTTTTTCTAGTGATATCAAGAATAATATTATTATGTTTTTTTTCATTATTTGAGCAAGCTACTAGAAATGTGCGCCGTCAATAAATTTGTTTTGTTTCGTTCCATTCCGTTTTAGAATTAATTAGTATTTCGTAATTCGTGTCCGAAATTCAATTTGGACTCGTACGAAATACGAACTTGCGTTAGGTTCGTTAATTTTTCGTAACAATTACGAATGTTCGTTATGATGAATTTATCATTATGAGGGGCTCCCACCATCCCTGTGCTGTGCTGACTTCTTTGGTTTTTTAACTTCATCATAACGAATAATTGTAATTAATGAACATTCTTGTTTCCGAAATTCGTAAACGAAATTTCGTATTATGTACAAAATTCGGAAGCATAGCAATTCGTATTTCGGATCCTCCCGAATGTACGAATTTACAGAAATTCGTATGAATTTTCGATTCGTACTAAACTAATCTCACATGTCTACAAGTTACCACAACACCATTATCCCGTAGTTTTTAAGATCAAAGATACAACTATGTTGGTGTCCCTTGTCAATTTTACATTGTATTTTTTTAAATGTAACTGCCGACTCCCAAACTGTCATTTGAAGTAAAACACATAGCCAAATATTATTCTACACAATTTCTTTATTGTGCATTAAAAAAGAAAACAAATAAAATTCGACATGAAATCTGCCAATAGAACTTAACCAAAAAGTGCATTCTATGCATCCAAAAATATAGAAAATATACCAAATCAAATCATTATTATTCAACCAAAAAAAGAATGTCAAAGCAATAACTCCAAGGCCAATAATAAATAACACGTTATCTCCTCCGATTCTGCAACATGGCTGGTTGACGAACGGCCGTTCAGAAACGAACTAAAAAGCGCAAACTGAAAAGCACGAAATGAAAAGCGCAAAAAATAAAAGCGCCAATCAACACTCACCAAACTTCTACTAATACAAAATTAGCAGAAGGAGCCCAAAGGGTGGCGCTAAAGAGCTGAAAAACCACGTAGTACGTCACTACGTTCGTAATTGTTGGCCAACAATTGTGTGGCCATGTGTATGCAAGACAAGTTTGGGCCAACGCCCTTCGGACAAAATTCCACGGTTTTGTTGGCCAACAATCCGATCGTGTGTACGAGGCATAAGGCTGCATTCACAACAGCGCGTTTCCTAAACAAAATACACGAAAATGTGCCTTTTGCTGCGCACTTCCAAAACACTTTGCAAACGCGCTGCAATTGTGGGTCGCGCATGCGTTGCCATTACCTGTAAATGGCACCCCAAGCACAAGTAGCAGACGTGCATTTTGCAACGCGTTTGGGGCACGACAAAACGCTCCACAAATGCGCCAAAACACACCCTGAAAAAGTGCCCAGCGCTGCAAAATCGAAAAAAGGCTCTTGAGCTACTTTGGGGCATTTGTCACGCATAGGAAAGCCCATTCAAGGGAATTGGCTGCCCCAGGCACAACATGCGTTAATGCGTGAAAAATGTGCAAAGAAACGCACAAGGGAATGTGTCTTCCCTCTACGCTCAGGTGGGAATTGGGCCTAAAGCAGATGTAAATCCATTCAATATAGCCTCATCCAAGCTTTAACATGGTAAAGTCATTTCAAAAACCACTTTCAGCCTTTTTAAACCTGCATGTCCTGCCCCACTTATATGTCATTTTTTTTTGTGTTTTAATAAACTGGAATGAAGTTATCACTAAACAGGAGGGGAGGACAGATGGCGATACCAAATCATATTAACCACTTCAAAGCCGGGCACTTAGACATCTTCCTGCCCAGACCAATTTTCAGCTTTCAGCACTGTCGCAGTTTGAATGACAATTGCGCGGTCACGCTACACTGTACCCAAACTAAATTTTTATCATTTTGTTCCCACAAACAGAGCTTTCTTTTGGTGGTATTTGATCACCTCTGAGGTTTTTATTTTTTGCTAAACAAATAAAAAAAGACCGAAAATTTTGAAAAAAATAAAAGTTTTGCTTTTGTTTCTGTTAAAAACATTTGTAAATAAGTAAGTTTTCTCTTTCACTGATGGGCACTGATAAGGCGGCACTGACAGGCACTGATACGGCGGCACCGATGAGGTGGCACCAATGAGCGGGCACTGACAGGCACTGACGATGGGCACTGATATGCGGCAATGATGGGCACTGGTAGGCGGCACTGATGGGTGGCACTGATATGCAGCACTGATGGGCATTGATAGGCGGCACTGATGGGCACTCATGGGTGGCACTGGTTGGCACTGATGGACACTAATAGGCGACACTGATGGGCACTGATAGGTGGCACTGATGGGCACTGCTGGGCACTGATACATGGCACTGATACGCGGCACTGATATGAGGCACTGATAGGCATCCCTGGTGGCACTGGCAGTGGTAGGCATTGGAGTGGGCACTGATTGGCAGCTGCCTGGGCACATAGTGGTATTTCCCTGGCGGTCTAGGGGCATACCTGGTGGTCCAGTGTGGATGGCTTCCCTGGTGGTCCTGGGCGGCTTCCCTGGTGGTCCTGGGTAGGATCCGAGGGGGGGGGGCTGTGCTGATAAACAATCAGCAGAGACCCCCCCTGTCAGGAGAGCAGCCGATCGGCTCTCCTCTATTCGTGTCTGTCAGATGCGAGTGAGGAAAAGCCGATCACCGGCTCTTCCTATTTACATCGTGATCAGCCGTGATTGGACACGGCTGATCACGTGGTAAAGAGTCTCCGTCAGAGACTCTTTACCTAGATCGGTGTTGCGGGGTGTCAGACTGACACCCCGCAACAACGATCGCCGCGATGCCAGCCCCCGCTCGATATTCTTGATCACGTCATATGACGTCCGGTCAGGAATATCAAACCACTTTGCCGCCGTCATTTTGTAATAGGGCGGGCGGTAAGTGGTTAACCACTTAAAGTGATTGTAAGGGTTTTTTGTGTTTTGTTTTTTTAAATAACAAACATATCATACTTACCTCCACCGTGCAGCTTGTTTTGCAGAGAGTGGCCCCGAACTTCGTCTTCTGGGGTCCCCCGGCAGCTCCTGCGGCTCCTCCCCACATCAGATAACACCCTAGAAGAAGCGCTCTCCAGAGGGGGTTACCTTGCGGGTGCCAGTGGCAGCTTGTGTTCAAAATTTTTGGGGGCGCGCAAACAAACTGAAAAATACTGAACTCCCCCCATCAATTGCAGCCACTGTGCCCATCAATTGCAGCCACTGTGCCCATCAATTGCAGCCACTGTGCCCATCAATTGCAGCCACTTGTGCCCATCAATTGCAGCCACTGTGCACATCAAATGCAGCCACTTGTGCCCATCAAGTGGGCTATAATTCAGGCGCCCTGTGCCCAAAAAGGGGCCGGGCACCTGAATAGGGGGAGGCAGCGGCGGCTATAGAAAGATTCATGCAATGCATAAATCTATCTATTGGTGCTAGAGGGGTGGCTGGAGAGAGGGGGCGGCGCCCATGCGCCCTTATGGACGCACCGCCACTGGCGGGCTCTCCCTGAGTCCAGCATTCTCCGTCCATAGCCGCCGAATGTATGACTCGGCCTCGCCCCCCCGCGTCATTGGATTTGATTGACAGCAGCGGGAGCCAATGGCTGCGCTGCTATCAATCTATCCAATCAAGAGCCGAGAAGCCAGGGCAGAGAGTCAGCGCGTCCCCGCTGCGTCAAGTTCCAGGGCTCAGGTAGGTAAAACGGGGGGGGGGCTGGGGGAACGGTCACTGCCAGGTGTTCTTTCACCTTAATGCATAGGATGCATTAAGGTGAAAAAACATAAAGGTTTATAACCCCTTTAAGGACCGTTAAGGCCATTTTTTGCGATTCAGAACTGCGTTGCTTTAACTGACAATTGCGCGGTCGTGCGGCGCTGTACCCAAACAAAAGTGACATTCTTTTTTCCCCACAAATAGAGCTTTCTTTTGGTGGTATTTGATCACCTCTGTGGTTTTTGTTTGCGCTATAAACAAAAAATGACCGTCAATTTTGAAAAAAAAAACTTTTTTTTTTGCTATATTAAATATCCCAATTTTTTTTTTTTTAAACAAATTTCTTCATCAGTTTAGGCCAATATGTATTCTTCTACATATTTTTGGTAAAAAAAAAAAAAAAAAACGCAATAAGCGTATATTGATTTGTTTGCACAAAAGTTAGAGCGCCTACAAAATTGGGAATAGATTTATGGCATTTTAATTTTATTCATTTTTTTACTAGTAATGGCGGTGATCTGCAATTTTTAGCGGGACTGCGACATTGCGGCGGACAGATCGGACACTTTTGACACTTTTTAGGGACCACTGACATCTATACAGCGATCAGAGCTAAAAATAGCCACTGATTACTGTATAAATGCATAGCTCCCAACTGTCCCTGATTTTGAGGGACTGTCCCTGATTTGGAGCAAAGTCCCTCCGTCCCTCATTCCTCCTCATTTGTCCCTCATGTTGGTCTGATCTATATAGTTGTATAAAAAATGCACTTTTTCTCTTTCAAAAAGTGTTTCCCAGTGCTAAACCTTTCATCCAATTTCCAGATTTCTACATTTGTAAATTTCAAAAGCCAATATAAAGGAATAGTAGTGGTAAAAAAATCCCTTGTGGATTTAATTTACCATGTCAATTCAATACACATTACTAAGACATGGTCCACTGTTGTCACCCTCAGGACACCCGCCCTGAGAAATGCCATGGAACCATCATTGGAGGTCCTTTAAAGGAATTTCCTGTTATAGGTTGGCAACGCTCTGTCCTCATGGCCCAATTCTGCTCTTGCATTGGCACCCTGTTACATGGGCTTCCAATAGAGCAGGGGTCTTAAACTGGTGGACCTCCAGCTGTTACGGAACTACAAGTCCCATCATGCCTCTGCCGATGGGAGTCATGCCTGTAACTGTCAATCCTTGCAATGCCTCATGGGAATTATAGTTCTGCAACCGCTGGAGGGCCACTAGTTTGAGACCCCTGCAATAGAGGCTACAGGTGGCTGTGTCAATACACATTACACAGACATGGCCCATTGTTGTCATCAGGAAAGCCACCCTGAGAAATTCCATACAGCCTCACTTTACCACAGCTGCAGTGTTTTCTGGTTGGAATCAGCAATGAAGAGTTATTCTGTACATGAACAAAATTTGTGTGAGTTTTGCAGGGAGACAGACGGGGGGTCTTTTTATTACAGGAAGCGGCATCTCCGCTCGGCTTCCGTCCTATATTTATTTACACCTTCCAGGACTCACGAGTCTCTCCAATATTGAAAACGGAAGAAGCTTCTTCAAATAATCTCAGTGGGACGTTCCCCCGGGGGGGGGGGGGGTTCAATGATTATTGCGGAATGTGCAGCCAATGCCGAAGTTCATCCATAGTGTCTGCGGGAATTCCTGAGAATGTGAACACTGTGTTTCAGATGTAGCGATAGGCGACGTCTTCCGCGTTATCTGGTCCAGATCCAGAGACGGCAGATGTTTGCCGGAGGATGCGAGAACAGGTTGGAGAGCCCAGGAGGTCATTTCTCCACCGAGGCTCCCCGGCGTGAGATATGTTATGGCCGGGAGGTGGTGATCACCCCGGCCGGTCAGGTGATATTACTGGGTCGTGAAAAAATGAAAGGAATCTTACTCTTCTAGACATATAAACTGCTGATGGAAATAATTATATCAATATGTGTTATAAATGTTTCTATACAGTATACTGTTTCTAATATATATATATATATATATATATATATATATATATATATATATATATAGATATATATATATATATATATATATATATATATATATATATATCTCATATATATATATATATATATCTCATATATATATATATATATATCTCATATATATATATATATATATATATATCTCATATATATATATATATATATCTCATATATATATATATATATCTCATATATATATCTCATATATATATATATATATCTATCTATCTATATATAGATATATATATATATATATATATATATATCTATATATCTATAGATATATATATATATATCTATAGATATATATATATATATATATATATCTATATATATATATATATATATATATATATATATATATATATATATATATCTATATATAGATATATATATATATATATATATATATATATATATATATAGATAGATAGATAGATAGATAGATAGATAGATAGATAGATAGATAGATAGATAGATAGATATATTAGAAACAGTATACTGTATAGAAACATATTGATATAATTATTTCCATATAGAGATATATATATAGATAGATATATATATATATATATATCTATCTATATATATATCTATATATATATATCTCTATATATATATCTATATATATATATAGATAGATATATAAATATAATAGTAATATATATAGTGGTTGCATCCCCAAAAATTTTAATATCATCAAAAAGTTAAATTATTTCAGTATTTCAATTCAAAAATTGGAACTCATATATTATATAAATTCATTGCACACAGAGTGATATATTTAAAGCATTTCTTTCTTTCAATTTTGATGATTATGGCTTACAGCTAGTGAAAACCCCAAATTCAGTATCTCAGAAAATTAGAATACAGTGGAACCTTGGATTACGAGCATAATCCGTTCCAGGAGAATGCTTGTAATCCAAAGCACTCGCATATCAAAGCGAATTTCCCCATAGAAGTCAATGGAAACGAAGATAATTCGTTCCGCATTGACTTCTTATGCATGCAATACCGCATGTGGCCAGAGGTGGGGGGGGGGGCGCCGGGGTGACTCGGAAATACTCGGGGACAGCTCGGCTGAACTCAGAAAGGCTCGAAAACACTCGGGAATGGAGTATTTCTGAGTGTTTCCGAGTATTTCCGAGTGATTCTGAGTATTTCCGAACGGCTCCGAACCGTTCCGAGTGTCACCAGTGCCCCCGCACCTCTGGCCAAATGCGATACTGCACACCCCATTAGCTTGAATTCTGCTCGTTTTGCAAGGCAACACTCGCAAACCGAGTCAGAATTTAAAAATAAAAGTTGCTCGTCTTTCAAAACGCTTGTAACCGCGTTACTCGTAAACCAAGGTTCCACTGTATTGTGAAAAAGTTCAATATTGTAGACTCATATTGTCACACTCTAATCAGCTAATTAACTCAAAACACCTGTAAAGGTTTCCTGAGCCTTTAAATGGTCTCTCAGTCTGGTTCAGTATGTTACACAATCATGGGGAAGATTGCTGACTTGACAGTTGTCCAGTTGACAGACAGTCATTGACAGCCTCCACAAGAAGGGTAAGTCACAAAAGGTCATTGCTAAAGAAGCTGACTGTTCACAGAGTGCTGTATCCAAGCATATTAATGGAAAGTTGAGTGGAAGGAAAAAGTGTGGAAGAAAAGGGTGCACAAGCAACAGGGATAACCGCAGCCTTGAGAGGATTGTGAAGCAAAGGTCATTCAAGAATTGGGAGATTCACAAGGCTGGTGTCAATGCTTCAAAAGCCACCACACACAGACGCAGTGGCGGCTGGTGCTCGGCAAACCAATGAGACCCCCCCCCCTTTTGGCAGGAGACGGACATTAACGCGGGGAACACTATCCCCCTTCTCGCCCCCATGGGAGAGGGGTGGCCTCCTTACCTCTGTCCAGACTCCAATCTCTCCTCCTCAAGCTGGGGAGTGCTGGATGGCTGAGCTGGATGCTGGATGGATGGCGAGCCATCCCTGGAGTGGCGGCTGGTGGGTAGAAAAAGGTGCACAAGCAAAAAGGATAACCGCAGCCTTGAGAAGATTGTGAAGCAAAGGCCATTCAAGAATTTAGGGGAGATTCACAAGGAGTGGACTACGGCGGGTGTCAGTGCTTCAAGAGCCACCACACACAGACATATACAGGACATGGGCTACAACTGTCTTACCTGGGTTATGGAGAAAAAGGACTGGAGTGTTGCTCAGTGGTCTAAACTTCTCTTTTCGGATGAAAGTCAATTTTACATTTCATTTGAAAGTCAAGGTCCCAGAGTCTGGAGGAAGAGTGGAGAGGCACAGAATTCACGTTACATGAGGTCCAGTGTGAAGGTTCCACAGTCAGTGATGATTTGGGGAGCCATGTCATTTACTGGTGTTGGTCCACTGTGTTTTACTGTATCAAGTCCAAAGTCGGTGCAGTCCTCTACCAGGAAATTCTAGAGCACTTCATGCTTCTCTCTGCTGACCAGTTTTATGGAGATGCCGATTTCGTTTTCCAGCAGGGCTTGGCACCTGCCCACACGGCCAAAAGTACTAATACCTGGTTTAATGATCATGGTATCACTGTGCTTGATTGGCCAGTAAACTCACCTGACCTAAACCCCATAGAAAATCTGTGGAGTGTTGTCAGGAGGAATATGAGAGACACCAGACCCAACAATACAGATGAGCTGAAGGCCACTATCAAAGCAACTCGGGCTTCCATAACACCTCAGCAGTGCCACAGGCTGATCACCTCCATGCCACGCCGCATTGATGCCGTAATTCATGCAAAAGGAGCTCCGACCAAGTATTGAGTGCATACTATACTGTACATGGACACACTTTTCAGTAAGCCAACATTTCTGCATTAAAAATCCTTTTTTTATTGGTCTTATGTAATATTCTAACTTTCTGAGTTACTGAATTTCGGGTTTTCATTAGCTGTAAACCATAATCATCAAAATTAAAAGAAAGAAATGCTTGAAATATATCACTCTGTGTTTAATAAATCTATATAATATATGAGTTTCACTTTTTTAATAAATTTACTATAATAAATTAACTTTTTGATGATATTCAAATTTTTTGAGATCGCAGTCTCGTTGTAATGCGAATTGGATGCGGCTTTTGGATGCGGTGGAACCCCCCGGCCTAACTGAAGGTATTTTTTCACACTTATTCTGATCATCTTTAACTACTAGATTTTGTTTTGTTCCGAATTAGTTTTTAACCAATTTCGACAAATTAATTTATTCGGAAATATCCGAATTAAGGAAAACACGTTTAACAAATTTTTCTGAATATTCGTAAATTCAAAAATTTGAAAATTCGGAATTTGAAATGTGAAATTCGAAAGTCTGGAAATTCGGAAATTCAAAATTCGAAAATCCGAAATTCCAAAAATAACGAAAATTCGAAAGAACGAAAATCCGAAAATAGGAACGAAAATTAGAAAACCTAAAAACTTGAAAATCTGAAATAATAACTAACTAATAATAACTATTACTAACTATTAAATTATAGGTATTGGAATTTCCTTTCAAATTTGGCTGTTAGTGAATGTAACGAATACTAATTTATCGGAAGTTACGAATTATCCGAAATAACAAATGCCGCATCTAAACGAATGGAACGTAACAAATTAATAATAATAACTAACAATAATAATAATAATAAAAACTTTTTTTATTATTATTATGAATTCATTCCGTTCCATTTGTTTAGATGATGAGAATTCGTTATTTTGGATAGTTCCTAACGTCGGATAAATTCGTATTCGTTACGTTGACTAACAGCCAAATTTGAAAGAAAATTCCAATACCTATAATTTAATAGTTATTATTATGTAAAATAGAAAGTGCAGCGCTGAATTAAACTATACATATCATGATAACACAATGCTCTTCAGTAGGGATGAGCTTCGTGTTCGAGTCGAACCCATGTTCGACTCGAACATCGGCTGTTCGATCGTTCGTCGAATTGCGAACGATATGGGCCGTTCGCGCCAAATTCGTGTGGCGCGTCACGGCCCATAATTCACTGCGGCATCGCAGTGCATTGCTTGCTGATGATTGGACAAGCATGCACTATGACCCGCATGCTTGGCCAATCACAGCGCCGCCTTAACAGAGAGCCATAATTGGCCAAAGCCAAGGAGGCTTTGGCCAATTATGGCTCAGGGGATTTAGTACACGCCCCACACTATATAAGGCCGCCTGCACGGCGGCCCTGTGCAGTGTGTTCCGGTGTGCTTAGAGAGAGAGAGACACAGTGTCATTTCATTTGAGTTAGCTAGATTAGGCAGGACAGTCAGTCAGTTAGCTGCACTTAAAGTGTATTGTGTATATATATGCATCCCAGGTGTTGCATATATATATATATACACTGTATTCAGTTTAGCTAGATCCATTCCTGTTATCTTCTAGACTATTTACATTTAGTGCAGTGCGTCCTGCTCACAGTGTTCAGCTAGATCCGTTCCTGTTATATTCCTACTGACAGGCAGGCTTGTCTTGTTACAGCATTTTGAAGAAAATTACTGGTGTTCTTTTGATCCTATTAGTACCACAGTCAGGCAGCTAGACTATTTACAGTTAGTGCAGTGCGTCCTGCTCACAGTGTTCTGCTAAACCTACAAGTTAGTGGGGTGCGTCCACCTCACAGTGTTCAGCTAAAGCTACCTGTAGAAGGTTGGTGGTGTTCTCATACTACAGGCAGGCAGTTGATTTTGCTAGCTGCAGTATCAGTACATATATATATATATATATATATATATATATATATATATATCCCAGCTTAGTGCAGCTACAGGCCATTAGTATGTCTGGAAGGCCAAGAAGGAGAGGCAGACAGTCACAAGCCAATAAGAGAGGGCAAGCAGGCTCTGTGTCTAGTGCTGGTCGTGGAGACGGTGCATCCTCATCAGCACGTGGCCATGGGACACGCTTGGCCTTTTTTTCGGCAGCTGGCCATGTTGAGCCGCAACATGCGGAAGACTTGGTCGAGTGGATGACCAAGCCGTCCTCATCCTCCTCATCCTCTCTCACCCATGCCCAGGGTGCTTTGTCTGGCAAAGCAGCGGCCTCTTCCCTCGGCTCAATGTCATCAGTGACTCCTTCCCTAGCCCCACCATGTCCTCCTGAGGAGTCCCTCGAACTGTTTGACCACAGTGTTGGGTACATGCTCCAGGAGGATGCCCAGCGTTTGGAAGGCTCTGATGATGATACTGAGCTCGATGAAGGCAGTAACACGAGCACGGACAGAGGGGGTGCCCAAGAAGGACAGCAATCTGGCAGTCATGCTCCCCCTGCTGCAGCATACTGCCAGGTTTGCTCCAGTGATGAGGAGGGAGGGGATGATGAGGTCACTGACTCAACGTGGGTGCCTGATAGGAGAGAGGAGGAGGAGGAGGAGGAGGAGGCGGCACATCACCAACGAGGCAGGATGCCCTCCAGGGGCCAGCCTAAGGGCAGCACATTGACTGCATCACACCCCAAAGCTCCACATGTGCAGGGCGCTGCAGTCTCTGCGCGGTATTCAAAAAGTTCTTTGGTGTGGGCCTTTTTTGAGACGAGTGCATCAGATCGCACCGCTGCTATTTGCAACATATGTCTCAAGCGTATCTCGCGTGGCCAAAACATCTCCCGCTTGGGTACCACATGCTTGACCAGACATATGTTGACCTGCCATGCAGTTTGTTGGCAAGCGTATCTAAAAGACCCACACCAAAGAACAAAGAGGACCTCTGCTTGCTCCTCATCAGCTGAGATTTCCAACCCCACTAGACCTTCAGTCCTCTCTGAGACCTGCACTGAGAGGAATGAAGGTGTAGAATTAAGTGTGTCACAGCCACGTACTTGTGGGCAATCTGATTTTGGTACACCGACGTCAGATTGTACCAGGCAAATTTCCCTGCCCCAGCTGCTGCACCGCCGAAAGAAGTTTGCTCCCAGCCATCCACATGCCCAACGGTTGAATGCTAGCTTGGCAAAATTGCTAGCACTTCAACTGCTGCCTTTTCAGTTGGTAGACTCTGCCCCCTTCCGTGAGTTTGTGGAATGTGCGGTTCCTCAGTGGCAGGTACCCAAACGCCACTTTTTCTCACGGAAGGCGATTCCGGCTCTCTACCAGCATGTGGAAGGCAATGTCCATGCCTCGCTGGACAGGGCGGTCAGCGGTAAGGTGCATATTACCGCTGACTCATGGTCCAGCAGGCATGGACAGGGACGTTACCTAAGTTTCACCGCGCATTGGGTGACTCTGCTGGCAGCTGGGAAGGATGCAGGACAAGGTGCAGTAGTGTTGGAGGTTGTTCCGCCACCACGCCTCCAAAATGCTAATGATTGTGACACACCTCTCTCCTCCACCCCCTCCTCTTCTTCTTCCTCCATGGCCTCTTCCTCAGAACCAGCGGTGCTCCGTAGTCGTTCAAGGGGCTACGCAAGTACGCAGGCCAAAAGATGCCATGCGGTGCTTGAGCTGGTGTGCTTGGGGGACAGGAGCCACACTGGGGCAGAGGTTCTGTCAGCTCTGCAGGGGCAGGTTCAGAGGTGGTTGAAGCCATGCCAACTTAAGGCAGGAATGGTGGTTTGCGACAATGGCACCAACCTCCTCTCTGCCCTCCGACAGGGACAAATGCCCTGTTTGGCTCACGTCCTTAACTTGGTGGTGCAGCGGTTCTTGGGCAGGTACCCAGGCTTACAGGATGTCCTGAGGCAGGCCAGGAAAGTCTGTGTGCATTTCCGCCGGTCATATAATGCCAGTGCTTGGCTGACGGACCTCCAAAAGGAGTTTAACCTGCCCAAGAACCGCCTAATCTGTGACATGCCCACCAGGTGGAACTCAACGTTGGCCATGCTGCAGCGGCTGCACACGCAGCAGAGGGCCATCAATGAGTACCTGTGCGACTATGGCACCAGGACAGGGTCAGGGGAGCTTGTTTTTTTTTCCCCACGCCAGTGGGCCATGATCAGGGATGCATGCACTGTCCTGTCACCATTTGAGGAGGCCACGAGGATGGTGAGCAGTGACAGTGCATGCATCAGTGACACTGTCCCCCTTGTCCACCTGTTGGAGCACACGCTGCGTGGAATAATGGACAGGGCACTTGAGGCAGAACAGAGGCAGGAAGAGGAGGACTTCCTTAGCTCTCAAGGCCCCCTTTATCCAGACAGTGTTCCTGCGTGCCCGCCGATCACACAGGAAGAGGACGAGGAGGAAGAGGAGGAGGAGGAAGATTGTGTCAGTATGGAGGTGGAGCCTGGCACTCAGCATCAGCAGCAGTCTTTAAGGGATCAGTCCCAAGAAACACATGGACTTGTACGTGGCTGGGAGGAGGTGGCTGCGGACCATGTCGTCCTTAGTGACCCAGAGGACTCCGGACCGAATGCCTCAGCAAACCTACGCTGCATGGCCTCCCTGATCCTGCAAAGCCTGCGTAAGGATCCTCGTATTCGTGGTATCAAGGAGAAGGACCAATACTGGCTGGCAACCCTCCTTGATCCACGTTACAAGGGTAAGGTTGCGGACCTTATCTTGCCATCGCAGAGGGAGCAGAGGATGAAACATCTTCGGGAGGCCTTGCAGAAAGGTCTGTGCAACGCGTTCCCAGAGACTGGGAGGTTACAAACTCCTGTTTCTGGACAACGTGTTGCTGAGGCTTCGGTCAGTCAAAGAAGGAGCGGTGGAGAAGGTGCCTGTCTGACCGATGCGTTCAGACAATTTTTTGGTCCGCAGCCCCAAGGTATGATCGGTTCCAGCAACCATCGCCAGCGTCTGTTTTACATGGTGCAGGAATATCTAGGGGCAAGATCAGACTTGGACACCTTTCCCACCGAAAATCCTCTGGGTTACTGGGTCTTGAGGATGGATCACTGGCCAGAGCTTGCACAGTATGCAATTGAGCTACTGGCCTGTCCTGCATCCAGCGTTCTTTCGGAACGCACATTCAGTGCTGCTGGAGGCGTGGTAACCAATCACAGGGTGCGTCTGTCCACTGACTCGGTCGATCGACTGACCTTCATAAAAATGAATGAGTCTTGGATCACCACCAGCTACCAAGCACCTGATGCTGATGTAACCGAATAATTTTTTTTGAAATCTCAGATCCCTTCAAAGACTGCCTATGCTGATGCTGAGTGACTATCCCTGAGTAATTATCCTCTTCCTCCTCAATCATCACGCTGATAGCTTGTAAGAACATTTTTGGTTCTGGGTGCCACCACCAGTGCCTAAGGCACAATTTTTCAGCCCCTGTTTAACAGGGGCGTGTAATTACGATTTTTGATGTAATACTTTGCAGCAGGGCTCGTTCCTGCATTCCAACTAGAGTGTCTGTGAGGGGTTGCAGTGTTGTGGCACCAGCACCAGTGCCTATGGCCCAATTTTTCAGCCCTTGTTTAACAGGGGCGTGTAATTACAATTTTTGATGCAATACTTTGCAGCAGGGCTCGTTCCTGCATTCCAACTAGAGTGTCTGTGAGGGGTTGCATTGTTGTGGCACCAGCACCAGTGCCTAAGGCCTAATTTTTCAGCTCCTGTTCAACAGGGGCATGTAATTACAATTCTTGATCTAATATTTCACAGCAGAGCCCTGTGAGGGCTTACAGTGTTGTGGCCACAGCAACACCTAAGGCCCAAATTTCTGCTGAGTATATAGGGCAGGACCCTACTTTCAAACAACTAACTTACAAACAACTCCTACTTGCAAACGGAAGGAGACAACAGGAAGTGAGAATAAATCTACCCCTAGGAAGGGAAATTCTCTCCTGTAAGAGTTAATATGGGAAAAACATTTCTCCTTTCCACTGATGCTTTCCAATCCATTGGGACAAAAAGTGAGGTGAAATCTTCTGAAGAGGAGGAAAGACAGCAAAACAAATGTCACAGGGGTGATAACCCTTCCCTATGTTTTCCAAAAAGCTTAAAAAAGATTTTTTGGCTGGAGCTAAACACGTTAAAAATGTACCCGTTCAAAATTACAAAGAGATTCTACTTAACAACAAACCTACAGCCTGTATACTGCTGTTCAGAGTATATAGGGCCTGGTGGCCCCACACCTTTCCTTATTTTAATTTGGGTGCGGGGTTCCCCTTAATATCCATACAAGACCCAAAGGGCCTGGTAATGGACTGGGGGGTACCCATGCCGTTTGTCTCACTGATTTTCATCCATATTGCCAGGACCCGACATTACATTAAACCCGCAAGCAGTTTTAAATGAGATTTTTTCCTTTAAAAATGACATTTGGTGCAGGGACTGTTCTAAACACGGGAAACACGCGTCACTTTACAGGCATACTATAGACACCCCTCAGGTACGATATTTAAAGGAATATTTCACTTTTTTTTTTTTTACTTTAAGCATCATTAAAATCACTGCTCCCGAAAAAACGGCCGTTTTTAAAAGTTTTTTTTGCATTGATACATGTCCCCTGGGGTAGGACCCGGGTCCCCAAACCCTTTTTAGGACAATACCATGCAAATTAGCCTTTAAAATGAGCACTTTTGATTTCGAACGTTCGAGTCCCATAGACGTCAATGGGGTTCTAACGTTCGTGCGAACTTTCGGTCCGTTCGCAGGTTCTGGTGCGAACCGAACTGGGGGGTGTTCGGCTCATCCCTACTCTTCAGTGGATCTTTGATCCAACAAAGCATTTTGTGACCCCCTTTCTGGTAAGCCTTTAACCTTACTTATAGTTCATTGTATGCTACATACTGTATGCATTGTATCAGTTAAAAATGAACTTCTTTTCCCGTTTTTGCACATTTTTTACAGTTGTCATTGCACATTTACACTTTACATTTATCACATATGTTATCATGATATGTATACAGTGGAACCTCGGATTGCGAGTAACACGGTTAACGAGTGTTTCGCAACACGAGCACTGTATTTTTAAAAATCAATTTGCGAAACAAGCACGATTCAGGCCAAAGCGTGTGCAGTACCGCGTTTGGCCTGAGGTGGGGGGGGCACCGTAGCCAAGCGGCGTCGATCGCAGCCGATCGGCGCTGTTCAGAAATGCACGGAAAGGCCCGAGGACAGCTCGCCTGACCTCAGCAAACCTCGGGAACAGAGTCAGCCGTGGTGTCCTCGGGCCTTTACGGCCGTTTCCAAGGCTCTTCGGCACCCCCCACCTCTGGCCGCATGCGGTATTGCATGCCGTTGAAGTCAATGCGGAACAAGTTATTTTCGTTTCCATTGACTTCAATGGGGAAACTCACTTTGATATGCGAGTACTTTGGATTACGAGCATTCTCCTGGAACGGATTATGCTCGTAATCCGAAGTTCCATTGTAGTTTAATCTAGCGCTGCACTTTCTATTTTACATTCTAATTCAGTGCCCAATATCTGTGTTATAGTGTTCAGCTGCTGTTTTATTTTATAATATTTTTTATTTTTATTCACTGAGCTTGTATATAATTTTACACAAATAGTTATTATTAATTAGTTAGTTATTATTTTTAATTTTCAGATTTTTGTTCTTTTGAATTTTCAAGTTTTCAAATTTGCAAATTTCAGGATTTTTGAATTTTCGAATTTTTGAATTTACGAATTTTTTGATTTTACAAAGTTACGAACAAAAATTTCATTTTTCTGCAGTGCACATGTCTATTAGAGGGGTTGTAAACTTTTGTGTTTTTTCACCTTAATGCATCCTATGTCAGCCAAGTCATACATTCGCTGGCTATGGACGTCAAATGCTGGACTCGGGAGCGCACCCGCAAGGTAACACCCTCGCGAGCGCTTCTCCCAGGGGGTTATCTGATGTGAGGAGGAGCCGCGAGAGCCATTGGGGGACCCAGAAGACGAGGTTAGGGGCCACTCTGTGCAAAACGAGCTGCACAGTGGAGGAGGTAAAAACGAACCCTTACAATCACTTTAACTACTGTCCCCGAATATTACACTGTTGCACTACGAAGTTTGGCTGGTACTTTTCTGTGATGTAATTGTATGACCAGATCACCAGGTGAAAACAGAGGGGGAAAAAGACTAAAAAAAAAAAAAAAAAAAGTTGCAGCCACCCAATTTAAGGATTGGTAAGCTGCAATATATGACATTTTTGGGTTTGGCATATCAATCTCTTTTGGACAGCCCATTTGCTCCATTCACACCTGGGCGTTCTGAATCGTGAGCGGAATCGTGCGATTCTGCCCCGCGAATCAGAATCACGGCAAACAGCAGGATGCGTTTGTGGTGGCATTATTTTTGAATGGAACCCCAAATGCGGCTGGCGATTTCGTCGTTAGACAATAGCGGCAAAATCGGGCCGCATTTGTGGGGCCATTCAAAAAGTTCTGGAAATTCTTCTGGGCGACACGCCTCCCGCATTTTTTTAACCACGATTTGTGGCAATCATGGGAAAATCGCGAGACGTACCTCGGCCCAAACAAGTTCTGGAACTTCTTTTGGGCAACACGGCTCCCACATTCTTTTTACCATGATTTGTCCTGCGACAATAGCGGCAAAATTGGGCTGCTTTTGGGTTGCCATTGCTAAATAATGGCTTTGCAAACGCGGCTCGCGTTTTGCTGCAATTCTGAATCGCAAGCAGAATCGTGCCGATTCTGCCCGCGATTCAAAATGCCCAGGTGTGATTGGAGCCTGAAAATGAATGTGCTGCCAACCCACCCTAACATGGTAAACAAAAAAGAAATCATACATGACCCTTTTTGGGAACGCAACGCGCTATACATAGCGATGCGTTAATGCGTTGGGGTGCCATTGAAAATGGCAAAGCACGGAAGTGTTAATGGGCCCTCATGGTGGGAGGTGAGGGCCCTTATTGGCTGTATTTCATGTAATTAGCAAACATATCATTTTCTACATAAATACATTAATGCTTATCGGTCAGAATTCTGGGCAGCGCCGTCTTTTGTCGTTTGGCGGTTTTTCGTAGAAAAGATTCTCCATTACACACAGAAGGCTCTGCTGTAGGTGTCAGACGGGTTATAACACTCTGCGATTAATCCCCAAAGAATGCGATGAGGAGTCCACCAGCCAGCCCATCGCAGGAGCTGATTAGAACCATTTGTGTGCGGAGTAAATTAATGCTACCCGGGAGTTCAGCGCAGACAATCCCCGTTCTGTTCTGAGCCACTAAAACTGATCTGCTGAACTTTACAGCTCCAAACTGGCCTGAAGCCGGGATTAGCTGGGCCTTAACACCGCCTGGGCCAAAGAAGGGTTAAAATAACACAGTCCTGAAAGTCCCTTAACTGACACCAGCAGTACGGAGGGGGAGGGGGGGGCATTTTGGCTCAAACTGCTTTTTAGTGCATCACAACGATTAAATAAAAAATACCAAAAAAAATAGTAATCGCTTAACCACCTCCAGTCTGGGCCAATTCTGACAATCCTCTGCTACATGTAAAAAAAAAAAAAAATTTTTGCTAGAAAACTTAGAACCCTTAGCCCTTGTTCAGACTGAATGCGGCTTTGAAATTGTGCAACTTCACTTGAAATCGCACAATTTCAAAGCCGCAGGTCAGTGCAACTTGGCTGACATCTGTGCAACCTCATGCCTAGATGTCTATGCAAGTCGCATCTGAAATCGCAAAAATACCTTTTTCTTTTTTTTAAATCAGTGCTGCACCGCAACATCGGTTTAAGCAGTTCCATTGCCGACAGTAGGGTGCGACTTGTCTTGAGATGTGGATCTGTCAAATCACATGACAAGTCGCACCGGCATGAACGGGGGGCTTAAACATTATAATTTTTTTAAGCAAAAGGTCCTAAATATGGTGGGTGTTGCATATTTTTATGTCGCACAATATTTGCGATCTCTCCAGAGATGTTCAATCGGGTTCCAGTCCGGGCTCTGGCTGGGCCACTCAAGGACATTCACAGAGTTGTCCTGCAGCCACTCCTTTGTTATCTCGACTGTGTGCTTAGAGTCTTTGCCCTGCTTGGAAGATGAACCTTCACCCAAGTCTGAGGTCCAGAGCGCTCTGGAGCAGGTTTTCATCAAGGCTGTCTCTGTACATTGCTGCATTCATCTTTCCCTCCATCCTGACTAGTCTCCCAGTTCCTGCTTCTGATAAAAACATCCCCACAGCATGATGCTGCCACCACCATGCTTCACTGTAGGGATGGTATTGGCCAGGTGATGAGCGATGCCTGGTTTTCTCCAGACATGGCGCTTGCCATTCAGGCCAAAGAGTTCAATCTTTGTTTCATCAGACCAGAGAATTTCGTTTCTCATGGTCTGAGAGTCCTTCAGGTTCTTTTTGGCAAACTCCAGGCGTGCTGTCATGTGCCTTTTACTGAGGAGTGTCTTCCATCTGGCTACTTTACCATACAGGTCTGATTGGTGGAGTGCTGCAGATATGGTTGTTCTTCTGGAAGGTTCTTCTCTCTCTACAGAGAAACACTGGAGCTCTGTCAGAGTGACCATCAGGTTCTTGGTCACCTCCCTGACTAAGGCCCTTTTCCCCCGATCGAGTCCTGGTGGTTCCAAACTTCTTCCATTTACAGATGATGGAGGCCACTGTGCTCATTGGGACCTTCAATGCTGCAGAAATTTTTCTGTACCCTTCCCCAGATCTGTGCCTCCATACAATTCTGTCTCAGAGGTCTACAGACAATTCCTGGACTTCATGGCTTGGTTTGTGCTCTGACATGCACTGTCAACTGTGGGACCTTATATAGACAAGTGTGTGACTTTCTAAATCATGTCCAATCAACTGAATTTACCACAGGTGGACTCCAATCAAGTTGTAGAAACATCTCAAGGATGATCAGTGGAAACAGGATGTACCTGAGCTCAATGTTGAGTGTCATGGCAAAGGCTGTGAATACTTCTGTACATGGGATTTTTTCATTTTTTATTTTTGATAAATTGGCAAAGGTTTCAAACAAACTTCTTTCGCGTTGTCATTATGGGGGATTGTTTGTAGAATTTTGAGGAAAATAATGAATTTAATTCATTTTGGAATAAGACTGTAACATAGCAAAAAGTGGAAAAAGTGAAGCGCTGTGAATACTTTCCGGATGCACTGTATGTAAGTCTACGCACTGCAGAGTGTTGTGACGCATTAATGCGCATGTGATTTTTTGTTTGCTATGTTGCAAAAAAAAAAAAAAGCAACATGTCTACGTTTTTCCCCAACAGACAATAACACAATACCTTGGTGTGAATGCGGCACATAGACAACAATAGCAATTTCTGTTTCCTTGCAACTCCGATCAATGCACTAGGTGTGAATGATCACTAAGGCCCCTTTCACACTGGGGCGGTGGGGGCGTCGGCGGTAAAACAGCGCTATTTTTAGCGCTGCTGCACCGTCGTTCTTGCAGCGGTATTCGGCCGCTGGCGGTGCGGTTTTAACCCCCGCTGGCAGCCGAAAAAGGGTTAAAATCCCTCGTACAGCGCAGCTATAGCCGCGGTATTGCCGCGGTATAGCCGCGCTGTCCCATTGATTTCAATGGGCAGGAGCGGTTTAGGAGCGGTGAATACACCGCTCCTTCACCGCTCCAAAGAAGCGGTTTGCAGGACTTTTTTCACCGTCCTGCCAGCGCACCGCTTCAGTGTGAAAGCCCTCGGGCTTTCACACTGAACAAACAGCGGAGGCTGTTTAGGGGCTGTTTGCAGGCGGTATTTTTAGCGCAATACCGCCTGCAAACCGCCTCAGTGTGAAAGGGGCCTAACAGTGTCATACTATTGCTGCCCATTTATGTTTTGTTGAGTTTGCTTTTGCAATTTTTTATAATTTTTTTTTAAATATATATAAAAACAAAAACAATTACAATGAACAGTGGGTTATAAAAGTTGCACAAATGATGACAAGCTTGACCCTCCGCTTAGCGTTCGTAAACAGCTCAAATGGAAAATTTAGGGAGAGGCGGTGAACGAACCCTTTTGAAGCTTTATAAATAGTTCTCGATCAGCACTGGAGCGGAATACACTATCCATGAAAAATAAGCAATTGTCTTATGAAAGTGCACAGCACCACCCACTGGTGTATATGATGTACTGCACCACTGAAAAAAGGCTTACACTTGTTTGACCTGAAAATGAAATGATGACCATCTTGAGTTTTTCTTCACAAAAGAAAAATGTTAACATTTATAAAAACTCAAGATGGTATATATTTGTTTTTCTTAATGTCGCCTGAACAAGTACCTGCACTCTACCTGGTGTGGCATGTACCCTGTAAAATTGCATTGCGGGTATTGGCTACTATGCTGTCCAGAACCCACCAAAGAAGCGTGATTTCAGAGATGGCCTTGACTTTCTGCTATAGCCATAAACCTTAATAGAACCTAATATTATTTTTAACCTATTATTATTTTTAGTTGGTGCATTTAAGGGTAGAATGCAAACAGATGTAAATATCTTTGCTGTCTGATGGAGTCTGTAAATGGCCATTTCAACACACATTACACAGACATGGTCCACTGTTGTCACCATCAAGAAACCGGCCCTGAGAAATGCAATGCATTTATCGCTGGAGAGCACGTAGACAGAAAGTGGCTGCAAAGGGGCTGTGGGAGATCAGCAGAACAGAGACTGAAGTAAGGATGAAAAATATGTGAAAATATAGGACAGGAAGTGAATTATTGGCAGGATCACCAGGTATAAATATAGAAAGGATAAAAAGTTGTCGTGTTAAACATTGAAAATAAATAAAGAAAATGTCCATAAAGTGAAACAGTTCATTCTATTCTCATTAAACTGGAATAACGGTGATTGAAAAGGAGATCTCCTAGTAAGTGTCCAAATTCAAATGAACCGGTAAATGTAAGTACCAATCACCCAGGTGTACCTCCACCATAAATAATATAGAATACCTCCGTACCGGAAACCTAGACTCTAATATAAGAGTCTAGAAAGGCGTTGTTTATAAACTCAGAAGATCCGATCGGCTCCCTCCGTTATACTGACGGGGATAGTGTCATGGCTGATGGTGAGGATCGCCCTGTCTCAAAGCCCCATGAGAAAGAGATAAGAAGGCCCAAATAGTGCAAAACTGTAAATCACTATATTAGAAAGTAGTGATCCTAAAAATTCACAGTATTCCAGCAATCAAAAGTTCCTGATGACGTCAACTCTGACAAAATGCATAGGGCGGAGTCCATGTCTGTGACATCACCACGCCGAAGCTGTTTATATTCAGACCTGTTTCTGTGAACTTTTGATTGCTATTTGAATTTGGACACTTACTAGGAGATTTCATTTTCAATCATCGTTCTTTCAGAGAGAATAGCATGAACTGTTTCACTTTATGAACATTTTCTTTCTTTATTTTCAATGTTTAGAGCGGCAACTTTTTATCCTGTTACATCACAAGTGGTCCTATGTTATTGCCAGCAGCTTTGACTTTTTATCTACCTGTGCAGCAATTTTTCCTATTTTTTGTAAAAATATAAAAAGAATGACTGAAAGGAGTAAATGAATGCTGTCAGCAATCGCATCTAAGGATTGGTAAATAGATCAGTGAACTTGCTTGAAATCTGCAAACCCTGAACAAAGTAACCATGCTCCCCCACAAGGTACTTTCCCAATGTTGAGGACATATGGCCCAGTATGGTTCAGGATAGGGGGAGAAACACAGTACTATGTACCCCATACTCATTCACATGGTGGGGTTGGGATCTGGGGTCCCCTTGTTAAAGGAGGCTCCCAGAGTCTGATAAGCCCCCTGCCCACAGACCCCCACAACCACCGGCCAGAGTTGTGGCGAAAAGGCCCTTGTCCCGACCCCAAAGCACCCCCCCCATGTTGAGGGCACATGGCCTGGTATGGTTGGGGGCGCTAGCTCGTCCCCTCCCTTTCCAGACCTGCCAGGCTGCCTGCTCGGATAAGGGTCTGGTATGGATTTTGAAGGGGACGTGGGGTTCCCCTCAAATTCTCGTTGACAGCTGATGACTCATCCGTTGTTAAGGACACAGTGGACGGCTTCCTGGTCCGCTCCTTAACAACCAGCTATACACAGTGTGTTATGGAGAGAAAAAAAAACAAATGCAAAATGCATGCAAGAATGCATAAAAAATGCACAACTTGCGTTTTTGGTGCGGGTCCATTGAAGTCTATTACACGCAAAATGCAATCTGCTGCAGGAAAAAAAAAAAGTCCCTGACCCTTTCCAAAAAATGCACCGGCTGAAAAACGCAGAGATGTGAACGTGTACCATAGGAAAACATGTGAAATGGACTGTAGAACATTTCTGCAAAATGCACTAATAAGCGTATAGGTGTGACCCTAGAGTAAGGGGAAACCCAAGGAAAAAATTGGCATGACCCCCTAAAATAAATACCAAATACCTGGATGGCCAGCAAAGGGAGGGCAGTGAGCATGCAGCCCTCCTCTTGAACTATACCAGGCTACATGCCCTCAGCGATGGGAAGGTATCTTGCCAGGAGGATCTCAAGGGGACAATGTCTATATCCCCACATACCTGACCCATTGGATGCTGGAGTCTGCAGGGAAAAGGGGGATTTATATAAATCTGAACGCCTTTAAAAAAAAATGGGGACCGGATATCCAGCCCTCCCCCTATATGAATAAGTATGAGGTACATACTACTACTGCACAAAAAAAAAAACATGTAAATAGGAAATAACAGCACCCACATCATTAAAACATTCCTTAAAAAAAAAAAAAAAAAAGACTCACAATGTAAATCCAACATTCAGTCCAGTGATGCCAGTCCATTGTCAACCACTATGAGTGACACCCGGATGACCAACTGATACAAACACCATGACCCATGCCAAGACAATCCCTTCCGCTACTCTCGTTGCAAATGATAGCTCCCTGACTGGATGCTGAATGTCCACAAACCGGTCAGAGATCCTGGCTGACGTCACTGACCAAATACGGTTCCACCAATACTTGGTCAATGATTTCACCCCAGCCGGTCGGCTTATTTACAATTCAGTCACTATGAGTGATGACCAACTGACACAAACTTACCTGTGCCACAATGATCCTCCTCCACCAGTACTCCCATTGCAAATGACAGTTCCCGGTTGGACTGCGGAATGTCAACAAACCAGCTAGAGTTACTGGCTGATATATGTGACCAGATATGGTAATGACTATATTTGGTCAAGGATGGCTCTTATGCCCTGTACACATGGTCGGACATTGATCGGACATTCCGACAACAAAATCCTAGGATTTTTTCCGACGGATGTTGGCTCAAACTTGTCTTGCATACACACGGTCACACAAAGTTGTCGGAAAATCCGATCGTTCTGAACGTGGTGACGTAAAACACGTACGTCAGGACTATAAACGGGGCAGTAGCCAATAGTTTTCATCTCTTTATTTATTCTGAGCATGCGTGGCACTTTGTGCGTCGGATTTGTTTACACACGATCGGAATTTCCGACAACGGAATTTGTTGTCGGAAAATTCTATAGCCTGCTCTCAAACTTTGTGTGTCGGAAATTCCTATGGAAAATGTGTGATGGAGCCCACACACGGTCGGAATTTCCAACAACAAGGTCCTATCACACATTTTCCATCGGAAAATCCTATTGTGTGTACATGGCACTAGAATGCCCGCTGGATTGTTTAAAACCACTAAGAATGTCACTCTGATGATCAGCTGATACAAACACAATGACCCATGCCACGGCAATCCCTTCCGCTACTCCCACTGCAAATGATAGCTCCTTGACTAGATGCTTAATGTCCACAAACTGGCCAGGGATCCTGGCTGACGTCATTGACCAAATATGGTCATAACCCTGGCCAACCGGCTTGTTTATGATTGATGCCCTGAATGACTGAATGATACAAACACAATGACCTGTGCCACAGTGATCCTCCTCCACCAATACTCCCACTGCAAATGACAGCTCCCGGACTGACTACGGAATGTTAGGGTTGTTTACCATGTTGTTTACAATTTGAAACAAGCTGGAGGGAGGCTGGAAACTGTCATTTAGTGGCCGTAGTAATACTGGCATTAAATGAATGACTTCCAGGTGCAACAGCTGGAGGCTCAAGCAGGAAGGTGAACTGCCCAAATCTGACTATTTATTTTGCCCATTTGGCGAATTGCGAACAGCTTGGGATAGGGTCATACTCATGGTTCATCCGAACCTAGAGCTCATCCATGGTCAGCGATTATATATAACTTTTTTTTTCGGGGGGGGGGGTGTTGAGTTTTGGGGTTAGAAGTATCTTTTAAACTCCAAATTTTCCACAACAAGTTTCCCCCCCCGGCGCAATTCCCAGCACCCCCAGGGGGCCGGAGACTCTGCGTATCGTCTGTGAATTTGGCACTAGTCTGGACGCCCACATCTGGCTGGGCCGGCCGGGGCCTGATTTATGTTTCATATCTCGGAGGCACGTGGTGCCAGTCCCACGTCGAGCTCGGGATTGTGGTGGTCCGTCTGTGTTTGTTTGAAATCGGGCCCGGAGAAGCTGACTTGGAGCAGAGACTGCGTGGAATTCCTGGGACCGGCCAGACACTCCTGTCAGCAAACTCAGGAAGCTGGCTGAGCAACATCGGGAAAAGGGGGCCCCCGCCGTTCAAACAACCTGCGCTCTCAGGAGAGGGCCTCCGAGGCCCGCAGAGGAGATGGAGCAAAATTCCTTAATTATACATACAGTAAATTGTGCTAATGAGGCTGGCAGTGGGCCAGAGGGGCTCAGTGAGAGCCATAGATGGCCCTTTGCATGGCAGAGAAATGCAACGCGGGATCGCTGAATGACTTCCAGATGTGCAGACGGCTCACACAGTCATTGTTTGCCCCCAACCCTTCCCTTCACCACCGAAATGTGGAAAAAAAAAATAGGGCTCGCACTTTGCCGTAATTATCCTCATTCAACATTGTCTGCCGTGTTGTCAAGGCTCTGAGAAGATTAGATGTACAAAATCCGCCAAAATCCAAACTGTGTGGGAGAGCGAGGGACATGGATATAAATGATATCTGGAGAGCGGTGATTTCATTCAAGTAAATTATCATTTCTATCTGGAAGATACATAGGATATGTACAAAAAATAACACCGTCCTCTGCCCTACTGACGCCGTCCTCTGCTCTACTGACACCGTCCTCTGCTCTACTGACACCGTCCTCTGCTCTACTGACACCGTCCTCTGCACTACTGACACCGTCCTCTGCTCTACTGACACCCTCCTCTGCTCTACTGACACCGTCCACTGCCCTACTGACGCCGTCCTCTGCACTACTGACACCGTCCACTGCCCTACTGACACCCTCCTCTGCTCTACTGACACCGTCCTCTGCCCTACTGACGCCGTCCTCTGCCCTACTGACACCGTCCTCTGCACTACTGACACCGTCCTCTGCACTACTGACACCGTCCACTGCCCTACTGACACCCTCCTCTGCTCTACTGACACCGTCCTCTGCCCTACTGACGCCGTCCTCTGCACTACTGACACCGTCCACTGCCCTACTGACGCCGTCCTCTGCTCTACTGACACCGTCCACTGCCCTACTGACACCCTCCTCTGCTCTACTGACACCGTCCTCTGCCCTACTGACGCCATCCTCTGCACTACTGACACCGTCCTCTGCTCTACTGACGCCGTCCTCTGCTCTACTGACACCGTCCACTGCCCTACTGACGCCGTCCTCTGCACTACTGATACCATCCACTGCCCTACTGACACCCTAATCTGCCCTACTGGCACCGTCCTCTGCTCTACTGACACCGTCCTCTGCTCTACTGACACCCTCCTCTGCTCTACTGACACCGTCCTCTGCCCTACTGATACCGTCCACTGCCCTACTGACACCCTAATCTGCTCTACTGACACCGTCCTCTGCCCTACTGGCACCGTCCTCTGCTCTACTGACACCGTCCTCTGCCCTACTGACACCGTCCACTGCCCTACTGACACCCTCCTCTGCTCTACTGACACCGTCCTCTGCCCTACTGACGCCGTCCTCTGCACTACTGACACCGTCCACTGCCCTACTGACACCCTCCTCTGCTCTACTGACACCGTCCACTGCCCTACTGACGCCGTCCTCTGCACTACTGACACCGTCCACTGCCCTACTGACACCCTCCTCTGCTCTACTGACACCGTCCTCTGCCCTACTGACGCCGTCCTCTGCACTACTGACACCGTCCACTGCCCTACTGACACCGTCCTCTGCTCTACTGACACCGTCCACTGCCCTACTGACGCCGTCCTCTGCACTACTGATACCGTCCACTGCCCTACTGACACCCTAATCTGCTCTACTGACACCGTCCTCTGCCCTACTGACACCGTCCTCTGCTCTACTGACACCGTCCTCTGCCCTACTGACACCATCCTCTGCTCTACTGACACTGTCCACTGCCATACTGACACCGTCCTCTGCTCTACTGACACCGTCCTCTGCTCTACTGACACCGTCCTTTGCCCTACTGACACCGTCCTCTGCCGTACTGACACCATCCTCTGCCCTACTGACACCGTCCTCTGCCGTACTGACACCGTCCTCTGCTCTACTGACACCGTCCTCTGCCCTACTGACACCATCCTCTGCTCTACTGACACTGTCCACTGCCATTCTGACACCGTCCTCTGCCCTACTGACACCGTCCTCTGCTCTACTGACACCGTCCTCTGCCCTACTGACACCGTCCTCTGCTCTACTGACACCGTCCTCTGCTCTACTGACACTGACCACTGCCGTACTGACACCGTTCTCTGCCCTACTAACACCGTCCTCTGCCCTACTGACACTGTATATATATATATATATATATATATATATATATATATATATATATATATATATATATATTACACACACACGCCGTGTTTGAGCTTTGGGGTGCACAGTGCTGTCAGTCTTACAAAGTGAACATGCCTACAACAAAAAGGAGAAGTACAAGGATGACCTCACAGTGTGCTTTTGCTCCTTTACTATCCAATCACAGGCTGGGGGGGAGGGGTTCTAATAACAAGCTGTATTATTTGATGGCAGTTCAGTCTGGACCCTAGATCTGCCTAGAAAAGGTGGCATACTTATATTTCACCTCTGTATTCAGCTGGAGTTCCCCTTTAGCTTTATTGTCATTTTATTGAACTCCACATAGATGATTGCATTACAATGAAGAAAAGAAAATGGAATTAATTTATGTTTTTGCAGTTTTTATATTTGCCCGTGATAATAGACATGGGTATCTGGAATACAGGTGGAGTCACCAGTCTTTTGCCTAAAAACTTTGGCACTAAATGTTGTCTCTCTCCCATCTCAGGAAATTAGGAGGCAATGGAATAAAATACAGAAAATTCATTTGGAGAGCGCACAGATCTTATTAGCTCACCCTGTTCTTGTAGTTCCATGAGGCTTTCAGTAATTACCTTGTTTTACAAGCCACGCCAAGCTAGATTATTGCAGCAAAGTACATAAAAATAACATAATAAATGAGTTCCATTCATTTCGCTGCCCCGTGGAAGGTGCAAAATCCTTGAGAAGCCCCCCGTTATGAGGGCGCAGTAATTAGGTGCACCTGCGCTGCTCGCTAATCAGCACGTCGTCCAAATGACATGTGAAAGTTTTATGGCGAAGTCAAACATTTGGGCCTGTTTAGAGGGTGTAATTTCACAAGTCTGACCTCGACCTTTATCCCGGAGTTTCTGCAGGTACAAATTGAAACCGGAAATGGGAGAAATTGAACCCCGCCACGGTGGGGGGGGAGCAGAGTGACTTGGATGGGGGGAGCTTTAAAGGGCCAGTAATCTCAAATGAATAATAACATTCATTGATATATAATGTAAATCTAATAACATTCGTGGACACATTTGTAACTGTAAGAGCATTCATGGGTGCATACAGTAATGTGCAAAAGTTTTAGGCAGGTGTGAAAAATGCTGTAGATGAAAAATGCTTTCAGAAATAATAAGTGTTAATAATTTACTTTTATTAATTTACAAAATGAGTAAAAAAAATAAAATAAAAAAGTAAACGAACAAAAGAGAAATCCAAATCAAATCATTATTTGCCTTCAAACCAGCATCCATTCTTCTAGGTAGACTTGCACACAGTTTTTAAAGGAACTCAGGTAGGTTGTTCCAAACATCTTGGAGAACTAAGCACAGATCTTCTGTGGATGGCGGCTCCCTCAACCTTTGTGTCTCTTCATGTAATCCCAGACAGACTCCATGAGGTGGACATCAGGGCTCTGTGGGGGGCAGACCATCACTTCCAGGACTCCTTGTTCTTCTTTACACTGAAGATAGTTCTTAATTAGGAATGAGCCGAACCGTCCCCCCCCCCCCCCCCCCCCGTTTGGTTCGCACTTGAACTTGCGAACAGACAAAAAATTTGTGCGAACATCGTTAAAGTGTTTGCAACATGAACGTGAAAAATCAAAAGTGTTAATTTTAAAGGCTCATATGCAAGTTATTGCCATAAAAAGTGTTTGGGGACCCGGGTCCTGCCCCAGGGGACATGTATCAATGCAAAAATAAGTTTTTAAAACGGCCGTTTAATTATCGTGCCTGGGGGGGTCCCCTTAGTCTGCCTGTAAAGTAGCGCATTTTCCCCATGTTTAGAAAAGTACTGCAGCAAAATGACATTTCTAAAGGAAAAAATGTCATTTAAAATTGCTCACGGCTGTAATGTATTGCCAGATCCCGGCAATATACATTAAAAATATTTTTAAAAAACTGCGTGGGTCCCCCCCCCCCCCAGGCCCTTCAGGTCTGGCATGGATATTAAGGTAAACTTCACGCCAACATTTAAAAAAAAAAATTGCGTGGGGGTCCCCCACCCAAAATCTATACCAGACCCAAGGGGAACCCACGACATTCTTTTCTTAATTCTGTCATAGGGCCCCCCTTAACCACTTCAATACACTATATTATATATTGTACCCTGTGCTGTATTATATTTACTACAATGAGTGCACTATATACTCTGAACTGCAGTATATATTCTATATGGACTGCACTATATACTCTGCTGAAAAATTGGGCCTTAGGTGTTGGTGGTGCCAGAACATGGTAACCCCTCACAGTTACTCTTGTTGGGTGCAGGAATGGTCCCTGCTGTTAAATATTTTTTCAGAGGCTGCTTACCCTCTTTTAGTGGCCTGTGAGAGTCTGCCTCTCCTTGGAGGTCTTTCGGACATGATGGGTATTTTTTTTTTTACCACTGCACTACACTGTATTATATACTGTGTACAACGCCTGCAGTGTATTAGAAACTGTACACCGCCGAATGCACTGTATATATCGGCTATGCTGAATGCAGAGTGTATATATATATATATATATATATATATATATATATATATATATACACACACACACATATACATACACACACACACTAGTAGACTGTATATATATATATATATATATATATATATCAAATATACTGCCTGTACTGACTGAATATAGAGTGTACACTGTATATATAGGCTACGCTGAATGCAGAGTATATATATATATATATATATATATATATATATATATATATATATATATATATACTACATATGTAACTCCACTGAAGTTCATGATTGTGCATATATATATGTAACTCTGTTAATATATGTGGATATACAGTAGTACCTTGGATTACGAGCATAATTTGTTCCAGAAGAATGCTTGTAATCCAAAGCACTCGTATATCAATGCGAGTTTCCCCATAGGAGTCAATGGAAACTCAGATAATTCATTCCACAGTGACTGCTGTTGTATGCAGTACCGCATGTGGCCAGAGTTAGGGAGGCACAGGAGACACCCTGAAACACTCGGAGACTGCTCGGAGCCGCTCAGAGGCATTCGGAGACACTCGGTTTCTGAGTGTCTCTGAGCGGCCCCGAGTGCATCCGAGTGGCTCCGAGTGTCACCGGGCCCCCGCACCTCTGGCCAAATGCGGTATTGCACGCCCCATTGGCATGAATCCTGCTCGTCTTGCGACACAATGCTCGCAAACCGAGTCAGGATTTTAAAAAAATAATAGCGAAACGCTTGTAAACCGCGATACTTGCAGTCCGAAGTATTACTCTATATTTGTAACATTTATAGATATGTATGTAACTCCAGTAGCATTTGTGGACTCATGTGTAGCTCTAATAACATTAATGGATTCATATTTAACTTCAATATGGCTCAGGGATACATACATAATAAATGACATTTGTTGATGTAACTCTAATAACATTAGTGGAAACATATGTAATATTTTTAAGAACTTATAAGAACAGATGATATTTGAAATGATGCATAGAGCAATGTGCTCAGTGTCCTGGAGATGAAATGTATGATCTGTCTGAGATTACATTTATTACATTGTATCAGGAAAAAAGAGGTCACCCTACATTTACCGGCCAGCTACCTTTTCCTGTCCAGATTTCAGCTGCTCTGTATTCCCAGGATTTAGTGGAAAGGAGTTTGATGCCATGCTGTCCTGGGCGCCATGGGTGGAAGATGGGGGTAAGGTAAGTATAGACCATAACTTGTTTCTTTATAGGTACATTTTACACCCACTAATAGTAGTTGATTTGTGAATAGAATATTCTTGTTTCCTGCATGGTATAAAGGGAAAATGCCCACATTTTCTATGCCAGGACTATTGAAGGGTGCCATGTGTACATAAAAGTAACTAATGCTGAGCGTAGTTATTGATGATGGAAAGATGGCTACAGCGTGGACCTTAAAATCTGGGAGGGTGTCCATGTATGTCCTCCCGTTCTCGTGCCACCCAAGCGCCCCAGGGGGCACGCGGGCTGCGCACTCTGTGATCGCCGAGTTCTTGGGACTCGGCTAATCACAAAGTAGGGTAAAAGGCCAATCACAGTGGGCCCTTTACCACGTGATCAGCTGTCAGCAGAAGTAAACAGAAGCCGGATACCAGCTTTTTTTTTTCTTCACACTGTCAGCGCAAAGACAAGAATAAAGACAGTAATCGGCTTTTGTTAGAGGGACATCTGTCCCGTAAGTGCCCACCAGTGCTGCTAATCAGTGCCCTCCAATGCTTCAAATCCGTGCCCACCAATGTCATCTATCAGTGTCCATCAGTACTGCTATCAGTGCCACCTATGAGTGCTGCCAATCAGTGCTCATCAGTGCCTCATCATCAGTGCCTCCTGATCAGTGCCTACCAGTGCCGTCTATCAGTGCCACTTCTCTGTGCCACCTATTAGTGCCCATCAGCGCCTATCAGTGCCACCCATCAGTGTAGACTCATCAGTGTCTCCTGATCAGTACACACCAGTGCCGCCTCATCAGTGCCAATCAGTGCCGCATCATCAGTGCCCATCAGTGCAGCCTATCAGTGCCCATCAGTGCTGCCAATCAGTGCCCATCAGTGCCTTATCATCAGTGCCTCCTGATCAGTGCCCACCAGTGCCACCTGTCAGTGCCCATCAGTGGCACCTCTCCGTGCCATCTATCTGTGCCCATCAGTGCCACCCATCAGTGCAGCCTCATCAGTGCCTCCCAGTTCTGCCTCCTCAGTGCCACCTATCAGTGCCCATCAGTTTTGCATCATCAGTGCCCACCGGTGCAGCCTCATCAGTGCCCACCAGTGCAGCCTCATCAGTGCCTCCCAGTTCTGCCTCCTCAGTGCCACCTATCAGTGCCCATCAGTGTCGCATCATCAGTGCCCATCGGTGCCGCCTCATCAGTGCCCACCACTGCAGCCTATCAGTGCCCATCAGTGAAGGAGAAAAATTACCTGTTTGCAAAATTTTATAACAAAATAAGAAAAGCTTTTTTTTGTTTTTTTGTTTGTTTTTTTTTTTAATTTTCAGTCTTCTTTTGTTTGTTTAGCAAAAAATAAAAAAAACAGTGGTGATTAAATACCACCAGAAGAAATCTCTATTTGTATGAAAAAAATTATAAAAATGTAATTTGGGTACAGCGCTGCATGACCGCGTAATTCTCATTTAAAGTGTGACAGCGCAGAAAGCTGACAATTGGTCTGGTCAGGAAGGGGGTGAAAGTCCCCGGTAAGCAAGTGGTTAAGAATGTATGTATTTCCTATGCTCCTAAGCTCCATCTAGTGGCCATAATGTGGGATTTTACTACTGTCCATAAAAAAAGTACATTCATTCAGAAGAGAAAGTTGCCTTAAGAATATTTGTTTTTTCCCCAGTTTGCTCCCAGTGTTCAGTGATCAGAGTATGGACATTTCAGTCCAGACGAGGACAGCCATGCAAGACTAAAGGGAAGGCCGGTCTTCGGATTTAACCCCCTAGACATAATATTACAATAAAAATCTCAGCTCTCCATAGAAAAGCAAAACTAAATAAATAACACAAATCCAAATTAATCTCATCTACTTTACCCCTCACTCCTCCAAATTCACACCGACCGATGTCACATAATAACCAATAGGATTTTATTTGTCCATAAAACACCAGATTATCGGCGGACTATAAAACCAAAATCAAAGGCGTCGCTGCGGAATATTATCTCCGTCCAGAAAAGTTTGTGTTTGGAATCCGCTCACTTTAGAACTTTTATTGACCGTAAAAAAAAAAAAAAAAAAAAATCAGAAAAAAATGAATGTTAAAAACTGACACTTCAATACATTTAAGAGGAGGGTGGAAAAAAGGCTTTTTGGACTTAGACGCGGAGCGCGCCCTCCCGCTGGAGGCCTATTCTGATACAACCGTACGCTTGACACCTACTGGGGGAACAGCGACCTCTTTGAAAGCGCAAATTTACACCGGTGCTCCGACGCACCTCGTAAAAAGCAGGGATCGCGGGACGGCCGTGAAGGCGATTTGGTTTCTTTCGAGAATTAAACAGAACTTTTCTTTTTTTTTTGCTTCATTTATTTTTCTGGTTTAATGGGGGTCCCGGACAGCCATCAACGCGCAGCTGAAACGCGAGTCACGACCGCCACTTTACAAGGTGAAATCCTGAGGTAAAGCAAGGTCCATCCTGTTAGGAAGGTAGGAATGGGAATGGAACAGGCGACCCCGTCTCGTGGAGACTTTCCGCTAAACAAATATGAGCTCATGGTACTTGGCAGCGTCCCGGCCTCCCCAGGGACCCATAAGGGGGGATTTTTTTTGGAAAGGCAATGCCTCTGAGCAGAACAGGTACTTAATAAGTCAAAGTGATCTTTCAAGGCTTCCTTTCATGACTGTTTACTAAATACATTTATTTTTGTTTTCTTCTCATTCACCTCCCTAATGAAGTGGCTGGAGAATTTCAAAGTGACGGGTCAATTCTGAAGGGCTGGCGTGGCGTAGATCGCGTACCCGCATGGCATGTGGAATAATACCATTCTGTATTTGACACAAGCACTTGGTAAATTATTGCACTTTTCGGGGAATATAACAATACAAAAATGTTGGGGTAATGTGTTGTACCTTAACCGCTTGCCGACCGCCGCACACACATATACGTCGGCAGAATGGCACAGGCAGGCAAATGGGCGTACAGATATACGCCCGTTTACATTTGCCGCCTATCGGGCGCACGCACGCCACCGGCGGCACACGCACGTGCCCGCCGCAGGAGCGTGCCCGCGGGTCCTGGGAACTCGATGTTCGCCGGCGGCCTGCGATTGCGGTGTGGAGAGGTAGAACGATGTTCACCGGTGGCCTGCGATTGCGGTGTGGAGAGGTAGAACGGGGAGATGCCTATGTAAACAAGGTGACAAGACAGAGATCTACTGCTCCCTGTCATTGGGAGCAGTGATCACTGTCATATCCTAGGTAGCCCCCCCCCCCCCAGTTAGAATCACTCCATAGGACACACTTAACCCCTTGATCGCCCCCTAGTGTTTAACCCCTTCCCTGCCAGTGTCATTTGCACAGTAATCAGTGCATTTTTATAGCACTGATCGCTGTATAAATGACAATGGTCCCAAAAATAGTGTCAAAAGTGTCTGATGTGTCCGCCATTATGTCACAGTCATGATTAAATTGCAAATTGCCGCCATTACTAATTAAAAAAAAATTATAATTAAACCATAAAACTATCCCCTATTTTGTAGATGCTAAATCTTAGCTAACTTTTGCGCAAACCAATCAATATATGCTTATTGCGATTTTTTTACCAAATATATGTAGAATACATATCGGCCTAAACTGAGGAAAAAAATTGTTTTTTATATATTTTTGGGGGATATTTATTATAGCAAAAAAGTAAAAAATATTTTTTTTTCAAAATTGTCACTCTTTTTTTGTTTATAGCGCAAAAAATAAAAACCGCAGAGATGATCAAATACCACCAAAAGAAAGCTCTATTTGTGGGAAAAAAAGAATGTCAATTTTGTTTGGATGCAACGTCGCACGACCGCGCAATTGTCAGTTAAAGCGACGCAGTGCCGTATTGCAAAAAGTGCTCTTGTCAGGAAGGTGGTAAATCCTTCCAGGGCTGAAGTGGTTAAGTAACATGCCATTTCTGTAAGTGGTGGGACTAACATACAATGCAATGCTAAATCCTTGAACTTTGGACATTTTGGAAATAATTATTGACAGTGTCGGTTGATTATGATTCCATGCAGCTTTCTGCCATAGAGTCATAGATTTCATAGAAGACACTGCTGATTTTCCACTATTTATCACTCAGCAATGGCAGCATCTAATGCCGTGTACACACGGCGGACTTCTCGACCGGACTGGTCCGACGGGACGAATCTGTCGGACAATCCGACCGTGTGTGGGCTTCATCGGACCTGCAGCTGACTTTTTCGGTCGAAAATCAGACGGACTTTAAATTTGGAACATGTTTCAAATCTTTCCGACGGACTCGAGTCCAGTCGGAAAATCTGCTCGTCTGTGTGCTACTCCGACGGACAAAAAACGACTCTAGGGCAGCTATTGGCTACTGGCTATCAACTTCCTTATTCTAGTCCGGTGTAGGTCATCACATACGAATCCGTCGGACTTTTGTGATCGTGTGTAGGCAAGTCTGTTCGTTCAAAAGTCTGTCGGAAGTCTGTCAAAAGTCCGTCGGACCTTTGATCTGGAAAAGTCCGCCCATGTGTACACGGCATAAGTTGAAGTATTGTGAGATCTCATTAAAAGGGCTAGCAACCATCAGTGTTGATAACTAAGCAGCCAGATATGGATATTTAGCAGTATGTTTTTTAGTTTTGGATGTATCTATAAAAAGAAAAAAAAACGCTAAAAAGCAAACAATTATAAACACTGAACTACAGCTGCAACAAAAATAAACACTAATATCAGTGTAATAAAACTAGGAAGAATAAACTAAGTGCGCTTACAGTCAAGTGATCAAAAATATATGAATAAATAAAATAAATTAACCACAAATAATTAATGAAATCCAATAATGAATAAATTCATAAGGTGCCTGTGAATAAATGATAAAGTCCAATATATAATTGAGTGCACATATGGTTAGGTGATGAAAAATATATATTGAAAATAAATATTAAGAAAGAATATGAAAAAGAAATGGTGATCAAGTTCGTAAATTGCTGGTGAATAAAAAATAAAAAATTTGAAATTAATTAATTCCAGGACTGTGCACTCAATTATATATTGTACTTTATCATTTATTCACAGGCACCTTATGAATGTATTCATTATTGAATTTCATTAATTATTTATAGTTAATTTATTTTATTTATTCATATATTTTTGATCACTTGACTGTAAGCGCACTTAGTTTATTCTTCCTTGGATGTATCTATGCCCACCCCAGAGAAAGTGAGAGGCATACTTTATCTTTGTCCACCCCCGAGTAGATAGAAGCGGGGCTTTTTTTCCTCGGACAATAGGTGCAGGAACTCCTCTGTTCGGAGTCATCACTTGACTCCGCCCCCTACCCACCTCCGAGCTTCGTTCTTAAGTTCCAGTCCTTACTGACCTCCCAGTACCACCCCTTTTAGAGAATACAGAACCAAGTATCATTTTGTGGTGCTAAGTAATTTGTGTTTTTCTGGGTCATCCATCTTCCATTGGCCCTCCACATCTCCCCTTTTTTGCCTTTCATGCTATATGTGGGGCTCTTTAGCCAGGGGCAGTGTAAGTATTGTAGGTGTGGACATACGGTATACCCTACTGTCCCTTTTTTTCTGACATTCAATATGTGATGGATATATAATACACATTTTTTTTACTTTCTAGATTATAAGTGTTACTATAATTGCATAACGGATTTTTCCTGAAGAAGGAGTCTTAGCCACTGCGAAACGCGTAGGGTCTGTATGTGCAACCAACCCCATTTTGTGCAATGTTATGTACATCATAATATAATATGTTGTCTTCTACAATCATTAGCCTAGTATTCTAGCTCTACATTGTTTTATTGCATTTTGTCATTTCTACATGTACCTACAATTTTTGATGCTATTAGAATTCAATTTTTTATAAATTGTTGTCATCACACGCTTTTAAAGTCCCACCCCTACGGGATAAATTGTATTTTTATACATCAGAGGGATGTTGGCCGTTTTCAGCAGATAATTTCACCTTCTATTTTTGAATATATAAGTAATTTGTATGGAATTTGTTAATGATAACAAGAAAGTAAAATAGATCTAGGAACAATGGACACCCCAGCAACAATAGATTAACCCCTTCCCGCCGACCGAACGCATATATGCGTACTCGGTTTTCCGGGGTTATACCGGGATGATGCCCGCAGCTGCAGGCATCATCCCGGTACCGTTGTTTTCAGCGGGCGATCGGCTACCCGAGTATAACAACCGATGCGGCTAAAAGCCGCTCGGTTGTTATACCGGAGGAGCGGGAGGGGACATCCCCCCCCTCCCGCCGCCTCCCGCCGCTGTTACCGGGCCCGGTGTCCGTTCCGCTGCCTTCGGCGGCTGGGGGCGGACTGGAACGAAGCTGCGAGCGGCTTCGTTCCAGCCTTCTTCTTGTAAATGCGGAAGCGACGTCATGACGTCACTTCCCGTTTACTCGGCTGCCAATGGCGCCGAATTTAAAAAAGTACACAGTATTCAGAATCGCCGTTTTCGGCGATCTGAATACTTTGAAGTGTAAAGGAGGGATGGGGGGTCTTTTAGACCCCCCATCCCTCCATAAAGAGTACCTGTCACCACATATTACTGTCACAAGGGATGTTTACATTGCTTGTGACAGCAATAAAAGTAAAAAAAAAAAAAAAAATTTTAAACACAATTTATAAAGTACAAAAATAAATAAAATAAATTAAAAAAAAAAAAAATTTTTTTAAAGTGCCCCTGTCCCCGCGAGCTCGCGCAGCGAAGAAAACGCATACGGAAGTCGCGCCCGCATATGTAAACGGTGTTCAAACCACACATGTGAGGTATCGCCGCGATCGTCAGAGCGAGAGCAATAATTCTAGCCCTAGACCTCCTCTGTAGCTCAAACCTGGTAACCGTAAAAAATTTTTAAAGCGTCGCCTATGGAAATTCAAAGGTACCGTAGTTCGTCGCCATTCCACGAGTGCGTGCAATTATAAAGGGTGACATGTTTGGTATCTATTTACTCGGCGTAACATCATCTTTCACATTATACAAAAAAATTGGGGTAACTTTACTGTTTGGATTTTTTAAAATTCATGAAAGTGTCACTTTTCCAAAAATTTGCGTTTAAAACACCGCTGCACAAATACCGTATGATAAAAAATATTGCAACAATCGTCATTTTATTCTCTAGATTCTCTGCTAAGAAAATATATATAATGTTTGGGGGTTCTAAGTAATTTTCTAGCAAAAAATACGGATTTTAACTTGTAAACACCAAATTTCAAAAATAGGCTTAGTCATGAAAGGGTTAACCCCAGCAACAATGGACTCCCAAGAGCCAGATTCAATAGACCCCCAGCCAGCCAGCAACATTAGACCCCTCCTTCAACAGTAGATCTCTCCCATCAACGATTGACCCCCTGCAACATAAGACCCCCCCCCCAGCAACAATAGACACCCCTGCAAAAATAGATTTGCTCCAGCAACAATAGATTCCCCAGCAGCCAGCAACAGAGAACCCATCCCTTAACATTAGATCCCTTACAGCAATGACTGACCCCCAAGCAACAAAGACCTCTTCCTTAACAGTAGATCCCTTCCAGCAATGACTGACCCCCTAGCAACAATTGATCCCTCACGAGCAACAGAAGACCTCCCCAGCAACAATAGAGCCCCCTCCTCTACAAAAACAGATCCCCTCCAGCAACAACAGATTCCCCAGCAGCCAACATCAATAGACCCTCCAGCACCCTTTGTGAATACATATATTCAGTTCTGGAGGTGCCGGAACTGCGTTCCCACACAAAAAAAGCCCTGAATAGAAGCCCTGATATGTCTGTGTCCGGTCCTGAGTAAGTGCATAGTGTGTTATTGCCCATCTCCGAGTTAGTAGGAGCCATGATTTGTCTGTGCCGCCTTTGAGTAAATGGGAGGCAAGAGCTATCTATGCCCACCCCTGACTAAGTGGGAGGCATGCAGGGCTGGTACAAGGATTTTTGACACCCTAGGCGAAACCTAATTTTGTTGCCCCCCTTGGCTCCACCCCCTTTTCCCTGCCCATGTATACCCCACCTTTTTAATGAAGGGCCCATCAAATGCAGCCTCACCATCGCCCATCAATGCAGCCTCACCATCGCCCATCAATGCAGCCTCACCAGCGCCCATCAATGCAGCCTCACCAGCGCCCATCAATGCAGTCTCACCAGCGCCCATCAATGCAGCCTCACCAGCGCCCATCAATGCAGTCTCACCAGCGCCCATCAATGCAGCCTCAGCAGCGCCCATCAATGCAGCCTCACCAGCGCCCATCAATGCAGCCTACCAGTGCCCATCAATGAATGTTTGCTTGCTTCCATTCATTCGGGAGTTGGGACACAGACAGACACAGTCCTCCACCGCCTCTGTGTCTCTAACACTATGTGCGAACAGAGAGACGGCTGCCTTTTGATGCTGAGACTTAGCTGCTTGCTGCAGAGAGAAGCGAGTTTGAACACCAGTGGCCGGGTGCGCTAGGCAGCAGTGCGCCCTAGGCGGCTGCCTAGTTTGCCTAGTGGTAGCACCGGCCCTGGAGGCATGATATATATGCATTGGCAAAATGCTCGAGAAAGCGGAAGCCATGCTTTATCTTTGTCTACCCCCATGTAGAAGAAGTCATGATTTGTCTGTGCCAATCCCTAAATAAGTGGTAGGCATGATTTGTCTACGTCCACGTCTAAGTAAGTGGGAGGCATAGGTGTGCGCAGCCTATTGCATTAGGGTGCGCACCCCAAAGCTCAAACTCAGTTTTGAGACAGAGAAAGGATCTGAGGACAGAGATTCCCCAGTCCCTTTCTCTGAAGCCTCATCTGCACGGGGCAGTGAATGGATGGGAAGTGATTTGTGCTGAGCAGCTTCCTGTTCATTCACAAGCTGAAGCATAGTAAACACAGTTTACTATACTTCAGTTATGTATGAACACAGTAATTGCTCGGTACCAATCACTCATTGTGTTCATTCAAAAAAGGAAGGAGCTGGTAAATGTTGTATTTACTGGCCCCTTCCCTGCTCTCCATCCTAAAATAGGGGGGGGGGGGCCTTGGCAGCAAGGGGAATCTGCGTTGCATGCCTATGGTGGGAGGGGCATGGTGTGTCAATGCCGACCTCCGAGTTAGCAGGAGCCATGATTTGTCTGTGCCCACCTCCGAGTAAGTCGGTGCCATGATTCTTCTGTGCCCATCCCTGACTAAGTGGTAGGCATGAGATATAGTATCTGCATCCAGTCCCAGTAAGTATTTTTTCTTTGTTGGATAAGAATAGGGGAGGTTCAGACTGGAAATATGTGCCAGTGGATGGTGTCATCCTTGTTAGCAGTATATAGCACAAGAGAGTAAATAGTAGGACCCCTTCCTGACCCTTCAGCCCTGGAAGGTTTTACCCCCTTCCTGACCAGGCCATTTTTTGCGATACGGCACTGCGGTACTTTAACTGACAATTGTGCGGTCATGTGATGCTGTACCCAAATAAAATTGATGTCCTTTTCACCCTCCCAGTAACTGCAAGACACTATGTGGTTGATTTACTAAAGGGAAAAAGACTGTGCACTTTGCAAAGTGCAGTTGCACACTGTAAGAGCAGTTGCTCCAGAGCTTAGTAAATGAGCAGAAGCTCTGCTGACTTTCATCAACCAATCATGTGCAAGCAAAAATGTATTTTTTTATTTTCCTTGCATGTGATTGGGTATTCTTTGCAAAGTGAAGCTTTACCTCATTTACTAAGCTCTGGAGCAACTGCCCTTGCAGAGTGCAATTGCACTTTGCAAGGTGCACAGTCTATTGGCCTTTAGTAAATCAACCCCTATGTATCTATGCAAGCTCCCGAATAACTTAAAGGCACTATGGGGTTGATTTACTAAAGGTAAATAGACTATGTACTTTGCAAAGTGCAGTTGCACTCTGCAAGTACAGTTGCTCCAGAGCTTAGTAAATGAGGTAAAGCTCCACTTTGTAAAGAATACCCAATCACGTGCAAGGAAAATAAAAAATAAAAAAAAACACCATTTTTGATTGCATGTGATTGGATGATGGAAGTAAGCAGAGCTTCTGCTCATTTACTAAGCTCTGGAGCAACTGAGTGCAACTGCACAGTCTATTTGCCTTTGGTAAATCAACCCCTATGTATCTGTGCAGGCTCCTGAGTAACTGAGAGGAACAATGTTTTTGTGCCCACCCCCGAGCAACTGGGTGACACTATGGGGTTGATTTACTAAAGGAAAATAGACTGTGCACTTTGCAAAGTGCAGATGCACTCTGCGAGAGCAGTTGCTCCAGGGCTTAGTAAATGAGGAAAAGCTCTGCTGAATTCCATCATCCAATCATAAGCAAACAAAAAGGCTGTTTTTCTAATTTTCCTTGCACGTGATTGGGTATTCTTTACAAAGTGAAGCTTTATCTCATTTACTAAGATCTGGAGCAACTGCACTTGCAGAGTGCAATTGCACTTTGCAAAGTTCACAGTCTATTTGCCTTTAGTAAATCAACCCCTATATGTCTGTGCCTGTTTCTGAGTAAGTGGAAAGCACAAGGTGTCCATTCCCACCCCTGAGTAAGTGGGAAATGACAACAGTCTATGGTGGGTGCATTATCACCATTTCACCATCATGACGGAGATATGGAGCACAGATAGAAAAACTTGTGACTGTCACATGATTATTTCCTGGTTCAGACCAGCTCCACTTTTACTGAACACATTTGGGTGCAGGAGGGACCATATTAAAATCCCATTTCTTTTTAATTCTTCCTCATCATCCATGTGACTGTTACAGCCGTGGGGACCCCATAGAAAGTGTTTCTTCCTACCCTACAAGGTGTTGTTATGATAAAAGTCATGTCCTTTTCATTTCACATTACATTGGTCAGCAGAATGTACATTAGAAAGTCCTCTACCGCCCGCTAATTTCCTAGTTGTTTCGGGCAGCTCGTGAAAATGGTATTTTAGGAAAACCTTTATAGAGGATATCTTAGTTTTTTCTTTTTTTTTCTTCACTTAAGGTGTGAGAATTGGCCGGAGCGAGCGCAGTCTGTTAAAGTGAAATAATTAGGGGGTCTGAAAAATCCAAAATAAACACGCAGAAACCAAAGGCCCCACCATTTGTCGGAAGCGTAGAGCAACGCGTCCGTTACTGGGCCAGTTAACACTTCCATGTATAGGAGGGGGAAGGGTTGCATTTACAGGGACAATGCTGTATGGTTTGAATATGTGATCTCCTTCACCACTTTTATGTTACATTTATCAGAAATCAGTTTTGGGTTAATTTTTATATGCATGATGTTCATTATTATATTTTACACCCCTAATTCAAGGCACCTAGATGGAGGTATAAGAAGTTAAATAAAGATACAGTTTTGTTTTTTTATTGTTTTTTTTTTTTGTTTGTTTTTTACTGGAGTGCTTTAATACCAGGCACTTTTACCCCCCTTCCTGCCCAGGCCAACTTTCAGTGCTGTCACATTTTGAATAACAATTGCACGGTAATGCAACACTGTACCCAAACTAAATTTCTATAATTTTCTTCACACAACTAGAGCTTTCCTTTGGTGGTATGTGATCACCACTGGGTTTTTTTATTTTTTTTTTTTGCTAAATAAATGAAAATAATTTGAAAAAAAAACACGCTTTTCTTTTCATTTCTGTTATAAAATGTTGCAAATAAATTATCTTTCTTCATAAATTTAGGCCAAAATGTATTCTGCTACATTTCTTCGGGGAAAATAACCCAAATCAGTGTATATTATTTAGTCTGTAGGAAAGTTGGAGAATCCACAAACTATGATATATATCTGAAAAGTGATCAATCCTCTCATTTCTTGAGGCCCAGAAATATCAGAACAATACAGAAGACCCTCAAATTACACCTTTTTGGACAGTAGTCATTCAAAGGTATTTAGTAAGAGGTGTGGTGAGTTTTAATTTTTTTGTCATAATTTTTGGAAAAATGAAGAAATTAAAAAGAAATATTTAGTTTCTTTTTAAATCTTTTTTTTTTTTAGATACTGTCACCAATGCAGTACAACATCGTCATATAACTGGTGTGGCGGTGATCAGGGACACTGACTGGTAACAGTACGAAAAAAATACATATATTTTTTATTTTTTTCATTTTTATTACATTTTTTTTCTTTTTTAAATTTTTTTCTTAACACATGTGACCAGAGCAATATAATGTTACCATAGTAATGATCAGAAGTGATCAGGTTTTTTTTTTAACACAATAAGATTGCTTATAGCAAGGAATTTCATTGCTATAAGCAAGCATTTTACTGAATGAAACCGATTTATTCAGTTTGTTTTGTTGTGATTAGCTGTGATTAGCCAAAGCTAATCACGTGGTACAGATAGGCCGCGATCGGCCCTGTCTGTACCATGTGATCAGATTGACCAATCACAGCTAACACAATTGTACAATGGATAGCATGAACAGGAAGCCATCTATTGTTTACAACTGTCATGTGACCTGCTGTGATTGGTCATAGTGGTCACATGGTACCGGCAGTTAGCTGATACACTGATCAGTCACCGGACACAGCCAGTGACAGATCGCGCCCGCCTGCGGCGTGAACCGGGAGGGCGCCACATAATGTCCACCCAGAATGATTTTCTGTGTTGTTTTTCTTTGTGTTGAGTTATTTTGAGGGGACAGCAAATTTACACTGTTATACAAGCTGTACACTCACTACTTTACATTGTAGCAAAGTGTCATTTCTTCAGTGTTGTCACATGAAAAGATAGAAGAAAATATTTACAAAAATGTGAGGGGTGTGAGATACTGTATATATAGTGCCTTGAAAAAGTATTCATATCCCTTGAAATTTTCCACATTTTGTCATAATACAACCAAAATCATAAATGTATGTTATTGGGATTTTATGTGATAGACCAACACAAAGTGGCACATAATTGTGAAGTGGAAGGAAAATGATAGATGGTTTTCAACATTTTTTACAAATAAATATCTGAAAAGTGTGGGGTGCATTTGCATTCAGCCCCCTTTATTCTGATACCCCTAACTAAAATCTAGTGGAACGAATTGCCTTTTGAAGTCACCTAATTAGTAAATAGAGTCCACCTGTGTGTAATTTAATCTCAGTATAAATACAGCTGTTCTGTGAAGCCCTTAGAGGTTTGTTAGAGAACCTTAGTGAACAAACAGCATCATGAAGGCCAAGGAACACCCCAGACAGGTCAGGAATAAAGTTGTGGAGATGTTTAAAGTAGGGTTAGGTTATAAAAAAATATCCCAAGCTTTGAACATCTCATGTAGCTCTGTTCAATCCATCATCCGAAAATGGAAAGAGTATGGCACAACTGCAAACCTACCAAGACATGGCCGTCCATCTAAACTGACCGGCCGGGCAAGGAGAGCATTAATTAGAGAAGCAGCCAAGAGGTCCATTGTAACTCTGGAGGAGCTGCAGAGATCCACAGCTCAGGTGGGAGAATCTGTCCACAGGACAACTATTAGTCGTGTTCTCCACAAATCTGACCTTTATGGAAGAGTGACAAGAAGAAAGACATTGGTGAATGAAAGCAAAAAGAAGTCCCGTTTGCAGTTTGCGGGAAGCCATGTGGGGGACACAGCAAACATGTGGAAGAAGGTGTTCTGGTCAGATGAGACCAACTATCGCTGCACATTTACCCTGAACACACCATCCCTACCGTGAAACATGGTGGTTAGCAGGAACAGGGAAGCTGGTCAGAGTTGATGGGAAGATGGATGGAGCCAAATACAGGACAATCTTAGAAGAAAACCTGTTATGCCCTGTACACATTACTGGACTTTTCGACCAAACTGGTCCGACGGAACAAATCCGTCGGACATTCCGATCGTGTGTGGGCTTCATTGGACCTTTTGTGTCGAAAATTCCAACGGACCTAGAAATAGAACATGTTTCAAATCTTTGCGACTGACTCGACTCCGATCGAAAAATCCGTTAGTCTGTATGCTAGTCCGACGGACAAAAAAGGACACAAGGGCAGCTACTGGCTATGAACTTCCTTATTCTAGTCCCTTCGTACGTCATCATGTTCGAAATGATCGGACTTTGGTGTGATCGTGTGTAGGCAAGTCCATTTCGTTGGAACTCCGTCGCAACTCCGGCGAAAAGTCCTTTGGTGTTCAGGCGGACGAGAAGTCCGCTCGTGTGTACGCGGCATTAGAGTCTGCAAAAGACTTGAGACTGGGGCTGAGGTTCACCTTCCAGCAGGACAACGACCCTAAACATACAGCCAGAGCTACAATGGAATTGTTTAGATCAAATCATATTCATGTGTTAGAATGGTCTAGTCAAAGTCCAGACCTAAATCCAATTGAGAATCTGTGGCAAGACATGAAAATTGCTGTTCACAGACGCTCTCCATCCAATCTGACAGAGCTTGAGTTATTCTGCAAAGAAGAATGGGCAAAAATGTCCCTCTCTAGATGTGTAAAGCTGGTAGAGACATCCCCAAAAAGACTTGCAGCTGTAATTGCAGTGAAAGGAGGTTCTACAAAGTATTGACTCCGGGGGGGGGGGGCTGAATACAAATGTACCCCACACTTTTCACATATTTATTGAAAAAAAAAAATTAGAACCATTTATCATTTTCCTTCCACTTCACAATTATGTGCCACTTTGTGTTGGTCTATCACAAAAAAAAAAAAAACACATTAAAATACACCCTGTTTCCTCGAAAATAAGACCTAGCGTGATTGTCAGTGATGGCTGCAATATAAGCCCTACCCCCCAAATAAGCCCTACCCTGTTTCCCTGAAAATAACACCTACAAGGACTTTAAAAAGGGCTTATTTGGGGGGTAGGGCTTATATTGCAGCCATCACCGACAATCACGCTAGGTCTTATTTTCAGGGAAACGGGGCATTTACGTCTTTGGTTGTAACATGACAAAATGTGGATAATTTCAAGGGGTATGAATACTTTTTCAAGGCATTGTATAATCTATATAATCAGAGAAGAGTTCAGGTTCTATTCCTTTATTATACAGATTATATATGTAAATGTGTAACCTGTGTGTATCTGGGTCTGATCCTAGCCAGTGCCTCACCGGCAGCCACTGACCTCACCGCACGTCCCTGGTAGGTTGTTACAAACATCTTGGTAGAACTAAGCACAGATCTTCTGTGGATGTCGGCTGCCTCAAATCCTTCCGTCTCCTTCTGTAATCGCAGATAGACTCCATGATGATGAGATCAGGGCTCTGTGGGGGGCCAAACCATCACTTCCAGGACTCCTTGTTCTTCTTTACACTGAAAATAGTTCTTAATGACATTGTCTGTATGTTTGGGGTCGTTGTCCTGCTGCAGAATAAATCTCCCTCCCTGATGGTATGGCACGACGGATAAGTATCTGCCTGTATTTCTCAGCATTCAGGACACCATTGATCCTGACCAAATCTCCAATTCTATTTGCAGAAATGCATCCTCATACTTGCAAGGAGCCTCCAACATGCTTCACAGTTGGCTGCAGACACTCATTATTGTACGGCTCTCCAGCCCTTCACCAACAAACTTCCTCCTGCTACAGCCAAATATTTCACATTGTGACACATCAGTCCAGAGCACCTGCTGCCATTTTTATCACGCTTTATGCACAAAAACATCAATTTTAGATTTATCTCCTTTAGATTTACCTTCAACTATGTAGTGCAAGGGCCTGTCTGATTGCATACAAATGGAAAGTGTTTAGGTTTGGCCTTAACACTTGATATTTTGGTAAATCTAAAAGAAAATTGAACAAGAAAATTGTATAATTTATGGCCAGCCTTACAGAGTGAACCATTGCCATTATTCCTGACTCTCTTTTTGTCCACCTGGGGAAGAGGATGGGGGGGGGGGTGCCTCTATCCAGCATTGTGTGCTCCAGCTACTCCTGGTAAATTCTCCATGAAAAAAAAAAATGTATATTAAAATATCAGCAGGGGTGGTGAGAACCCCTCATAATGGGCACATCGGGTGTACAGACCCGGGAACTCAGCACAGGGATGGTGGGAACCCCTTATAATGGGAGCAGCAGGTGTGCAGACCAAGAACTGCAGCACAGGGATGGTGGGAACTCCTCATGAGGGACACAGCAGGTGTACAGACCTGGGAACTCAGCACAGGTATTGTAGGAACCCCTCATAATGGGCACAGCGGGTGTACAGACCCAGGAACTCAGCACAGGGATGGTGGGAACCCCTAAAAATGGGGACAGCAGGTGTACAGACCTGGGAACTCAGCACAGGTATTGTAGGAACCCCTCATAATGGGCACAGCGGGTGTACAGACCCAGGAACTCAGCACAGGGATGGTGGGAACCCCTAAAAATGGGGACAGCAGGTGTACAGACCCAGGAACTTAGAACAGAGATGGTGGGAACCCCTAAAAATGGGGACAGCAGGTGTACAGACCCAGGAACTTAGAACAGAGATGGTGGGAATCCCTCATAATCGGCACATCGGGTGTACAGACCGGGGAACTCAGCACAGGGATGGTGCAGAGATCTCACCAATAGAGTCCCCAAGAGAGAGAAGACCTTTTCATGGGATTTAACTCTCTAGCATCTACCAAACACCAAAATGTCTTTTTAATAAATTGTTCAAGGTATGCATTTTGTGGTAACTGTCATCTCGAGTCTATGGGCACCTTTACTACCCCAGCCATGACCACACCGCCACTTAGTGTGGTTAATCTGTCTAGAGATCAGGTAGGTTCATTTCGGGCTCTTGGATAAAACAGGGGCATCCAGAGAAGACCTGCCCCCGAAACAGGAAGCACACACATACTGCAGAGCTGTAATATTATCCTAAAGCAATTGAAGAAAAACATTAAAACATGTGCAGTGTATGGGGGTCCACATCTCTATGTCATGCATAGAATTTCGTGTTTGGCTGGAGTTTCCCTGTAATGCCCTGTAATTCCGCCACTGATCACTTTGTCTTTCTGGCCCAGCGCTGTGAATCTCAGCCGTGTAAATATTATTTTTCTACATTCATCACCCAGATCCTTCTTCTACTGTATGACATCATATTGGACAGAATAACCTAAATTCCCTTCCTCAGGCTTGGGTAGATGTTATCCCAGGTAAAAGAAATTAGTATTATTACCCATAGGAGAGTCTCATGGCGCCATCTAGTGGCCACATACAAGTATACTCAAACTTAATTCTTGGCTTTAATGCAACAAAAATCACATATTTGCAGATAGAGTGGGGACATTCAGGTTAAAGCCATTTAACCACTTGACCTCCGGAAGGTTTTATCCCCTTTATGACCAGAGCATTTTTTGCTATTCAGCCCTGCGCTACTTTAACTAGCAATTGCGTGGTCATGGTACACGGTACGCAAACAGAGCTTCCTTTTGGTGGTATTTGCTTACCACTGGGTTTTTTATTTTTTATTTTTTTTTTACAAATCACATTCCTTTATAAATTTAGGCCAAAATGTATTCTGCTGCAAGTATTTAGTACAAAAAAATCCAAATAAATTTATACAAATTGGTTTGTGCGAATGTTAATAGCGTCTAAAACCTATGGCATCTCATAGGGTGGCGAACAATCTAGCGCTAACAGACACTGGCTGGGAGGGACACTAACATCGCTAGTGAAACCAATAAAGTGATCCGTGATAATACTGTACACTGACACTGTACTAATGACACTGGCTGGGAAGGGGTTAATATCTAGGGGCTATCAAGGGGTCAACTGTGTGCCTAACAGGTGTAATGTGTGCTGATCTTAATTACTAGCCTGGCTGTTTTTTTCTCCCCTGCTTTTCAGGGAGAAGAAACAGCCAGATCGCTGTTCCTATATAGACAGATTTCTGTGTGTTTGTAAACACAGAACACTGATTGATTGGACCCAACCAATTAGCAGATTTCAGCTGAAACCATTGGCTGAAATCTGCTGCTAAACTCGTGCTGTGTCCAATCACAGTATGGGTTGGCAGGGGGCTGGAAGTGGGCCGGTCACGTACATGTACATGACTGTGCCTGTACCTGCCGCCCGCTGACAGTATATTTAGTGTGACCACTTGACCTTCAGAAGATTTAACACCCCCCCCCCCCCACCCCATGACCAGGCTATTTTTTGCGATATGGCACTGCGTTATTTTAACTGACAATTGTGCAGTCGTGCAACACTGTACCCAAATAAATTTGATGTCCTTTTTTTCTTATAAACAGAGCTTTCTTTTGGTGGTATTTGATCACCTCTGCGTTCTTTATTTTTTGTGCTATAAACAAAAAAGACCAACAATTAAAAAAAAAAAATAATAATAAATAAATAAATAATAATAATAATAATAATAAATATATATAATAAATACATTTTATATATATATATATATATATATATATATATATATATATATATATATATATATATATATATATATATTTATATATATATATATATATATATATATATATATATATATATATAATTTTTTTTTTTTTTTTTTTTTTTTTTTTTTTTTACTAGTAATGGTGGTGATCAGCAGAATACATATTGGCCTAAATTGATGAAGAAATTTAGATTTTTTACAAATTTTTATTGGATGTGTTTTATAGCAAAACAAAACAAAAACAAAAAAAACAAAAAAAAACATATATATTTTATATATATATTTATATTTATATATATGCTTCGCGGCGCTCGCAGGGAATGTAGCTCGACACTGTAATAGATCGAGTGGAGGACACAGCCTGTGGACACAGCGGGGCAGACATCGCAGGATCCTGGGGACAAGGTAAGTAACTTTGCCTGGATCCTGCGATGCGATCCCGAGTGTGGCTCGGGGGTTACCGCTTTTGGTAATGAAAATTCACCCCGAGCCACACTCGGGAATACCTCTAGGGAGGTTAAGGGGGAAAATCTTCCGGGGCTGAAGTGGTTAATAGAGCAAGCTGAAGTTAAAAGCTGATTGGCCACCGTGCACAGCTTCTCCAGATTTTGCCTATTCCAGTTTTCTTCCAGTCAACCCCTTTGTCTCTGTGTGGAAGCAGTAGTCTCTCTGCATAGGTCCAACATGCCCCTTGCTGAGAGGACATTCTTTTCTATTCAGGCTTTACATACACTTAAAGGGGATAGCAAACCTGTTCACACTCCCTGTCTGTTGTTCCACTTCATGAACACCTACAGCATAGCTCCCAACTGTCCCTGATTTCGAGGGACTGTCCCTGATTTGGAGCAATGTCCCTCTGTCCCTCATTCTTCCTCATTTGTCCTTCATTTTGGTCTGATCTATATAGATGTATATAAAATGCGCTTTTTATCTTTCAAAAAGTGTTTCCCAGCGCTAAACATTTCATCCAAATTCTAAATTGCTGCATTTGTAAATTTCAAAAGCCAATATAAAGGAATAGTAGTGGTAAAAAAAAGTCCTTGTGGATTTAATTAACCTTTTTTTTTTGGGTTAATTCTCCTTTAAGGGGGTGAGGCAGGGGGCGTGTCCTATGTCTACATACATTTGTTAGTAGGTGTCCCTCATTCCCATCTCAAAATGTTGGGAGGAATGCTTACAGCCCTTTCACACAGATGGACCAATCTGGTCTGCCTGTCAGTTTTCCGGTGGACCTGATCAGCCATTGCTCTCTATGGAGCGGTGGATGTCAGACTCCCGCCAACATCCAATCCGATTCCGTCCGCTAAAAACAGATGGATGGGGATCCGTTCCCCATCCATCCGATGGATCGGACCGGATGACAGTCAGATGGAAACGGACAGGTGCCATCCGACAGCCCCATAGAGGACAGTGCAGGGTTGCCAACCACCAGTAAATTTACTGACAGTTTGTAAAAATCAGTGATTTTTTACAATTGCCAGTAAATATCAGGGGCTGATCATTTCATGCTGTGTTGACTTTTTAAGTTTAAATCAAGCCAATTACTTTGTTATAGGTATTGTCAGTGTTTCCACATCATGTTTATACTGTTTGACTGTGTTAGTTTTCAATAGGAGTTCTGTAATTTCTCAGGTTGCCAGTAAAAAAATGTGCTCCGCCAGTAAATTTTCCATGTTTTGTCAGTAAAAAATGCTGCGGGAGGTTGGCAACCCTGGGACAGCGGCCTGTGTCCATGTCTGCTCTGCATCAGTGGACCGGACGCAGACTCATCATCCACCTGCTCAGCGGGGATCAACGTAGACATCCCTCACCGGGCAAGTGGATCCTCTGGCAGACCCCGCCAGTATAAAAAGGGGCCTTATAAGGCAACTGTTTTTGCATTTTCGTACTGTTTGTAAACAAATTGCATACCTCCCAACATTTTGAGATGGGAATGAGGGACACCTACTAGCAAATGTATGTAGGTTTAGGACACGCCCCCGCCACACCCCCTTAAAGGAGAATTAACCAAGGAAAAAACTGTTTTTGTGGCAAACAAGAGTTTGTTTTTTTACCGCTACTACTCCTTTATATTGGCTTTTAACATTTACAAATGCAGCAATTTAGAATTTGGATGAAAGGTTTAGCGCTGAGAAACACTTTCTGAAAGATAAAAAGGTGCATTTTCTATACAACTATATAGATCAGACAAATGAGGGGGAAAGAGGGACAGAGGGACAGTTGGGAGCTATGAAATTGGTGTAAGTTAGAGTTCTGCCTTACTATTAGTGACGTTTAGCTGCCTACATATGAGAGGCGAGCGAGGTCAGGCCGCACGGTATTTCGCTGCGGGGTGAACATGGCTCTGTGTAATAGCTCTCTGTACTTTTCTCTCCATGTTGGCAGGATTGGGGGTTTTTTTCCTGCCTTGTTGATGTTGGAATTTGTCCAACACAAGTAATTAAAAGTGCAGATTCAGCAGATTTTTTTTTTTCCAACACGCAACCTGTAACATGTTCACAGAAGTTCCAGAACCTGCTTCTTCTCCGGGGTGGATGAGATGTGAGTGTGTATAAATTCCCAAAGCAACTTTAGTCACCGCTGGCTAAGTCCAGCCAAATTTCTGCCGCATTCAGGACCCATTTACCTAATAGTGGTGCATTAATGTGCGTTAACTGGCAGAAAAAGTACATTACTCTTTTTTTTCAAATGCAATGCTCTGCAACACACTTTGTATGTTGCTGATCCTTTTGGCAAGCTACAGTGCAGGTGCCTTAGTGCATTGGGATGTCATTCAAAAACAATGGCTCCCCAATGCAGTAACGCATGTTCAGGGGAGTTGCTAGGTGGCAAAAAGACCAGGGGCTTCAGCCCGAAGTCCAAGGTTAGCACCAGGGGCAGGGGGGGGCGGGGCGGTAATGGCGCAGGGTTTTTTGGCTGGGCGGTGGGGGTTGTGTGCCGGGGGGTAAACTCACTTGCTGGTTGCTGCCTGGCTTACCGGTGCCCATCAATGCGGACCACTAAACTCACCTACCTGACATACACTAACCTACCCTACCTGACACATACCTCCCAACATTTTGAGATGGAAATGAGGGACACCTACTAGCAAACGCATGTAGGTATAGGACACGCCCCCTGCCACACCTCCTTAAAGGAGATTTAACCAAAAAAAGTTAATTAAATCCACAAGGGCTTTTTTTACCACTACTATTCCTTTATATTGGCTTTTAAAATGTACAAATGCAGCAATTTAGAATTTGGATGGAAGGTTTAGCACTGGGAAACACTTTTTGAAAGATAAAAAGTGCATTTTATATACAACTATACAGATCAGACCAAAATGAGGGACATATGAGGAGGAATGAGGGACAGAGGGACATTGCTCCAAATCAGGGACAGTCCCTCCAAATCAGGGACAGTTAGGAGCTCTGCTGATATACACTGACCTACCTACCTGACATACACTGACCTACCTACCTGACATACACTGACCTACCTACCTACCTGACATACACTGACCTACCCTACCTGATATACACTGACCTACCTATCTGACATACACTGACCTACCTACCTACCTGATATACACTGACCTACCTACCTGACATACACTGACCTACCTACCTGACATACACTGACCTACCCTACCTGATATACACTGACCTACCTATCTGACATACACTGACCTACCTACCTACCTGATATACACTGACCTACCTACCTGACATACACTGACCTACCTACCTGATATACACTGACCTACCTACCTGACATACACTGACCTACCCTACCTGACATACACTGACCTACTTACCTGATATACACTGACCTACCTACCTGACATACACTGACCTACCTACCTGATATACACTTACATACACTGACCTACCTGACCAGGAGACAGACTTCATGTGTCCTGCAGCAGTAGCTCAGCTCAGCGAGACAGCCAAAGGAGAGCCGCCTGCCTGAGTGCCGAGCGGGGATCGATGTGGCGCGGTGGCCGCATTGTAATTCCCACCTTCTGGAGCCTGCAGCGCCTATGATGGACGTCACACGTCCCACGGTCCCACCACTGGACCAGTGGGACGTCCATCATAGGCCCTGCAGGCTCCAGAAGGCGGGACCTGCTATGTGACTCGGCCACACTCGGCGGCACTCGGAACCAGATCGGTCCCCGCTCAGTGGTGGGCGGCGGCGCTCGGGGCTAATAATAGAACAGTACCGGGGCTTTTTGGGGACCCACTCGGGGCTTCAGCCACTGTCAGCCCCCCCCCCCCCTGAAGCCACTGCGCATGTTACATGCAATGCCGAGACAGAGTGTCTATGGGCCCTAATGCTAGGTCGACTAGCATTAGATGACTAGGTTGCATTTTTTGCATGCTGGATGGGCATGGCAGCCCATTCAAATGAATGGGCTGTCATGCCTGCGTTTTTGCAAACAAAAAATGCATGCACCTTTTCAAAAACATGGCCACAGGAAAATCGCAGGGTCTTTTTGACCATGCGATTTCCCTGCAGTACCCGCACATGCACTGCCAGACTCAGTGGAGGGAGATTTCTGCAGCATATTTGGCAAGTACAGAATCACAGCATATATAAAATAATATGCAAAGTGGTTGGAGGGAAGCTTCAGAATGGCAAAGATGTCTTTATTACAAATTATGTGAGCAGACTGCAGTTTCTCTTTAATGTAATAGAAAAATACTGAACATATACACTTCCAAACATCAACCTAGCCATTACAGAAAATGCAATACCAGCCAATGGTTACCCCCCCCCAGCAAAATTCTCCTAAGCAGCTGGCAGCAATCGGCAGCTCAATCAATATGGATGAGAATATGAAAATCCCTGTACTCATCCCTGCTGATCATCAACCACCTCAATACCGGGCACTTACACCCCCTTCCTGCCAAGGACATTTTTCATCTTTCAGCGCTGTCACACTTTGAATGACAATTGCGCGGTCATACTACACTGTACCCGTGTGAAATTTTTATCATTTTCTTCACACAAATAGAGCTTTCTTTTGGTCATATTTAATCACTCCTGGGTTTTTTATTTTTTCCTAAAAGAAAACATTTTGGAAAAAAAAAAGTTTTTCTTAGTTTCTGTCGGGAAATTTTGTAAATAAGTAATGTTTCTCCTTCACTGATGGGCACTGATAGGCTGCACTTATGGGCACTGATGAGGCGGCACTAATGAGGAGGCACGAATATGCTGCACTTATGGGCACTGATATGTGGTACTGATGAGCACTGATAGGCAGCACTGATGGGTGGCACTGGTGGGCGCTGGGCACAGATAGGCGGCACTGGTGGGCATAGATAGGCGGCACGGATAGGCGGCACTGATGGGCATTGATGAGCATTGATGAGCAACAGTGATGAGCATTGATGGGCAGCAATGATGAGCATTGATGGGCAGCACTGATATCACTAATGGCCACTGATTGCTGGCACTTGTGGGCACAGATTGGTGGCAATTGTGGGCACAGATTGGCACTGATTGCTGGCAGTGGTGGGCACACAGTTCTGGCACTGGTGGCACTTAATTGTAATCAGGGCCCTGATTACATCCCTAGATGTCCTCTGTGGGGAGATGCCGCTGATCGGCTCTCCTCTCTCAGCCGATCACATGGTTAAAGAGCCGCGGTTGTGGTTCTTTTCACAGATTGGGGTCGCCCGCAATCGCCACGCTGCGCACCCACGGAGGCGCGCGAGAGCGGTCGTTCTGGGCGGCCATCATATACGTCCACCCAGAACGAGAATTTGACGGCCGGCGGGCGGGAAGAGGTTAAAGATGTATGTTGGCCTCCTCATATTAACCTGATTTTCTTTCTCCCTAAAACCTACAATTCTCCTTTCCTATTGTATGTCTCCTACACTGGCTTAACTATAGCTGTAGCAGCTACTATGGGGCCAGGAGGCAGGAGGGGGCCCCATTAGACTTCATGTACACTGCTGCTAAAAGGACGTTCAGAGGCATTTGGATGCTTTTTTCAGCTGCCCCTGAACTCATCCAATGTTATCTTACAGTATCTCACAAAAGTGAGTACACCCCTCACATTTTTGTAAAAATTTTATTCTATCTTTTCATGTGACAACACTGAAGAAATGACACTTTGCTACAATGTAAAGTAGTTAGTGTACAGCTTGTATAACAGTGTAAATTTGCTGTCCCCTCAAAATAACTCAACACACAGCCATTAATGTCTAAACCGCTGGCAACAAAAGTGAGTACACCCCTAAGTGAAAATGTCCAGATTGGGCCCAATTAGCCATTTTCCTTCCCCGGTGTCATGTGACTCGTTAGTGGTACAAGGTCTCAGGTGTGAATGGGGAGCAGGTGTGTTAAATTTGGTGTTATCGCTCTCACTCTCTCATACTGGTCACTGGAAGTGCAACATGGCACCTCATGGCAAAGATCTCTCTGAGGATCTGAAAAAAAGAATTGTTGCTCTACATAAAGATGGCTTAGGCCAGTGATGGCGAATCTTGGCACCCCAGATGTTTTGGAACTACATTTCCCATGATGATCATGCACTCTGCAGTGTAGTTGAGCATCATGGGAAATGTAGTTCCAAAACATCTGGGGTGCCAAGGTTCGCCATCACTGGCCTAGGCTATAAGAAGATTGCCAAGACCCTGAAACTGAGCTGCAGCACGGTGGCCAAGACCATACAGCAGTTTAACAGGACAGGTTCCACTCAGAACAGGCCTCGCCATAGTCGACCAAAGAGGTTGAGTGCACGTGCTCAGCGTCATATCCAGAGGTTGTCTTTGGGAAATAGACGTATGAGTGCTGCCAGCATTGCTGCAGAGGTTGAAGGGGTGGGGGGTCAGCCTGTCAGTGCTCAGACTATACGCCGCACACTGCATCAAATTGGTCTGCATGGCTGTTGTCCCAGAAGGAAGCCTCCTATAAAGATGATGCACAAGAAAGCCCGCAAGCAATTTGCTGAAGACAAGCAGACTAAGGACATGGATTACCGGAACCACGTCCTGTGGTCTGATGAGACCAAGATAAACTTATTTGGTTCAGATGGTGTGAAGCGTGTGTGGCGGCAACCAGGTGAGGAGTACAAAGACAAGTGTGTATTGCCTACAGTCAAGCATGGTGTCAGGGCTGGTGCAAGGATTATTGACACCCTAGGCGTAACCTAATTTGGCCGCCCCCACTGACTTCACCCCCTTTGCCCTACCCATGTGACAGGAGGCAGCTCTATACAGGAAGCATTGGCTGTGCTTCCTCTAGTGCTGGCTCCAGTGCTGTAATGCGCCTCTAATTGCACCACCGGTCGGACGGGGCAGCTGCCTGGGAGTTAGTTAGCTACATGCTGCAGATGTGGAAGAAAATCAGTGGCTGGATCAGCGGCTGCCTAGTTTGCCTAGTGGTAGCACCAGCCCTGCACACATCCTCTTCACAGACAACACACAGGCTGCCCAGAGTGTGGGCGGGGAAAGAGAGAGCAGGTCCAGCCTCTGCCAGCAATTCAGTGCAGGAGGGAGGGGCTGGGCGGGGCTGGGCGGGGCTGTGCTCTATAAACACAGACTGTCAGTGTCAGCCCTGACAAGCAGACATTGCTGGCTCACAGTACTGGACTCGGCCAGCTCAAGAACTGCGCATGTGCGGTTCTGAGCTGACGATACAGCGGCCTTTGCACAGCATATCAGAGTGGCCCAGGGGGCAACTGTATCCCTGTCCCCCCTGCCCAGCCCGCCCCTGAGCATGGTGGTGGGAGTGTCATGGTCTGGGGCTGCATGAGTGCTGCCGGCACTGGGGAGCTACAGATCATTGAGGGAACCATGAATGCCAACATGTACTGTGATATACTGAAGCAGAGCATGATCCCCTCCCTTCAGAGACTGGGCCGCAGGGCAGTATTGCAACATGATAACGACCCCAAACACACCTCCAAGACCACCACTGCCTTGCTAAAGAAGCTGAGGGTAAGGCACCTTTGACACTACTGCGACTTCAAAGTCGTGCGATTTTGCGTTCGCGATTTCAGGGAATGCCTGTGTAAGTTGGACCAAAGTAGTGCAGGGACTACTTTGAAGTCGGCACGACTTGAAGTCGTAACTAATATGAATGTAAATAAAGTGATGCGCTAATATTATCCAAATAATATCACACTAAGTGTTGTGCTTACAAAATATTTCTCAAATAAGTGAATAAATTATGTATATAATTCACTAAAAACCTTGAGCAATAAAACCTTAAAAAGCATTCTATGTATTCCAAACCTTCATACAAGGTTCCCTGATAGTGAAAAAACCGGGATCTTCTTTCAATAAATGTTATAATTATAAATCTGTGCTCATGTGAAAAAATAGGTTGAAAACTTATACACCTCAGATATTGATTTGTGATTAGTCCACTAATTAGAAACAAAGTAATGCCTCCTCTTCACTTCAAACCAGGGCTTTATGAGTCATGCTTGGATGGATTAGCGGTGGATATACTAGATCCCGTTCACCCGCCGGCATAGATCGGTTAATCTTATAGCTTCCAGCGGTCCTCCCCAATGTAAAACATAAGATTGGGAAAAAATACCACTGCGCAGATATAAGCCAAAGTATATGTAAAGCAAAGAACCAAGTAATTTCACTCACATGATCCCTTTAACATTGATCGCATTTCAAATAGATGGTCAGTTACATTCAGCTCCGTGCTGATGCTGGTTTAATCACACACAGACTGCACACTGCCAAGAGCGTCACAGGCTCCTTCTCCCCACGCGTATCGTCACTAGGCACGTGACTTTTTCAAGGGTTGAGAAATTGTTTGTAAGCATAACACTTATAGGGCGTACACACGGTCGGACTTTGTTCGGACATTCCGACAACAAAATCCATGGATTTTTTCAGACGGATGTTGGCTCAAACTTGTCTTGTATACACACGGTCACACAAAGTTGTCGGAAAATCCGATCGTTCTGAACGCGGTGACGTAAAACACGTACGTCGGGACTATAAACGGGGCAGTGGCCAATAGCTTTTATCTCTTTATTTATTCTAAGCATGCGTGGCACTTTGTCCGTCGGATTTGTGTACACACGATCGGAATTTCCGACAACGGATTTTGTTGTCGGAAAATTTTATCTCCTGCTCTCCAACTTTGTGTGTCGGAAAATCTGATGGAAAATGTCCGATGGAGCCCACACACGGTCGGAATTTCCGACAACATGCTCCGATCGGACATTTTCCATCGGAAAATCCGACCGTGTGTACGGGGCATTAGTGTGATATTATTTGGATAATATTAGCGCATCACTTTATTTATTTTCTTATATATTTGTGTGGTTCACTGATTGATTGCAGCTGTATTATTTTGGTATCTTTTAATATATTCTCACATAATTTATATATTATTTTCCAATTCAGCGCTTTAGTAATTATATCACTGAACTAATATGAATGGTTGTCATTGGAAATCATGGGGAACGACTTGTCATGCGACTTTGCAGTCCCAAATTGTAGGACAAGTCGTACAAGTGTGAAAGGGGTCTAAAGGTGATGGACTGGCCAAGCATGTCTCCAGACCTAAGCCCTATTGAGCATCTGTGGCACATCCTCAAACGGAAGGCGGAGGAGCGCAAGGTCTCTAACACAGTTTGGAGACCACTGGGCTAAAGGGCTGGTGTGTGTTTACAGTGTGTTGGGGTGCCAGTCAGAATAATGGCAACCCAGGGATATTGTGCTTTTGTAGTGGGCACACCTAGGTGGTAATCCAGCCAGGACATCCCAAAATGTTGTAGGCTTCGATGACAAAATCTCCACACTCCTCTCCTGTGCATACATAAGCTGGCAGAGCGGTATGGGTGATTAAGATGACAGGGGCGGGGTGGTAGGAAGCTGGCAGAGGGGTGCTGAGGGGATGAAGATGACAGGAGGTAGGGTGGTGAGATGCCAGGCACAGGATGATTAGTATAATAATGACGGGGGGTCAGTAGTTGGCCTCATATGCCGGATGACATACATATCATCAGGGCTGTGTGTGTGTGTGTCTTTTTCTTTCTTACTTTCTTTATGTACCTCCCCTCTCTCCCTCCATCCCTCTTTCTTTCTTTCCTTCTTTTTTTCTTTATTCCTTTTATTTTTATTTCCCTCCTCTCTCCCTCCATCCCTTTTTTCTTTCTTTATTCCTTTCTTTTTTCCCCTTCATCCTTCTTTCTCTTTTTTTCTCTTTCCTTCTCTCTCCCTCCATCTCTCATTTTTTCTTTCTTGGCATCATCTCTGAGCTCTATTGGACATCACTGACTTACCCTGCTCAGCGGGGGCGGGCCTTATAGAACAGAGGTCATATATGGGCAGCACAGAGGCTTAGTGGTCAGCCTTGCAGCACTGGGGTCCTTGGTTCAAATCCTGACCAGGACACTGTCTGCATGGAGTTTGCATGTTCTCCCTGTGCTTGCGTGGGTTTCCTCCGGGGACTCCGGTTTCCTCCCACACTATAAAAGACATGCTACTTTGCATTGGTGGTGCAGTGGTGAGCATAGCTGCTTTCTAAGCAGATGACCCGGGTTCGATTCCCGGCCAACGCCATCTCCAAGATATCAGCCTCACCTTTTAAGTGCATTGAGTCTTCCCAGGGGGGAAAATTACTATACAAATTAAGTGTTGAGTATATATGAACGGTGGAATAAAATTTAAAACAAAACGAATTAAGTGAATGTGTCGTATGTTTGTATGGATTTTATTACACATTTTTGAATAACAGATTTCTTGCAGGTGGATGTGATTGTTTTGTGTTCCCCTTTTCAGCCAGTAGGTGGAGCACTCAGCTCCTTTTCAGGTATTTTCTAGGCTCTCCCTTCACAGTTTGGCTGGAGAAAGGCCCGCTGTGTACTATATAGAACAGGGGTAGGCAACCTTTTGAGCACAGTGTGCCGAAAAATGTTTTCAAAGAAATTGAGTGTGCCGATTTTATAACAAAGAAATGTCAACTTCACACTCTCAAACATGAAAAGGATTTTTTTCACACCTCAGATCACTTTCCCCCCTGCAAATCTGTCCCACCACTGTACCCCCCCTGCCCCACCACTGTACTACCCTGCACATCTGCCCCACCACTGTACCCCCCTGCACATCTGCCCCACCACTGTACTACCCTGCACATCTGCCCCACCATTGCACTACCCTGCTCATCTGTGCCACCACTGTACCCGCCCCCCTGCTCACCTGCCCCACCACTGTACCGCCTAGCTCTTTTCCCCCACCGTTGTAATCCCCCTGCTCATCTGCCCCACCAATGTTTCCCTTTCTCATCTGCCCCACCACTGTACCTCCCTGCACATCTGCCCCACCACTGTACCCCCCTGCACATCTGCCCCACCACTGTACTACCCTGCACATCTGCCCCACCACTGTACTACCCTGCACATCTGCCCCACCATTGTACTACCCTGCACACCTGCCCCACCACTGTACCCCCCTGAACATCTGCCCCACCACTGTACTACCCTGCACATCTGCCCCACCACTGTACTACCCTGCACATCTGCCCCACCACTGTACCCCCCTGCACATCTGCCCCACCACTGTACTACCCTGCACATCTGCCCCACCACTGTACCCCCCTGCACATCTGCCCCACCACTGTACTACCCTGCACATCTGCCCCACCACTGTACTACCCTGCACATCTGCCCCACCACTGTACCCCCCTGCACATCTGCCCCACCACTGTACCCCCCTGCACATCTGCCCCACCACTGTACCCCCCTGCACATCTGCCCCACCACTTTACCCCCCTGCACATCTGCCCCACCACTGTACTACCCTGCACATCTGCCCCACCACTGTATTACCCTGCACATCTGCCCCACCATTGTACTACCCTGCTCATCTGTCCCACCACTGTACCACCTAGCTCTTTTTCCCCCACCGTTGTAATCCCCTGCTCATCTGCCCCACCAATGTTTCCCTTTCTCATCTGCCCCACCACTGTACCTCCCTGCACATCTGCTCCATCGCTGTACCCCCATGCTCTTCTTCTGTCTCACCACTGTACCATCTTCTCTTCTGTCCTAACACTGAACCTATCTGCTCTTCTGCCCCACCAATGTACCTCCTCCTCCTGCTTATCTGTCCCACCAATACATCTCCTTTCACATCTACCCCCTGCTTTTCTGGCAGTATGTACAGGAGAGGAGTGTGGAGGGTATGACAATGGGCAGTATGCACAGGAGAGGAGTGTGGAGGGTAATACAGTGGGCAGTATGTATAGGAGAGGAGTGTGGAGGGTCAGACAGTGGGCAGTATGTACAGGAGAAGAGTGTGGAGGGTAAGACAGTGGGCAGTATGTACAGGAGAGGAGTGTGGAGGATATGACAGTGGGTAGTATGTACAGGAGAGGAGTCTGGAGGATATGACAGTGGGTAGTATGTACAGGAGAGGAGTCTGGAGGATATGACAGTGGGCAGTATGTACAGGAAAGGAGTGTGGAGGTTATCACAGTGGGTAGTATGTACAGGAGAGGAGTGTGGAGGATATCACAGTGGGCACTATGTACAGGAGAGGAGTGTGGAGGGTATGATAGTGGGCAGTATGTACAGGAGAGGAGTGTGGAGGATATGATAATGGGCACTATGTATAGGAGAGGCGTGTGGAGGGTATGACAGTGGGCACTATGTATAGGAGAGGAGTGTATGACAGTGGGCACTATGTATAGGAGAGGAGTGTATGACAGTGGGCAGTATGTACAGGAGAGGAGTCTGGAGGGTATGACAGCAAGCAGTATGTACAGGAGAGGAGTCTGGAGGGTATGACAGCGGGCAGTATGTACAGGAGAGGAGTCTGGAGGGTATGACAGCGGGCAGTATGTACAGGAGAGGAGTGTGGAGGATATGACAGTGGGCACTTTTTATAGGAGAGGAGTGTATGACAGTGGGCACTATGTATAGGAGAGGAGTGTATGACAGTGGGCAGTATGTACAGGAGAGGAGTGTGGAGGATATGACAGTGGGCAGTATGTACAGGAGAGGAGTGTGGAGGATATGACAGTGGGCAGTATGTACAGGAGAGGAGTGTGGAGGGTATGACAGTGGGCAGTATGTACAGGAGAGGAGTGTGGAGGATATGACAGTGGGCACTATGTATAGGAGAGGCGTGTGGAGGGTATGACAGTGGGCACTATGTATAGGAGAGGAGTGTATGACAGTGGGCACTATATATAGGAGAGGAGTGTATGACAGTGGGCACTATGTATAGGAGAGGAGTGTAGAGGGTATGACAGTGGGCACTATGTATAAGAGTGGAGTGTATGACAGTGGGCACTATGTATAGGAGAGGCGTGTGGAGGGTATGACAGTGGGCACTATGTATAAGAGTGGAGTGTATGACAGTGGGCACTATGTATAGGAGAGGAGTGTATGACAGTGGGCACTATGTATAGGAGAGGAGTGTATGACAAGGGGCAGTATGTACAGGAGAGGAGTCTGGAGGGTATGACAGTGGGCACGATGTACAGATGAGGAGGATGAAGGCATCTGGGAAGGAAAAATGTAAAGATTTGTGGAAAGATGGTTAGGGACTGCGTAGTGGTTGAGTGGGCTATACATGGATTGAAAAACACTTTTGAAAAATGATTGCGTAAATACCTTGTGATATAAAAAGTTGCAACGACCGCCATTTTATCACCTAGGGTCTCTGCTGAAAGAAATATATACTGTAAGTTTATCATGGTCTCATTAGACCACAGGACAGTTCCAGTAATTCATGTCCTTAGTCTGCTTGTCTTCAGCAAACTGTTTGCAGGCTTTCTTGTACATCATCTTTAGAAGAGGCTTCCTTCTGGGATGACAGCCATGCAGACCAATTTGATGCAGTGTGTGGCGCATGGTCTGAGCACTGACAGGGTGACCCCCCACCCCTTCAAACTCCGCAGCAATGCTGGCAGCACTCATATGTCTATTTCCTAAAGACAACCTCTGAATATGATGCTGAGCATGTGCACTCATTTTCTTTGGTCGACCATGGCAAGGCCTGTTCTGAGTGGAACCTGACCTGTTAAACCTCTGTATGGTCTTGGCCACCGTGCTGCAGCTCAGTTTCTGGGTCTTGGCAATCTTCTTATAGCCTAGCCCTAGACCAGTAATGGCGAACCTTGGTACCCCAGATGTTTTGGAACTACATTTCCCATGATGCTCAAACTACACTGCAGAGTGGATGAGCATCATGGGAAATGTAGTTCCAAAACATCTGGGGTGCCAAGGTTCGCCATCACGGGCCTAGACCATCTTTATGTAAAGCAGGGGTAAATTATGGGGCACTATTCCTCTCGGGAACACCAATGATAAGGGCACTATTCCTCCTGGGAACACCAATGATGGGGCACTATTCCTCCTGGGAACTCCAATGATGGGGCACTATTCCCCCCCCCTCCCCGGAACACTAATGAGGCACTATTTCCCCCCCCCAGGAAAACCAATGATGGGGCACTATTCCACCCACTCCCCCCCTGGAACACCAATGGTGGGGCACTAAAACTTCCCATCACAAAGTATGTACTAGTACTGAGTATTGTTGTATACACTACAGCCGCTACCTTATATCACGGCTGCTTCTCGTCTCTCTCTCCTCTTTTGAGGCAGCAGCGGGCGGGGCTGAGAAGGCGAGCTGATGTCAGTGAGGAGGAGAGAGGCGGACGTGCCTGGTCACATGAGCGGCGCTGTGTAATAGGGTCAGAGGTCATCTGAAGTCAGACGTTTACAGTCTTGTCAAATGCCTGAACTCACACAGGGGTAGATTTAAGGCCCCTTTCACACGGGCGCCTGCGTTTTTTGCGGGATCCGCTTTGCTCAGTGGGGGGGGGGGAATCACTCTGCTGATCCCCACTGAGCAGGCGGATGACAGATCCATCTTCATTTACTAAGCAGAGCGGAGATGGACAGAGTCCCGCTCTCCTCTATGGGGAGATTGGATGAAAACGGCCCGCTTGTCTGTTTTCATCTAATCCGATCGACAGATGGAAAATTGGACCTCCATCAGTCTGGTTTTGGCGCTCCATAGAGGTGAATGGAGTGTCCGATCAGGTCCGCCTGGGGGGGGGGGGGGGGGGGCTACACCATCTCCATATTAATGGCCATTGCTTTAGAATGGGAAGTCCATATAGGTGTGATGGTGGGTGGGGTGTTCACAACCTTTTGGCCATTTAGTGTATTTTCTGTATTTAAAAAAAAAAAAAAATAAAAAGTAAAAATAAAAGTGCAAATAAACAAATGACAAATGGTGATTTTTTTTTACCAGTTTTATTATAAAACAAAATCTGAACAAATCTCTACAAAAGGTGTACAATGTATATTCACATCAGAATTGTTTTGTATAGTGGAACCTGGCCATAGACACAGGCAGGATAATTACCGAGGATCGCAGTCTCTCCTCATTGGATTGGCTGCTCTGCTGTGCTGCGTTTAAATTTGAAACACTTTAAAAAAAAAAAAAAAAAAAAGGCGATCGCTGAAACGGCTGGAGAAGGATGAAATTGAAGCTCTCACTCCAAATAAAAGCGCATTAGAAAAAAAGAGCTGCATTGTTCTCAAGGAAATTTTTCGACTTTTATAAAATAGGAAATAAATTGTCATAAACTAACCCTTCAGCATTCCAAACTAAGGGGCTCATGCAAAGCACAGCGTTATGGTACCGTCTTTCCCCGAAAGTAAGACATCCCCCGAAAATAAGACCTACTTCCAGTTTTGCCTCTCACTGTAATGTAAGGCCACCCCGGAATATAAGGCCCCCGAAGCTACCATAAAGCATCTGACTCCTCTGGAACGTAGCGGCGGGCGCTGCCGCGCAGCTCACTGATTGGCCGCAGCGCAGCCGGAGCTGTTCAGGCAGTGCGAGGTCTCTTTAAATCAGAGAGCCCGCGCCGCCACCTGGACAAGCTGGTAGTAGTAACAAGAAATTCTTGATAATGTAGGATTCACAGTTTGTCTGGTTATGCTGGTTTGTGATAACAACTACTACCGTACCGTATACAGGTAAAAAATTTCCTTTTTTTTTTTGTTCAACAATAAATGTGTACCGTATTCTTCTTCTTGGAAAAATAAGACATCCCCTGAAAATAAGACCTAGCGCATCTTTGGGAGCAAAAATTAATATAAGACACTGTCTTATTTTCGGGGAAACAGGGAAGCAAAAGCTGGGAAGAGATCCGACCATGTGACCTGTCAAAGTCACATGCCTGCCTCTCCTCCAATCATGGCTCTCTTTCACCTATATGGAGCAGAAAGAACTTTGTGGGCATTGCCAGCTACATACCATGGCCTGATTTTTCATGAATGGGATGGGGGGGGGGGGGGGCGTGTTGTGAACAACGAAGAGCAGATAGCGATATCTGATCTACAATTTTGTCATCGGAGCCTAAAACATTTTGGGATGTCCTGGCTGGATTACCACCTAGGTGTGCCCACTACAAAAGCACAATATCCCTGGGTTGCCATTATTCTGACTGGCACCCCAACACACTGTAAACACACCAGTCCTTTATCCCAGTGGTCTCCAAACTGTGGCCCATTGCTTGCCTTTATCCGGCCCCTGGGGTACTATTTCATCTACTGATACCAACAATGGTGCATAATTCCCTACATTGGCACCAATAATGGGCCACTATTCCTTCCACCAATACCAACGATGGGGCAGCGTTCCTCCCACTGATACAAACAATGGGACACAGTTCCTCCCAATGACACCAATGATGGGGTCCAGTGACACCAATGATGAGGCACAATTCTTTCCACTGACACCAAAGATGGGGCATTGTTTTTTTCCCCACCGACGTTGGGACCTTTCCTACTCTCAATAACCACAGTTCGGCCCCCCTAAAGTCTAAAGGACAGTAAACTGGCCCTTGGTTTCGAAAGTTTGGAGACCCCCCTGCTTTAGCCCAATGCAAAGGTGCAATATTCTGCACATTGCTTTCCCAGGTGAAGGACAGATACACTTTTTGTAGCCAATTGGGAATGGGACATTCGAAGTGAATGAGTTGCCTTAGCACAAGTCGCATCCTAATGTGAGTATAGGTGTAAATGGGCCCATTGTGACTTGACTAGAATACTGCAATCATTGAGCAGCAAATGATATCACCTGTGGTGTGTTTCAGTTATCTTGGAAACCTGGCCTGTTAGTGGGACCTGAGGACAGGAGTTGAGAACCACTGCTCTAACTCATGTGTGTCAAACACACGGCCTGAGGGCCATATCCGGCCCCTCCAGACCATTTCATGTGGCCCTCTTACCTCTCCAGCTGCAGTACTCCTCGTCTCCACCCCCACTTTGCCTCAGCAGTCGGCAGCAGAGTGGACAGAACTTCACCAGATCCTGTGTCTCTCCCCATGCCGCTGCAGAGAAGCTCGTCTCTTCCACCTCCCATCTCAGCAGTTGGCAGCAAAGAGGAGGATAGAATTTCTCTGCCAGATCCCCTATCTCTCCATGCAGCTGCGGAGAGGCTTGTCTCTGCCACACTTCTCAGCAGTTGGCAGCAGAGAGGAGGACAGAACTCACCCTAACAGATCCTGTGTCTCCATGCAGCTGCGGGGAGGCTAGTCTCTGCCACCTCACCAGTTGGCAGCAAAGAGGACAGCGCGCCTCCACCAGATTCTGCATGCCATGGCCCGCCACTCCATTCACAACTGCACCGTATAGGGAGAATAGACCCTCGGTGAAGGCCACGCTTCAAAACAATCACCTAAAAATCAGGCCAGTTTCTACTGCAGGGGTGAAGCTTGGCCTCAGCCAATTCCTGTGTCCCTATTGCTCCCCCTGGTGGTGCTGTATATTTAAGCTGCTTGCTTCTATTGATCGTCTGGACACCCGGCTTTGATCGGTGAGAAGCTCCGCTATGTATTTTTCTATCCTATGCAGGATCCAAGTTGACCAGGTTGGTGACCAGTTTATTTTAAAGGCAAATCTTCTATATCGGGGTCTCCAAACTTTCTAAAAGAAAAGGGCCAGTTTACGGATCTTCAGATTTTATGGGGGGGGCTGGAGTGGCAAGTGGGACTAAACAATGCCCCATCAATAGTTTTAGTGGGAGGAATGGTGCCCCACCACTGGCGTCAGTTGATGGAGGAATGGTGCCCCACCACTGGCGTCAGTTGAGGATAAAATGGTGTTCCACCACCAGCGTCAGTTGAGGGAGGAATGGTGCCCCACCACTGGCGTCAGTTGAGGGAGGAATGGTGCCCCACCACTGGCGTCAGTTGAGGTTGGAATGGTGCCCCACCACTGGCGTCAGTTGAGGATGGAATGGTGCCCCACCACCGGCGTCAGTTGAGGGAGGAATGGTGCCCCACCACTAGTGTCAGTTGAGGGAGGAATGGTGCCCCACCACCTGCATCAGTTGAGGATGGAATGGTGCCCCACCACTGGCGTCAGTTGAGGATGGAATGGTGCTCCACCACTGGTATCAGTTGAGGATGGAATGGTGCCCCACCACTGGCGTCAGTTGAGGATGGAATGGTGTCCCACCCCCGGCGTCAGTTGAGGATGGAATGGTGCCCCAAGGGCTGGATATAGACAAGCAAAGGCTCAAATCCGGCCCCTGGGCTGCAATTTGGCTACTACTGTTCTAGATCGTAAAATGAATGAAAGTAATAGAACATTGTAAGACTGATGCAAAACAAGTGCTTAGAGATATCAACATCTTCCATAGACCTAAGGCCTACTGTACTTGTTACTTGTAGGCAAGTAGCCTCATATGTGATCTGATTTACCTGCCAAATGATTTCTAATCCTGTTTAGTCATTCTTATGATTTAAACACCTCTGCCACACTGCATAGCCAGCAGGGTGAGTGCTACTGCAGCTTCTGGACATTTGGGCTATTAAAGCAGATCTCCACCCTCCTCCCCTCAGCTGTGCAAATCGGGCATTTTTGGGTGTGTTTTTTAAGTTTTTTTAATGAAAATTCTCTGGCCTGCCCCCACTCCGTGCACGTCAATCGCCTATGTGAATGTCATGCACTTTGCCTACTGTGCCTTCTGTCATTGGATTGGTGAATAGATGGGAGTCGGGTGCTCTGTCAGTGTCATTGGTTTGGTGAATAGATGGGAGCTGGGTGTTCTGTCAGTGTTATTGGATTGGTGAATAGATGAGAGCCGGGTGCTCTGTCAGTGTCATTGGTTTGGTGAATAGATGGGAGTCGGGTGTTCTGTCAGTGTCATTGGATTGGTGAATAGATGGGAGTCGGGTGCTCTGTCAATATCATTGGATTGGTGAATAGATGGGAGCCGGGTGCTCTGTCAATATCATTGGATTGGTGAATAGATGGGAGCCGGGTGCTCTGTCAGTGTTATTGGATTGGTGAATAGATGGGAGTCGGGTGCTCTGTCAATATCATTGGATTGGTGAATAGATGGGAGTCGGGTGCTCTGTCAGTGTTATTGGATTGGTGAATAGATGGGAGTCGGGTGCTCTGTCAATATCATTGGATTGGTGAATAGATGGGAGTCGGGTGCTCTGTCAGTGTTATTGGATTGGTGAATAGATGAGAGCCGGGTGCTCTGTCAGTGTTATTGGATTGGTGAATAGATGGGAGCCGGGTGCTCTGTCAGTGTTATTGGATTGGTGAATAGATGGGAGTCGGGTGCTCTGTCAGTGTTATTGGATTGGTGAATAGATGGGAGTCAGGTGCTCTGTCAGTGTTATTGGATTGGTGAATAGATGAGAGCCGGGTGCTCTGTCAGTGTTATTGGATTGGTGAATAGATGGGAGTCGGGTGCTCTGTCAGTGTTATTGGATTGGTGAATAGATGGGAGTCGGGTGCTCTGTCAATATCATTGGATTGGTGAATAGATGGGAGTCGGGTGCTCTGTCAGTGTTATTGGATTGGTGAATAGATGGGAGTCGGGTGCTCTGTCAGTGTTATTGGATTGGTGAATAGATGGGAGTCAGGTGCTCTGTCAGTGTTATTGGATTGGTGAATAGATGAGAGCCGGGTGCTCTGTCAGTGTTATTGGATTGGTGAATAGATGGGAGTCGGGTGCTCTGTCAGTGTTATTGGATTGGTGAATAGATGGGAGTCGGGTGCTCTGTCAATATCATTGGATTGGTGAATAGATGGGAGTCGGGTGCTCTGTCAGTGTTATTGGATTGGTGAATAGATGAGAGCCGGGTGCTCTGTCAGTGTTATTGGATTGGTGAATAGATGGGAGCCGGGTGCTCTGTCAGTGTTATTGGATTGGTGAATAGATGGGAGTCGGGTGTTCTGTCAGTGTCATTGGTTTGGTGAATAGATGGGAGTCGGGTGCTCTGTCAGTGTCATTGGATTGGTGAATAGATGGGAGTCGGGTGCTCTGTCAGTATCACTGGAATATACAGCACACAGCTCCTGGCTCCCATTGATCCACCATTCTGTAGACTTTGGACCTATCCTTTAAGCCCCTCCCACTTTTATCACCATGATTAGCTCCAGACACAGATGCAGAAATGAAAGTTCCAAGGATATGTGATCTGGAGGAGAGGGATCAGGAGACATCTATGGAGTTTTGCGTGCACGCTCCCCGACTAGATGTTCAGAGAAGTGGCGCTGAGGAATCCGGAGGATGCTGTTGTAAACAGATCAAATTGTGTTTCTGGACTTTTTTTGGAAGCAAACATCTGCTGTCCTCTGCTTAGATTGTCTATAAAAAAAAAAAAAAAAAAAAAAAAAAAAAAGCAATCCCTTAGTACTACTTTAATACAAATGACAGCATTGGCAGTGCACTGACAGAGGTCTCTGGGCCCCCCCCCCCCCCCCCCGTGATCTGTAGATACACCCCTCATCTCCCATATCTAGACACGTCATTGTCAGACATTCTCCCCTCTGACAGGTCGATGTTTATTTTCCATGGATGGATATTCATGTACCCAGTCTGCCCATCTCCCAGAATGCTCTGCGCCTCTCATCACCCCCAGACTGCGCTGTCACATTCCCCCCCCCCATCCCCATTCACATGCCTGTCTGTCCTCAGCCGTTGTTGATACAAGATCCTCGCCATCATCTGTTTGTTGGGAGAAGCCAATAAGATAAACACCCTGGAAATCGCCCCGGGGGGAACCGCCACCTCCCTCCATCTGATAGGACGCTGATCTGATTGGCGATGAGCGCTGCAGACAAAACACTGACCCCCCCCCCTCCCCCCCCAGCACACGTCAATCATCGCCTGTTGTGTTGTCACTCATATGTACTGCAACGTGCTGCGATTACACGCTCAGAAATGATAAAAAGGTGAACTTTCTAACAGGTCAGAGATGATCCATTTTCTTGCCATACATGACACGGCGAGCTAACGATTCATTGTCGATCGATCAAACGATCCTTTTGATAGAAACAATGGTTTATTAATCAAATAGGAAACCTAGTGATATACAGTATCTCACAAAAGTCAGTACACCCCTCACATTTTTGTAAATATTTTATTCTATCTTTTCATGTGACAACACTGAAGAAATGACACTTTGCTACAATGTAAAGTAGTGAGTGTACAGCTTGTATAACAGTGTAAATTTGCCGTTCCTTCAAAATAACTCAACACACAGCTATTAATGTCTAAACCGCTGGCAACAAAAGTGAGTACACCCCTAAGTGAAAATGTCCAAATTGGGCCCAATTAGCCATTTTCCCTCCCCGGTGTCATGTGACTCTTTAGTGTTACAAGGTCTCAGGTGTGAATGGGGAGCAGGTGTGTTAAATTTGGTGTTATCACTCTCACTCTCTCATACTGGTCACTGGAAGTTCAACATGACACCTCATGACAAAGAACTCTCTGAGGATCTGAAAAAAAGAATTGTTGCTCTACATAAAGATGGGCTAGGTTATAGGAAGATTGCCAAGACCCTGAAACTGAGCTGCAGCACGGTGGCCAAGACCATACAGCGGTTTAACAGGACAGGTTCCGCTCAGAACAGGCCTCGCCATGGTCCACCAAAGAAGTTGAGTGCACGTGCTCAGCGTCATATCCAGGGGTTGTCTTTGGGAAATAGACGTATGAGTGCCTCCAGCATTGCTGCAGAGGTTGAAGGGGTGGGGGGTCAGCCTGTCAGTGCTCAGACCATACGCCACACACTGCATCAAATTGGTCTGCATGGCTGTCGTCCCAGAAGGAAGTCTCTTCTAAAGATAATGCACAAGCAGTTTGCTGAAGACAAGCAGACTAAGGAGATGGATTACTGGAACCATGTCCTGTGGTCTGAGGAGACCAAGATAAACTTATTTGGTTCAGATGGTGACAAGCCTGTGTGGCGGCAACCAGGTGAGGAGTACAAAGACAAGTGTGTCTTGCCTACAGTCAAGCATGGAGGTGGGAGTGTCATGGTCTGGGGCTGCATGAGTGCTGCCGGCACTGGGGAGCTACAGTTCATTGAGGGAACCATAAATGCCAACATGTACTGTGACATACTGAAGCAGAGCATGATCCCCTCCCTTCGGAGACTGGGCCGCAGGGCAGTATTCCAACATGATAACGACCCCAAACACACCTCCAAGATGACCACTGCCTTGCTAAAGAAGCTGAGGGTAAGGCCTCTTTCACACGGATGATCCGTATGTCCGTTTTTCATCCATCCGTTTTCGGATGAAAAACGGACATACAGTCATCCCTATGGAGCGTCGGATGTCAGCGGTGACATGTCCGCTGACATCCGACCCCGCTCCGATCCGAAAAGTGTAACGGAGGAAAAACCTACTTTTCCCTCCGTTTTCGGATCGGATCGGGTGACGACGGACACTACGGACCGTCATCATCCGATCCCCCCATAGGGGAGAGCGGCGCTCTGACAGGTCCGTCGCTGCACAGCGTGCAGCGATGCACCTGTCATCTTCCTGCTCAGCGGGGATCGGCGGAGCGATCCCCGCTGAGCCAGCGTGTGTTCACGGGGCGGATCATGACTGATCTGCCCCGTGTGAAAGAGGCCTAAAGGTGATGGACTGGCCAAGCATGTCTCCAGACCTAAACCCTGTTGAGTATCTGTGGGACATCCTCAAACGGAAAATGGAGGAGCGCAAGGTCTCTAACATCCACCAGCTCTGTGATGTTGTCATGGAGGAGTGGAAGAGGACTCCAGTGACAACCTGTGAAGCTCTGGTGAACTCCATGCCCAAGAGGGTTAAGGCAGTGCTTGAAAATAGTGGTGGCCACACAAAATATTGACACTTTGGGCCCAATTTGGGCATTTTCACTTAGGGGTGTACTCGTTTTTGTTGCCAGTGGTTTAGACATTAATGGCTGTGTGTTGAGTTATTTTGAGGGGACAGCAAATTTACACTGTTATACAAGCTGTACACTCACTACTTTACATTGTAGCAAAGTGTCATTTCTTCAGTGTTGTCACATGAAAAGATAGAATAAAATATTTACAGAAATGTGAGGGGTGTACTCACTTTTGTGTCATACTGTATGTGCAGTTTCTGGTGAGAATGGGCCAATGAAGGGAATGCATTACGGTAAAAAATGCTTAGGCTTTAGAACCACTTTAATATAAAAATGCTACATAAGGGTTACACAGGTGTGAGAGCTGAACAGGTTAAACATCTATCTGAGACGCACTGTAATGAGATTGCCGTTTTCCCTTCAACCGTTGGCAATCACACATTAATTAGTGTCACCGCGCTGGGACTCCACGCCTGGATTTGGACGGAAGCCCAGTCTGTGATAGATGTTGATGTTCCTCTCCAGAAAAAAAAAAGTGTCCCCCTTCGAATTCCCAGGACGCTCATTATGCTGCTGATTAATCGCCCTCTGCAGCGTTATCTGTCTGAAAATAAAGGGAAAGTTGGATTGGTGGTCCCTGATTACCATTAGGATCCTCATAACAGGATGTGGAGCCCCGCTGGGGTCATTCCACGCGGCATGACGGTCCAGATAGACCACATGTAACCCACAGCCAGGAATACACGGACAAATAAAACCGCCTGCGAGCTGCGATAACACAACTGGGGTGGGGGGATTATGTGTTCGCCATCTATGCCCGTGGCCATGGAGGCCAGATAGTTACCATGGCGATTAGTATTTGGGGAAAAACTAGCTGCATGAGCCAAAATGTAGAAGCAAAAAAAAAAATTCTAAACCATCATTTGCTGGTTTGTAAAATTCGACATTCAACAGCGATAAATGATCGCTCACAGAATCTGTATTGAGGGCTCATTTAGAGCTTGCCATCCTGGTGAGTTTTGTTAATGCACATGCATTTATTTTCACATTAATGTGCATTATGGTAAGGCCAGCCGTTAAAATGCACAGGCACGCAAAGCAACCAAAGTGTCCAAGAAATCAGACATGCGCCATTTTTGGTAAGGCATTGCACCACAACACATGGTAGTGCATTACTGCGCATTGTGATGTGCTGCATTGGAGCTCAGATGCCATTAAAAAAGAATCTCAATATGTGAAAGCAGGGGCGTTGCTAGGTCTACAAAAGATCTGGGGCTAGAGCCCATAGCAGCGTAGTAAAGAAAGTAAAGAAAGTCATACGCTTGGGCGAGCATACACATGTATATACAGTAATATACGTGTGTGTGTGTGTATATATATCCCCAGAGAGCCCCCCACTTACATCGGGGTCCCCAGAGAGCCCCCCTTATATCAGGTTCCCCAGAGAGCCCCCCTTATATCAGGTTCCCCAGAGAGCCTCCTCCTTACATCAGAGTCCTCAGAGAGCCTCCCCCTTTCATCAGGGTACCCAGAGGGCCCCCCACTTACATCAGGGTTCCCAGAGAGCCCCCATTACATCAGGGTCCCCAGAGAGCCTCCCCTCCCCTTGGGGACCCCTGCAGAGACTTGGGGCTTTTGGCCCCAGATTCGGGGCTATAGCCCCAAAAGCCACCCCCTAGCGACGCCCCTGTGTGAAAGCATAAACTGGATAATGATCAATGAGAAATTGTCATCTATTCTCACCAATACTCAATCGAAGCTTGATAAAACGCATCAGCCATGGATTTGTTATTCTGATAGGGTGTAGTGCGCCTCGGAGATTCCCTCAGTGGCACCCTACTTCTTCTCTTTCCTTTTTTTTTTCTTTCCGGTGAAGATATCTTCTGCTATTATCTGTACACACATTTTCTTGTGGTTACTTGGTATATTTACACTGTTGAATGTGGAATCATTTTTATATGTCATTTACTATTACTTGATCCTACATGTAATTGTATCGCTTAACAGTTTATTAATTCTCGGGTGTACACCCCTAGAGGCAGAAGCATAACTAGATCCTTCAGAAATCTAACCTCCCCCTTCCATACAAGCCCTGGGCTTCTAGTTCTGGGAAGGTGTCCATGGACATCCTCCCAGAACCCTGCCTCCCGCGTGCCGCCTGGGGTGCGCACCCAGCACGCTCTGGGACACAGCTGATCACAGATCACAGTAAAGGGCTAACCACAGCGGCCCTCTACCATGTGATCAGCTGATCACATGTAAACAGACTTGCCAGTTATACCGCGTACACACGATCGGACTTTACGCCATACTTGGTCCGGCGTACCGGATGTCGTCGGACAATTCGATCGTGTGTGGGCTCCAGCGGACTTTGTTTTCTCAAAAGTTTGACGGACCTAGAAATGAAACATGTTTCAAATCTATCCGACGGACTCGAGTCCGGTCTAAAAGTCCGCTCGTCTGTATGCTAGTCCGACGGACAAAAACCGACGCAAGGGAAGCTATTGGCTACTGGCTATGAACTTCCTTGTTTTATTCCGGTCGTACGTCATCAAGTACGAATCCGTCGGACTTTGGTTGATCGTGTGTAGGCAAGTCCGTTCATTCGGAAAGTCCGTCGTGAAGTCCGTCGGGCAAAGTCTGCCGTAAAGTCCGATCGTGTGTACGCGGCATTATCGGCAGTCCTTTCTTCCCACGATGTGTCTGTTTGAGGAAAGGAGAGCCATTAACCATTAAGACTGTCAGTACATTGTTTACACTGATAATCAGGGCACTGATGATCAGTGCCCTGATCATCAGTGCAGCCCCATCAGTGCTGCCTATCAGTGCTCATCAGTGCTTATCAGTGCTCACCAATGCCATTTATCATTGCCCATCTGTGCTGCCTATCAGTGCCCATCAGTGCTGTCTATCAGTGCCCATTAATGCCACCTATCAGTGCCCATCAGTGCCGCCTATCAGCGCTCATCAATGCTGTCTATCAATGCCACCTATCAGTGCTCATCAATGCTGCCAATCAATGAATCAATGCCCATTGGTGATGTCTATCAGTGCTCATCAATGCCACCTATCAGTGCCCATCAGTGCTGCCTATCAGTGCCACATATCAGTGCTCATCTATGCCCCCTATCAGTGCCCATTAGAGCCACTTATCAGTGCTCATTAATGCCGCCACCTATCAGTACCCATCAGCAGGACTCTGAGCTGAGAGCATCTCTCTCACACAGCCCAGACCCTGCACTGACAGTTCCCACTCCCTTCTCCCTCGCACGGACAGGACAGGAGAGAGTCGATCTGCTCCTTCTCCTCCCGCCCCTCTCCTCCTGTGTGCACTGCGGAAAGTGTTAAGCTAAGCAGCTGAATGGTCAAATTCAGCTGCTTAGATTTACAGTTCCCACGGTGCACACAGGAGGAGAGGGGCGGGAGGAGAAGGAGCAGATTGGCTCCCTCCTGTCCTGTCCGTGCAAGGGGGGGACTGTCAGTGCAGGCTCTGAGCCGTATGAGAGATACGCTCTCAGCTCAGAGCCCTGCAGCAAGCAAACCCACTGGGGCCCCCTACAGTGGCGGAACACTAGGGCGGCTTATCCCCCTTTCACAGCTCTCACCCGCTCGGTGACCAGGATCCCGGCAGCTCAGTGATGTCTCACTCTTGGGAGCAGCGGGTTGCTTGGCGTGCCGTGATGCCAATGTGTTTTCCCCAGCAGCTCAGTGTGGAGCTGGAAGAGAGGGGCCCAGGAGCAGCAGAGGACAGCTGGATAGGAGGAGCGGCGGGGATGTAACATATAGAGGAATGGATCCCCACCTCCTGCAGCCACTGAATGCCTGTGGGAGGAAAAGGAGGTGCCAGGGCTGGGCTCAGCCCTCCCTTTTCAGAGCTCAGGCTGCTCAGCTGTCGGTTAATTGCCAATACTCTTCATTTCACAGTGACACACCTGATGATCATATCCTGCTCGTCAATCAGCCTGCTGGCTATTTAGGCTGCTTGTATCAGATCTCCTGTGCCTTTGCCTTGGTCAACATATCTGGATACTCTGTGCTGTGCTTTCCTGTTAAAGACTTTTGCCTGGCTGACTTCCCTTCTGGTTCCTGATCCTGTTTGCTGCCTCTAACTACGCTAATCTCTGGATTCCTGTTTTACTGGCTTACTCTGACTAACTGCTCTGGTTACTGAACCCTAGCTATGTTTTGACGATGCACTATTTGCACTGTTTGTACCATTTTACCATTTTATTAAAGTGTGATTTTTACTGCACTTCTGTCTCAGTCTGATTCATGGTTCCTGACAGGAGGAGAAGTGGGCATTCATATATTCTGCCCCTCCTATTCAGCTGTACAGGGGGCCTCACGGGCCCCCTGGAGCATGGGGCCAGGTCGCAAGTGCGACCCCTGTAGCTACGCCCCTGCCTAGAGGGATTACACCTGGGACCTTTCCATAGTGCTGTTATGTGTTGCACTCTAATTCCATGTGCCTACTCTGTTATTTTGTTACCTTTCCATTGATAAGGGAGCCTGTTTGTTACTTGAAACGTTAATAAAAAAAAAAGCAGTGGCGTAGCCATGGGGGTCGCAGGGGTTGCAATGGCGACTGTGAATACACTCAGCAAAGTGAAAGCAAATAAAGGAGAGGTGTCTTCCCGAGTGCTGTGCTCTCTGCCTCCTCCTATAGTGCAGTACCCAGCTGTGTGATTGAAAGTGCTGTACTGCTGATTTTTTGAAAGGCTGTATGTATGTGTGTGTGTGTGTGTGTGTTTACATCTGTGCATGTGTGTTTATACAACTGTTTGTATGTGTGTATATGTGTGCAGAGCATTCCAACATCACATGACACACTGCAGAGCATTCCACCCATCCCGTGACACTGCAGAGCATTTCATCTGACACATGACACACTGCAGAGCATTCCACCCATCCCATGATACATTGTAGAGCATTACAACTATCCCATGACACACGACACACTGCAGAGCATTCCAGCCATCCCATGACACTGCAGAGTATTCAAGCTATCCCTTGATACTGCAGAGCAGTCCAGCCAGCCCATGACACTGCAGAGCATTCCACCCATCCCATGATACACTGCAAAGCATTCCACCCATCCCATGACACACCGCAGAGCATTCCACCCATCCCATGACACACCGCAGAGCATTTCACCCAACCCATAATACATACCTCCCAACTTTTGAACTTCAGAATGAGGGGCACTTGAGGAAGGAAGTAACTTTGCAAAGCGCGCCATGGCAAATGTGGACGTGGTCAAACTCTTGACAGTGGGAGGAGTTTAAGGGGCATCATTACGAAAAACTTGGGCTTCCTTGTACCTGTAAAATATGCTTTTATTACTGTTCCACAAGCAAGAGTCTCATGGATACATACAAACCCCAGCACATTCATTTTAAAAAAATGATAAAGGGGTGCAGGGTTTTGGAGTGTATTACGTACAGAGTGCAGGGTTCTGGGATGAGCGATGTACAGGGTGCAGGGTTCTGGGATTAGCTATGTACAGACTGCAGGGTTCTGGGATGAGCTATGTACAGAGTACAGAGTTCTGAGATGAGCTATTTACAGGGTTCTGGTATTAGCTATGTACAGAGTGCAGGGTTCTGGGATGAGCTATATACAGGGTGCAGGGTTCTCGGATGAACTATACACAGGGTGCAGGGTTCTGAGATGAGCTATATGCAGGGTTCTGGGGTGAGCTATATACAGGGTGCAGGGTTCTGGGATGAGCTATGTACAGAGTGCAGGGTTCTGGGGTGAGCTATATACAGGTTGCAGAGTTCTAGGATGAGCTATATACAGGGTGCAGGGTTTTGAGATGAGCTATATACAGGGTGCAGGGTTTTGGGATCAGTTATATACAGGGTGCAGGGTTCTGACATGAGCTATGTACAGAGTGCAGGTTCTGAGATGAGCTATATACATTCATTACTACGGCCAGCTGTGCACCCCTACCTGTGGCTCCTTGGCCGCAGGAAAATTACATGTTTTCTACATTAGGCATATTTTATGTCTAATTAGGTCCATGTGCATGAGACTTCAGTTGTTGGGGAATTTGAAGGTACTAATGTAACTCTGTACTTCTTCTTCTAGGAAGGGTGGATATCTGAGGGTTCCCTTACTATAAACCCCCAGATCCTTTTGGGTACCAGATATAGGGAAGAGGCCCCTTGTCCCTCAACATTAGGACAAAGTGCCTTGCGAAGGGAAAGGCATGGACACCCCTTCCCTTGCAAGGTACCCCCCCCCCCCCCCCATGTTGAAATGTATAATAGACTAAAAGGGTGCAGAAAGAGGGGCCACACACTCACTACCCTCCCTTTCCTAGCCACCCAGGCTGCATGCTTGACAAGGGTCTGGTTGGAATTTAAGGGGGAATCCCATGCTGTTTTTCTCCATTTTTGTATGTGTACTATCCATCTAAAAAGGAAAAAAACTGTGTGGGTTCAAACCAGGTTGACAAAGGCTTGCCAGTTATTGTCTCTCCTTTCCTCACACAGACACAGCTTGGGAGGAAAGGACTGCCGATAGCCAGCAAGTCTGCTTACATGTGATCAGCTGTGATTGGACACAGGTGATCACATGGTAAAGTGCCGCCGTGGCCTTTACCACGATCTGTGATCAGCTGTGTCCACATCATTCACAGAACTTGCCCAATGCGTGCCCCAGGAGGCGTGTGGAAGGTGGGGTTATCGGAAGACGTCCATGGACGCCCTCCCAGAACTGGAAGCCTGCGCTGTAGCCATCTTTTGGCTATAGTGCAGGTGGGAAGTGGTTAAGCTTATACCTATGTGAGGGCCATGTTTGCCCACATGGGGATGTGCAGTTGTTCCATGCATCCCCATGCAGGCAGTCCCATTCATGTCCATGGAACGCAGCGGTGGCACAAATACAGCCACAGCTCCCAATTTGACTGCTGTGCAAATGTGGCGAACCCCAAACACACAGTGTGCAGTGATATCAAAGTAAGGCAGGCCAAACTTTATACATTTTTTTGTTCAACCATCGGGTTCAACAAAAAAAAAAAGAATGTAACGATTCCCCCATCCACATCGAATGTGGAATCACTTCAGCAGCGCTATTATGTTCTGCTGGCGGAGAGAATACAATAATTGGTGTTGCTGGTTATAGCCAGCAGCAGTGATTGGGCAAAAAAAAAAACGACAGGCTGTTTGTATAGAAGTCGATTGAGAGATCGACTTTTGTACAACCAGCCTGCCCATAGACGGATTGAAATTCAGCCAATCCATGCTAAATTGGCTGAATTTCAATCCATCTACAGCCGGCTTAAGCTATTTCAGTACAGAAGAGAAGGCTGTGCAACTGATGACCAGGCTGAAGTTCTGCTTTAAAACTCAATATTGCACACTTCCCATTAATGTCCACTAGATGGCTCCCAATGTTCTCTCAAAAAATTTGAATATCATCAAAAAGTTAAAGGGGTTGTAAACCTATGTGTTTTTTTTTTCACCTTAATGCATCCTATGTATGTATATATATATTAACCGGTTCAATACCGGGCAATTTCACCCCCTTCCTTCCCAGGCCAATTTTTAGTTTTCAGCGCTGTCGCACTTTAAACGTCAATTGCGCGGTCGTGCGACGTTGTACCCAAAAGAAATTGACGTCCTTTTTTTCACCACAAATAGAGCTTTTTTTTGGTGGTATTTGATCGCCTCTGCGGTTTTTATTTTTTGCGCTATAAACAAAAGAAGAGCAACAATTTTGAAAAAAACACAATATTTTTTACTTTTTGCTATAATAAATATCCCAATTTTTTTTTTTAAAAACACATTTTTTCCTCAGTTTAGGCCGATACGTATTCTTCTACATATTTTTGGTAAAAAAAATCGCAATAACCGTATATTGATTGGTTTGCGCAAAAGTTATAGCGTCTACAAAATACAGGATAGATTTATGGCATTTTTTTTTTTTTTAATTTTTTTTATTTTTTTTAGCGGCGATCGCGATTTTTTTTGGTGACTGCGACATTATGGCGGACACATCGGACACTTTTGACACATTTTTGGGACCAATCACATTTATACAGCGATCAATGCTATAAAATTGCATTGATTACTGTGTAAATGTGACAGGCAGTGAAGGGGTTAACCACTAGGGGGCGGGGAGGGGTTAATATGTTTCCTAGGGAATGCTTCTAACTGAAGGGGGAGGGGACGCACTAGGGGAGGAGACCGATCTGTGTTCCTCCGTTCTGGGAACACAGATCGCTCTCCTCAGAGCTGACAGGCTGTGGATCTGTGTGTTTACACACACAGATCCACATGCCGGCCCGGTTAATGGGCAATCGCGGGTGCCCGGCGGACATCGCGGCCGCCGGGCACACGCACCGGGTCCCGAGGAACGCGGCGGGCGCGCGCGCCCCCTAGACGGCCGGGAATCCCAGGACGTCATATGACGTCCACCCAGGATGGGAGATCCCATCTGTGGACGTCATATGACTATGGGCGGGTAGGGAAGTGGTTAATAACATCTACATATATATACAGTTGCTAATACAGTGCAGGCGGTGTACACAGTGTCTAATACAGTGTGTACAGTGTCTACTACACTTCTGGTGGTGTATACAGTATACACAGTATAAAATACAGTGCAGCCGTAGTACAGTTCCTAATACAGTGCAGGCAGTGTATACAGTATCTAATACATTGTGTAGAGTTTCTACTACACTTCGTGTGGTGTACACAGTATCTGATACAGTGAAGTGTGGTGTTACAAAACAAAATATACATCATGTCTGGAAGGCCACCAAAGAGAGGCAGGCGCTCACAGGCCACGAAAAGAGGGCAAGCAGCCTCTGTGGCTACAATCAACAGTGCTGGTCGTGGACATGGTGCATCCTCTGCAGGTGGCCGCGGCTCACGCGGTCCTTTTTTTCTGCTGCTGGCTTATGGCTTTTATTGAGCCAGAACATGCAGAAGAGTTGGTGAAGTGGATAACAATGCCGTCCTCATCTTCCTCATCCTCTGTCACCCAGGCTCAGAGTAGTTTGCCTTCCAATGCAGCTGCCAAAGTGGCCTATTCCACCGGCTCCTTGTCCACAGTCACTCCTTCCGTAGCCCCACCATCATGCACAGAGGAGTCCCCAGAACTATTCGACCACAGTGTCGGGTACATGCTGCTGGAGGATGTGCAGCGATTTGAAGGCTGCAATGTTGGTTCCCAGGTTGAGGAAGGGAGTAACGTGAGCCTAGAGAGAGGGGGTGCCCAAGAAGGACAAGAAACTGGCAGTCATGTTCCCCCAGCTGCAGCATACTGCCAAGTTTGCTCCAGTGACGGGGAGGGAGGGGATAATGAGGTCTCTGACTGTACTTGGGTGCCTGAGAGGAGAGAGGAGGAGGAGGCAGAACTCCAACGAGGCAGGATGTCCTCTAGGGGGCAGCTTAAGGGCAGCCATCCTATTGCATCGCACCGCAGAGCTCTGCAGGTGCAGGGCGCTTCTGACTCCCTGCTGACTTTTAAAGGTTCCTTGGGGTGGGCCTTTGCAGATCGCACCGTTGCTGTTTACAACCTATGTCTGAAGCGGATCAAGCGTTACCAGAACAGCAGCCACTTGGGCACCACATGCTTGACCAGACATATGACGATCTGCCATGCAGTCTGTTGGCAACAGCACTTAAAAGACCCACATCAAAGAAAAAGGCAGACTTCTCCTTGCTCCTCATCTGGGATCTCCAACCCCACTATACCTCCAGTCCTTTCAAAAACCTGCACTGAGAGGAATGAAGGTATAGCAATACGTGTCCCAAGAACTTGCAGCCAATCTGCTAGCAGTACACCACCATCTGAATTTAAAAGGCAAATTTCCTTACCCCAGTTGCTGAACTGTAAAAAGAAATTCAGTCCCAGCCATCCACATGTTCAGTGTCTGAATGCTAGCTTGGCCAAATTGCTAGCACTGCAACTGCTGCCTTTTCGTCTGGTAGATTCTGCCCCCTTTCGCGAATATGTGGAATGTGCTGTGCTTCAGTGGCAGGTTCCAAAACGCCATTTCTTTTCACAGAAGGCCATTCTGGCTCTCTACCGCCATGTGGAAGGCAATGTTCTGGCCTCGGTGGACAGGGCAGTCAGCAGTAACGTGCATATTACCGCTGACTCGTGGTCCAGCAGGCATGGGCAGGGACGTTACCTTTCCTTCACAGTGCACTGGGTAACTCTGCTGGCAGCTGGGAAGGATGCAGGACAGGGTTCAGGATGCTTGTTCCGCCACCATGCCTCCAAAATGCTAGTGGTGATTTTGCCACAGCTCTCTCCTTCACCCCCTCCTCTTCTTCTTCCTCTATGGCCTCTTCTGCAGATTTGTCCTCTGAACCAGCGGTGCTCCATATGCGTTCATGAGGCTACGCAAGCAGTCAGGCAAGAAGATGCCATGCGGTGCTTGAGTTGGTCTGCTTAGGGGACAGGAGCCACACTGGGGCAGAGATTCTGTCAGCTCTGCAGGGGCAGGCTCAGAGGTGATTGACGCCACGCCAACTTCAGCTAGGAATGGTTGTATGCGACAATGGCACCTTCTCTCCGCCCTCCGACAGGGACACTTGACCCATGTTCCATGCTTGGCAGACATCCTGAATTTGGTGGTGCAGTGTTTCTTGAGCAGGTACCCAGGCTTACAGGATCTCCTGAGGCAGGCTAGAAAAGTCTGTGGTCATTTCTGCCGGTCATACAATGCCAGTGCTCAGCTGGCTGACATTCAAAGGGAATGCAACCTGCCCACCAACCGCCTCATTTGTGACATGCCCACCAGGTGGAACTCAACGTTGGCAATGCTGCAGCGGCTGCACACAGCAGAGGGCCATCAATGAGTACCTGTGTGAGTATGGCACCAGGACAGGGTCAGGGAAGCTTGGCTTCTTTTTGCCATGCCAGTGGCTACTGATCAAGGATGCATGCACTGTCCTGTCACCATTTGAGGAGGCCACGAGGATGGTGAGCAGCGACAATGCATGCATCAGTGACACTATCCCTCTTGTCTTCCTGTTGGAGCACACACTTCGTGGAATAATGGACAGGGCACTTGAGGAAGAACAGCGGGAGGAAGAGGAGGACTTCCTTACCTCTCAAGGCCCTTTTATCCAGGTTTATCCAGTATTCTGGATATGGACCGCCAAACACACAGGAAGAGGAGGTGGAGGATTGTGTCAGCATGGACGTGGAGGATAACACTCAGCAGCAGTTTTCAAGGGATGGTTTTCAGTCCCAAGAAACCCAAGGAATTGTACGTGGCTGGCAGAAGGTTGTTACGGATCATGTGATCCTTAGTGACCCAGAGGACTCAGAATCTACTGCCTCTGCAAACTTTTACTGCATGGCCTCCCTGATTCTGCAAAGCCTGCGAAAGGACCCTAGGATTTGTGGAATCAAGGAGGGGGATCATTACTGTCTGGCAACCCCTCCTGATCCACGTTACAAGGGTACGGTTGCAGAACTCATCATGCCTTTGCAGAGGGAGCAGAGGATGAAACATCTTCAGGAGGCCTTAAAGAAAGGTTTGTGCAATGCATTTCCAGACCCTGGGAGGTTACAATTTCCTGGTGCTGGACAACGTGTTGCTGAGGCTTCGTTCAGTCAGAAGAAGAGCAGTGGAGAAGGAGGCAGGCTGACCGATGCCTTTAAACAATTTTTCAGTCCTCAGCGCCAAGGTCTGATTGGTTCAAGCAACCATCGCCAGCGTTTGCATTACAGGAATATCTAGGGGCAAGAGCAGACTTGGAGACCTTTCCAACACAGCATCCACTGGGTTACTGGGTCTTGAGGATGGACCACTGGCCAGAACTTGCTCAATATACAATTAAGCTACTGGCCTGTCCTGCATCCAGTGTTCTTTCTGAACGCACATTAATTGCTGCTGGAGTGTTTGTAACAGATCATAGAGTGCGCCTGTCCACAGACTCCGTTGATAAGCTCACATTCATAAAAATGAATCAGTCTTGGATCAGTAGCTATCAAGCACCTGATGCTGATGTAACTGATTGAATTTTCTATGGATGTGGGGTCCCTTGAAGACTGCTTATGCTGAGTGACTATCCTATCCCTCCTCAATCTTGACGATGCTAGCTTCCAACAATATTTTTGGTTTAGGGCACCACCACCCAAGGCCCAATTTTTCTGCCCCTGTATAACAGGGGCATGTAATTACAATTTTTGATATAATATTTCACAGCAGGGCCCATTCCTCCACCCAACAAGAGTAACTGTGAGGGCTTACAGTGTTCTGGTACCACCAACACCTAAAGCCCAATTTTATGCAGAGTATATATGGCAGGGCGTATAGTATATATAGTGCCTGGGGGCCTGGGGAACCCCCACGCCAGTTATTTTTAAAATTTGGGTGTGGGGTTGCCCTTAATATCCATACTAGACCCAAAGGGCCTGGTTATGGATTGGGGGGGGGATGATTTTCATCTATAAAATGTGATTTTGCTGTGGTATTGTTCTAAACATGGGAAAACTGCACCACTTTACAGGCATACTATAGACACCCCCCAGTCACGATATTTAAAGGAATATTTCATTTTTACTGTTTCACTTTAAGCATTATTAAATTCACTGCTCCTGAAAAAACAGCCGTTTTTCAAACTTTTTTTTGCATTGACATATGTCCCCTGGGGCAGGACCCAGGTCCCCAAACACTTTTTATGGCAATAACTTGCATATTAGCCTTTAAAATTAGCACTTTTGATTTTTCACGTTCGTGTCCCATAGGCTTTAATGGTGTTTGCGTGTTCGAACAAATTTTTTGCTTGTTCGCATGTTCTGCTGCGAACCGAACCGGTGGATGTTCGGCTCATTCCTATTCTCCTGCAGTAACAGTGTAACAAGGATGGAGAAAGCGGCGTTAGACTTCTGTGAGCAATTAGAGAGAACCCCAGTAATATTACAATCCAACCACGATCCTGCGTCACTAATTGCTCCCCCGTGTGTAAATAGAAGGAATTGTTTATCTCGGGTCTGCACTGTTACGGGAAATTTGCTCTCCCTGTTGGCGTGTTGATATAAAGCTTTATATACTAATGAGGAACTCCGAGTCTGAGAGATGCCGAATCCGCTGACAGTTTATTTTTGTCTCAGATTCCAGATTAGTGGAATCCATCAATTCAGACCAAATGTGTCTCATTACTTTTCTCCAATAAGAATCACTACTGAGGCCACATGTCCAATGGAAAGCAAGATCCCAGTGTTGTGTGACATTAGAGAATAAAGAAGAGAGCAGTTTTACTGTACTGTCATTTTATATACAGATTAATGATCCAGTGCTGCATCCTCCTCCACTATCTGACAAGACACACACTGTCACCTTATATACAGATTACTGATCCAGCGCTGCTTCCTCCTCCACCATCTGACAAGACACACACTGTCACCTTATATACAGATTACTGATGCAGCACTGCTTTCTCCTCCACTATCTGACAAGACACACACTGTCACCTTATATACAGATTACTGATCCAGCACTGCTTCCTCCTCCACAATCTTACAAGACACACACTGTCACCTTATATAGAGATTACTGATCCAGCACTGCTTCCTCCTCCCTCTATCTGACAAGACACACACTATCACCTTATATACAAATTACTGATCCAGCACTGCTTCCTCCTCCACTATCTGACAAGACACACACTGTCACCTTATATACAGATTACTGATCCAGCATTGCTTCCTCCTCCATTATCTGACAAGACACATACTATCACCTTATATACAAATTACTGATCCAGCACTGCTTCCTCCTCCGCCATCTGACAAGACACATACTGTCACCTTATATACAAATTACTGATCAAGCGCTGCTTCCTCCTCCGTTATCTGACAAGACACACACTGTCACCTTATATACGGATTACTGATGATCAGTGACCTGTTGAAAATCTTGTGTAGAAGATGTCACTGAATACTTCATAAAGTCTTGTCAGAAAATAATAACGGGTCATAAAGTCATGACTTAATAAGTAAACACAAGAAGTTGGATGTAAAAATGCATTTTTTTATTCCATAGATAGGACTGCAGCTTTTTAGTGATATTGAACATTAAAAACTTCCCCAGTTAGCCATTACAATATTTAAATACAAACAGAGGTCTTAGCTTGGCTACATGAGCAGACAGATGGGAAAGCCATACAGTAGTGACATAAAAGTGTATAGTGAGGTTCATGTTCTAATATACAGGATCCCCCTACTATAAGAATAAACATCATACAAAGATCTGACATGCCTAAAATATCGACACAGGTGAAAAATCTGATACAACAGGAACAATGATAAAAATATACTATATGGCTGATAACATTTCAGGATGAACAACGATGACTAACAGCACGGCCAGAGAGTCATTGCTTCTTCCTGTCAAATCAAAGATAAAAGTTTATCAATAACAGAAATAAAAATATTGAAACATTTTAACCAAATTCATTCCAAGTTGAGCATGGCCCTTCCTCCTTTTTTAAGCACAACTATTGGTCCTCAGGAGACGTCCTGCTCATCTTGCATTTCCAAAGTTTGTGACTGGCTCACTTTAACTGCAGTGGAGAAAAGTGAAATCTCTACTCTCTGCTGTCTGACAGGGATATATACAGTATCTCACAAAAGTGAGTACACCCCTCACATTTCTGTAAATATTTTATTCTATCTTTTCATGTGACGACACTGAAGAAATGACACTTTGCTACAATGTAAAGTAGTGAGTGTACAGCTTGTATAACAGTGTAAATTTGCTGTCCCCTCAAAATAACTCAACACACAGCCATTAATGTCTAAACCGCTGGCAACAAAAGTGAGTACACCCCTAAGTGAAAATGTCCAAATTGGGCCCAAAATGTCAGTATTTTGTGTGGCCACCATTATTTTCCAGGTAACAACAAAGCCTGGGGAATGCCCAGGAAAAAACCCAAGCCTATTTACCAACCAGCTCGCAGACAACCGAATTAACCTGTCTAACAGTATGCATTAAAAACAGGAGTTTAGTCCGCACACATTTGCAAACGCATGCGTAAGCCACAGAGCCTCGTCACAGCACCCTGGTATCTGTGGTCCTAACACTAAAATATGAGTGTCCCCACAGTGGAGGCACATGCATTCTGATGGATAGATGAGGGCAGGTGGCTGAAGGAGAGCCTACCCCTTCCTAAAGGTGCAGGAGCACACCAAACACCCAGCAAAAAGCACAATGGCTCCAAAGGTTTGGTGCGTTGCTGGACCAATACAAACACCAACGTGATAACAAAAAACTTGCCACCGCCCTCATCTATAGCTGGCTATTGCAGTAAGCACCATTATTTTCCAGCACTGCCTTAACCCTCTTGGGCATGGAGTTCACCAGAGCTTCACAGGTTGCCACTGGAGTCCTCTTCCAATCCTCCATGACGACATCATGGAGCTGGTGGATGTTGGAGACCTTGCGCTCCGCCACCTTCTGTTTGAGGATGACCCACAGATGCTCAATAGGGTTTAGGTCTGGAGACATGCTTGGCCGGTCCATCACCTTTACCCTCAGCTTCTTTAGCAAGGCAGTGGTTGCCTTGGAGGTGTGTTTGGGGTCGTTATCATGTTGGAATACTGCCCTGCGGCCCAGTCTCTGAAGGGAGGGGATCATGCTCTGCTTCAGTATGTCACAGCACATGTTGGCATTCATGATTCCCTCAATGAACTGTAGCTCCCCAGTGCCGGCAGCACTCATGCAGCCCCAGACCATGACACTCCCACCACCATGCTTGACTGTAGGCAAAACACACTTGTCTTTGTACTCTTCACCTGGTTGCCGCGACACACGCTTGACACCATCCAGGGGCGTAACTAGAAATAGCAGGGCCCCATAGCAAAATGTTGTATGGGGCCCCCCTGCAAACAGCCCCCCCCCACAGCTGCCCTAGTGTCAATGCAGCGTGACCTGTGCCACATACAGCGTGACCTGTGCCCAATGCAGCGTGACCTGTGCCCAATGCAGCGTGACCTGTGCCCAATACAGCGTGACCTGTGCCCAATACAGCGTGACCTGTGCCCAATACAGCGTGACCTGTGCCCAATACAGCGTGACCTGTGCCCCATACAGCCTGGTCTGCCTGTGCCCCATACAGCCCCACCTATGCAGAGGAAGAGGCAAGCCACCCGGATCAGCAGAGAGCGGGATTGCCCGCTGTAATAGCTTTCATTTTAATTTCCTGTCTTCCCGGAGCTCGTCGTCACATAGCCCCACCTCTTGGCCCGACGCCTTTGATGACGTCACATGTCCCGCATTGGATCGGCGTTCTGTCTATCAAAGGCACCGGGCCAAAAGGTGGAGCTATGTGACGTGAGCCCCGGGAACACTGGAAGTTCTAATGAAAGCTCTTACATCGGGCAATTCAGCTCTCTGCTGATACGGACAGCTCGCCTCTTCCTTTCCTCTCTCTTCCCCTGGCTGGGAGACTGTGCCGGCGGTGCTCTTATCCTCACTGGGCCCCACTCGGCTGCGGGCCCCATAGCGCCCGCATGGGTCGCTATGGTGGTAGTTACGCCCCTGACACCATCTGAACTAAATAAGTTTATCTTGGTCACATCAGACCACAGGACATGGTTCCAGTAATCCATGTCCTTAGTCTGCTTGTCTTCAGCAAACTGTTTGCGGACTTTTTTGTGCATCATCATTAGAAGAGGCTTCCTTCTGGGACGACAGCCATGCAGAGCAATTTAACTCAGTGTGCGGTGTATGGTCTGAGCACTGACAGGCTGACCCCCCACCCCTTCAACCTCTGCAGCAATGCTGGCAGCACTCATACATCTATTTCCCAAAGACAACCTCTGGATATGGTGCTGAGCACATGCACTCAACTTCTTTGGTTGACCATGGCGAGGCCTGTTCTGAGTGGAACCTGACCAGACAGAAACTGGCCCATACCTTGTTTAGTGCAGTTCACAATTGTGAACAATTAGTGCAGTGGACAATTGCATTGCACTGGTGCAGACCCAGGGTCCCTTGGGATCAGATTTTGAAATGTATGGCTGCCATTCAAATGGAAAGGGTTCATCATACCATTATGGACACTATGCCAATTTATACCTGAAAATGGGAGCTTTGGTCAGTCTATGGCTTTGTGAGTGTATGGACTCATAGCTTGTGAGATACTAGCAATTCTGCAGGTATTGTTTTGGTACCCTTATAGTTTTTTCTTTTCATTTTCTGCGTATTTTCTTTTCTTTGATGTATTTCTATTGTTTTCATTCTCTACTTTATGTTTGGTTATTGATAAGTAACTCTTGTACTTTACCTTCTGACTAAGGCTCAACTAAGAACTATGGCCATGGTATTAGATATACACAGTTTGTTCTTGAGGAAGAACCCCCTGCAGAGCCATTGGACATATTTTGGACTGCTTCTTACTATCCTAGAGATGTTTGATATGACCCTTGTTTTGTACAAGTTTTTGTATGTGATTTCCTTGTTGTTTGTTTTTTTTTTTTATTCTACAATAAAAATAACCATTGGTATTAAAAAAACAAATCACCAGAATGCGTCCAGCGTTAATAATAACTCAGTGACCCATACCTGAAATAAAACTCAACTACGCCCCACCCTTTGTGCACAGGAGCCATTGTGAAATCGGCGATACATTCGTGTGTGAATCCGACTGGTGGCTTTCCGTTATAGACAAAGGGGCTTGTCTTCTGTTTGAGCTTGGCGCACACATTGTATGTTTTACCTCCTGCAAGAATGGATGAAGGTGAGTTACAACAGGGAGAAAAATGCAGGTGTTTATGTTCTTGTTATGAGGTGACAACTGTCTTGGAATTGTGCTCCTGTGTTGTCATCCTAACACATTCCCCCTGATGAAGACTACAAGCTGTCATGCTGACACAAATCATACAGGAATGGTCCTTTCTTTTTATTATCAGGAAGCTTCTCCAGAACAATGACGCTCCATATAGACAGGATGTGATTGAAGGAGGCAATAGGAGATCAGCAGCACCAGATGGGCAAAAAGGATGAAAAAAAAAGGTGAAACAATATTTTCAGAAAAAATTGCAATGGTTTATGATATTATAAAGGGAGAGCAAAAAAGATCTAATAGATAGTCCTTCGAGCTTAAGCAGCGCTAAAACATTTAAAACACAATAAATCAATCAATAGTGATGTGAATCTAGGTGAGAAGTAGTTCGGAATATTTGTGTGACAGTTCATATGGAAAACATCAGCTGTTTGAACGTTCGACCATCACCACACCAAGTGATTTCACTCCCTTAGGAGTTGCACTCACCAAATTCCCAATTAACAAGCGCCTTTGCATATAATATGCCTTTACGATCGCTGGCGAATGATTGAAGAAACAGCTGGGGGATCTGCGGGATCATCCAACTGTTTTAAAAATTCTGGTCAGGAGATCTCTCAGTTCATATTCCAGTGGCCCGAGCTGATTAAAAGGTTTTGGCTTGCTTAAACTGAGCAAATCATAGAGCCAGAACGTCTGATATCCTTTGGTTGATCGTTATTGGAGATCCGGGCAGATGTCCTTTAGGCAGCCATCGTAAAGGCATAATATATGCAAAGACGCTTGTTAACCTCCCTGGCGGTATGATTATTTCAGATTTTTGATGCTCAAAGGGGTACATTGTTTTGCATGGAAATTTGGCATTTTATATTGTAGGCCTGTAATTCTTAGGAATAACAAACACACTTAAATTTGTCCAAACAAGAGTTTAGTAGGCATCCCAGGTATGATAAAGTTTGAAACAAAAAATCATAAATTATAATATAATAAATAACTATAAATAATTATAACAAATAATAATATAATAATAATAAAAATTATTCAATAACGTAATCAAATCAAAAACAATGAAATTTGCTCATTGGCAGAATTGTCGCTGTCATTACTTTCAGTGTTTGATGACGGATCTCCCCACAAATCACTATTGCTCAATTCTGCAAGTGATTCTAATTTATTATCGCTGTTTTCTAGCTGGTCTAAAACAGCTTTTGATGTAAAGGGACGTTTTTTGGTTGCTATGGACAATCTCCAGTTTCCAGGCAGAAAGAACAGTATTTATAATATAAATACTGGACAAAGCATTAGGGACAAAAGGGATGTGAAATAATGTGATACAGTAATGTAATCTGTAAGATTACAGTGTGCTGTATGTGTTATGTGTTTTTCACTTTTTGAATTTGGCACCGTGCTCCTTACCCGTGCATCGCATCGCTCGCAGGGAACGGATTTTGGCACTATGATAGATCCAGAGTACATGGCTCGCACACATAGCGGGAGGACATTGCAGGATCCTGGGGACAAGGTAAGTAACTTTGCCTGGATCCTGCAATGCGATCCCGAGTGTGGCTCGGGGGTTACCGCTTTTGGTAATGAAAATTCACCCCGAGCCACACTCGGGAATACCTCTAGGGAGGTTAATTGGGAATTTGGTGAGTGCAACTCCTAAGGGAGCGGAATCACTTGATGTGGTGATCGTCGAATGTTCAAACAGCTGATGTTTTCCATATGAACTGTCACACAAATATTCCGAACTATTTCTCACCTGGATTCACATCACTATTGATTGATTTATTGTGTTTTATAAGTTTTAGCGCTGCTTAAAGTGATTGTAAGGGTTTGTTTTAAAAAAGAAAAAAAATAACAAACATGTCATACTTACCTCCACTGTGCAGCTCGTTTTGCACAGAGTGGCCCCGAACCTCGTCTTCTGGGGTCCCCTGTCGGCTCTCGCGGCTCCTTCCCACATCAGGTAACCCCCTGCGAGAAGCGCTCTCCTGGGGGATTACTTTGTGGGCTCGCTCCTGAGTCCAGCATTCGGCATCCATAGCCATTGGATTTGATTGACAGCAGCGGAGCCAATGGCTGCGCTGCTATCAATCTATCCAATCAGTACTAAATATAAAATTGATGCGCATACATGTGAATAAAATAAATAAATAATTCACATGTATGCATTTTTTATTTTTATTTATTTTATTCACATGTATGCATTTTTTATTCCTGGATTTAAGCTTAGTCGCAGCAGCATATTGTGCACTATTTATTTAAAGCGCATCAATTTAATATTTAGTACTATTTGTTTGGTTATCTGATCACCCTATATTGATAGCAGCTTTAATTTACTGATTTTTTCATAGCACTAACTATATTGGTATATATATATATTTTTAAGCACAATTTATTTATATCACACATATCTATCCACATCAGCGCTTGGTTTTTATTCATTTTTTTTAGAATCTATCCAATCAAGAGCTGAGAACCCCGGGCAGAGAGACAGCGTGTCCCCATTGGGTCAAGTTCAAGGGCTCAGGTAAGTAAAACGGGGGGGGCTGGGGGGCCGGTCACTGCCAGGTGTTTTTTCAGGATGCATCCAGGTGAAAAAACACGTAGGTTTACAACCCCTTTGAGCTTGAAGGACTATCTATATTAGATCTTTTTTGCTCACCCTTTATAATGTCTTGTATTAATATAGCAGCTGCTTAGCTTAATTGGGATTAATTTTATACCTAAGCGCAGGAAAAGTGACCTTGTTTACTTCTATTTAATGGTTTATAATACACTTTAGCATACTAAGGGCGGGATTTATTAAAACTGGTGCACACAGGACCTGTTGCAGTTGTGCATAGTAGCCAATCAGCTTCCAACTTCAGCTTGTTCAATTAAGCTTTGGCAATAAAACCTAGAAGCCGATTGGTTACTATGCACAGCTGCACCAGATTCTGTGTGCATCAGTTTTAGTAAATCTCCCCCAAAAATGTCATCTAGTTAAAACTGAAGTTGATCTGCTTAGATTTTTTCCTTCTTTGGTTCCCACTTCTCCTCTTATCAAGAATTTTAAACAAAACCTTTCCATTTTCATTACATACCCTAGTCATAGCTCCCAACTATCCCTGATTTGGAGGGACTGTCCCTGATATGGAGCAATGTCCCTCTGTCCCTCTGTTCCCCTCAGTTGTCCCTCATTTTGGTCTGATCCATATAGCTGTATATAAAATGCACTTTTTATCTTTCAAAAAGTGTTTCCCAGTGCTAAACCTTTCATCCAAATTCTAAATTGCTGCATTTGTAAATTTTAAAAGCCAATACAAAGGAATAGTAGTGGTAAAAAAAAGCCCTTGTGGATTTAATTAACCTTTTTTGGTTAATTCTCCTTTAAGGGTGTGGCAGGGGGTGTGTCCTATGCCTACATACGTTTGCTAGTAGGTGTCCCTTATTTCCATCTCAAAATGTTGGGAGGTATGCCCTATTTTTGATATCATCATGGGGTCTTTCCGCTTCCATATGCAATGAAAGCAGATCAGGGCTGGTGGGAGGGGCCGGCAGGGGGCTGTACATGGCTTCATGAAAACATCACGGCGCCCCGCCCCAGTACTCCTCTCAAGAGCCCTCAGTGCTGATGTAAGCAGTGGGCTGGCTCTTGGGAGGAGTTATTCAAATATCAAAATGCGTTGATGGGTGGGTGTCAGTCTGGAGGAGTGGGCGTTCCTAGGCAGGCTGTATTTGCATGCACCCTGCCTTAGGTAACACCCACATGTGATGCTGAGCATCCATGATTAAAAGCACTGAAATCTAATAAATTAAAGAGGTGAGCCAGGCGCAGTCAGGACAAGGAGGAAAGAGCCTGATGATGCTCCACCAACCAGGAAATGAGGCGGGCTCGGTCTGACTTGCTGAATTAAGCTTCTAATGCACATTGTGAGAAGCTCACAGTGTGCAGTGAAATCAGAGTAAGCCATTTCAGTCCAGGACAGGAGCCGGTACAACTGTGCAAAAACAAAAAAAAATAAGGAATGGCACAGGAAAAGATCCAATAAGCGATGAGAGCAAGAATTCAGTGTTCATAAATGTAGATTAAAAGTCCATAAAATTCATAATTGAAAAAGGACAATACTAATGGCAGCTTCCCATTGAGTGTAGCAGTTACCTGTAAAAGACAAAAGGGAGAACAACAGGGGGCCCCAGATTTAGTGCACTTAGTCTGGCACCCCCTGTTGTTTCCTTTTATGCACAACAGTGTAAGACTGAAGGGAAGACCTGAGGTCAGATTTGAGGTTTTGTTCTACTTTAATACTCAAACCTTAAATTGCAATGTAAACTGAAAAGATTGTTCTTATACTGCAATGAGTGAATACGGAGTATATGGGAGCCCCAATCCATAGAGGATGTGGTATATTCACTGATATAGCTCCCCCCTGAGGTTTTGGGTCTCCCAGCATGTACTTCCCATCTCTGACTAACAAAGCGTGGCTTGGTTTCCAGATCTCCAATCAGATGGATCCAACCTTTCTAGAGGTCTGGTGTATACCATCTGCGACCTGTAGGGGGCGTGCTCGCTCTCACCTGCTGTGAAGTTGAACACGTAATGATCTTTGATGTCCTCATCCTCCGCATACTGTGAGAGGTGAATATTGGAGCTCTGAATTCCCTCCTTCCTACCATCCGGGAGAAAAATGTAACCTAGAGTGAAACTGGAACATAACAGAGATAATTAGTAATAAGAAGAGATGATAATTGTGTTCTGGCTGCTTGGCTGATCAATCCAATTCCAAACTAGTTCAGATTTACCCATAAAGACAGGCCAGCATGGCTCTCCACCATAATCTGCAATGAGTTCCTACACCAGAGCCTATATCTATACCGACGGTGTGCGCTACATGTACAACCGCCAACAAGTGTGTACCAGCACATAGGAGACCCCGGGGAAGGGGTGTACGGTCATCAGTGCTGTATCCTTAGTGTGACCAATTTATGATGTATGATGCTGCATTAATTAATTGTATAAAGTTATTCTATAATATTATCTATCTGTCTATCTACAGTGTAGATAGATAGATAGATAGATAGATAGATAGATAGATAGATAGATAGAGATCTATATATATAGATCTCTATCTATCTATCTATCTATATCTTTATATACATCTATATATAGATCTATATATATATATATATATATATATATATATATATATATATATATATATATATATATATAGATCTATATATATCTATATAGATCTATATATAGATCTATATATACCTATATCTATATATAGATATATATAGATATAGATCTATATCTATATATATCTATATAGCTATATATAAATCCAGCCATCCACCCATCCATCTATCCCATATGTTTACTTATTGGGAGGACCGTATACATTTCAGCATTGCCCAATAAACAGAATATTTATTAGAGTTAGGGACCTTGGATTGTAAGCTCCTTGAGGGTAGGGACTGATGTGAATGTACAATGTATATGTAAAGAGCTGCGTAAATTGATGGCACTACATAAGTACCTGAAATAAAAAATAAAATTACAGGTAGGAATGGAGGTGTGTGGAAACGGATAGGTCATAGAAAATGATCAGGTGTGTTGGTAGTTATAATTATAGAACATTACATACTACATAGAATATTATAGAACATGGTTCTCATATAACCACATCTTGGCATTAAGACATCTTAAAATGCATCTATATAATTAGATTTTTATTTTATGTTCTGTAGTTTCCCAGCCCTGATGAAGGGGGAGCATTGAGCCACCAAATCGCATTGATTTTTTCTTGCGATCGCCTGTGGAGCAAAATTCTTCTGGATTTACTGGACTTCCACTATAGTAAAATAAAAGAAAATAAACCATTGTAGACCCCGCCCTCCACACTTCCTAGTAAAATATCAGAGTAAGGGGTGATATAAAGAGGAGAAGAGGTAAGTTCAATATTATTTCTCACCCCTCCCCCACTCTTTACCCCTCTTCCCTTTCTTTCCCCCCCTCCACTCCCTCCCCTTCCTATACCCCCTCTCTCTCTTTCCCCCCCAACCCCATCTTACCCCCCCTCCTTCTCTTTCTCCCCCTCTTTTCTCTCCCTTCTTCTCTCTCGCCACCTTCATTTCTTTCCCTCTTCTATTTCTCCCCTCTTTTATCTCGCCTCTTCTCTCTCTCTCCCCTCTTCTCTCTCTCCCCCCCTCCCCCCCCCTTCTTTTCTCTCTCCCCTTCTTTTTCTCCCCTCCTCTCTCCCCTCACTTTTCTCTCCCCATTACCTTTCTCCCCCCTCATTTCTCCTCCCCCCTCTTTCACCTCCCCCCTTTTTTTCTTGCCCCCTCTTTTTTTTCTTTCCCCTCCCCCTCTATTTACCCCTCTTTATTTTCTCCCCCCTCTCCACTCTCTCCCCTTCCTATCCCCCTCACTCTCTTTCTTTCCCCCCCCTTTTTTCTCTTCCCTTTTCATTCTCCCCCCTCCTTTTCTCTCTCCCGTCCTCTCTCTCCCCCCTTTTTTTTCTCTCCCGTCTACCCTCTCCCCCCTCCTCTCTCACCCCCTTCTTTTCTTTCCCTATTTTCTTTCTCCCCTCACTTTTCCCTCCCCTTTCTCCCCCCCCCCCCCCTTTCCCCTTCTTTTTTCTCGCCCTACTCTTTTTTCTCTCTCTCCCCTTCCTCTCTCTTTACCTCTTTTCCCCTCTTCCCTTTCTCCCCCTCTCTACTTTCTCCTCTTCTTATCCCCCTCTCTCTTTCCCCCCACACCTCCATTTCACTCGCCCTCCTTTTTTTCTCTCCCCCTCTCTTCCCCCTTCTCTCTCTCTCTCTCCCCCTCTCCCCCTTTTTTCCCTTTACCCCTCATTTCTCTCTCTCCTCTTCTTTTTCTCCCCTCTCTTTTCTCTCCCCTCTTATCTCCCCCTTCCTCTCGCTCACCCCCTTCTTTTTTTTCCCTCTTTTCATTTTCACTTCTCTTTTCTATCCCCCTTCCCCTCTTTTCACTCCTCCCTCTCCCCCTCCCTCCCCCCTTCTCTCTCTCCCTCCTCCTTTTCTCTCTTCCTCCCCCTCTCTCTCCCCCCTTTTTTCTCTCCCCCTCTTTACTCTCTCCCCTTCTTTTTCTCTCCTCTTCTCTCTCCCTCCTCCTCTCTCACCCCCTTCTTTTATTTCCCCCTTTTCTTTCTCCCCTCACTTTTCTCTCCCCTTATCCCCCCTTTTATTCTTGCCCCCCCCCCTTTGCTTCTTTACCCCTCTTCCCTTTCTCTCCCCTTCATATCCCCCTCTCTCTTTCCCACACACCCCCATCTCACTTTCCCACCCCCTCCTTTTTTCTCTCTCCCTCTCTTCCCCCTTCTCTCTCCCCCCCTTTTTTCTCTCTCCCTCCCTTCTCCCCCCTTTTTTCTCTCTCCCCTCTTCTCTCTCCCTCCTTCTCTCTCAGCCCCTTCTTTTCTTCCCCCCATTTTCTTTTTCACCTCTGTTTTCTCTCCCACTTTCCCTCTTTTTTCTCCTCCCTCTCTCCCCCCCCCCCTTTTCTCCCCGTCTCTTTGAATATCTCAATAACAAATAAAACTTGTACAGTGCACAGTACGCTGGTTCTGAGTTCACATATTTGTAATCTCATCCCTCTAATTCTTCCAATAGATTGGAATTGGAACATGGACTTGCACTGTATATTCTTCTTATAGTTGTAGAAAATACACCCAGGGTGATATATAAGACCAAACAGGGGGGAAATTAAAGAGAAAGTAAACCCTGATAGGGTTAAAACCTGCAAAGGTAAAGCATAATGGGCTACTATGCATCACATAGTAGCCCATTATGTGTCACTTACCTGACACAGGAGCCTGCAGGCCCAGATTAAGAGCATCATGGGCCTGGTGCTAAGGATGTTGGTGGGCCTTTTTATGAAAATAAATAAAATGAAAACGCAAACAATTTTTTGTTAAATTTAAATTAAAGAGAGAGAGGGGGGTGAGAGAGAGAGAGAGAGAGAGAGAAAGGGGAATAGAGAGAGGGTGAAAGAGAGAGAGGGTGGTAGGGGGTGAAGGGGGTGAGTGAGAGAACAGGGTGAAAGAGAGGGGATGAGAGAGAGAGGGGGGTGGGAGTGAGGGGGTGAGTCTGTGGGGGGCACAGCATAGTACATTACACGGGGGGGGGGGGGGTATAGCACAGTACATCACATGGTTGGCACAACACATTACATGGTGGATACATGGATACAGCACATTTAATGGTGGGAACAGCACATTACGCGGTTGGCACTGCCCAATACAGCACATTACAAGGTAGGCACAGTACATTATATGGTGGGCACAGCACATGACATGGTTGGTACTGCACAACACAACACATTGCATGGTGGGCACAGCGCATGCACACAGTGGGCACAGGACCTTATATAGTGGGCACAGCACATGACATGGCAGGCACAGCTGAGCACATTACATGGTGGGCACTGGACATTACAAGTGGGCACTGCACAGAACATTATATGGTGGGCACAACACATTATATAGTGGGTACTGCACATAGCATGGTGGGCACTGCACAGCACATGACAAGGTGGGCACTGCATGACACAGCACAGCACATTACATTGTGAGCACAGCACATTAAATGGTGGACACTGCATATGACATGATGAGCCCTGCACACCACATTCCATTGTGGGTACTGCACGGCACATGCCATGGTAGACAATGTACAGCACATTACATGGTGAGTACAGCATATTACATGGTAGGCACTGCATGGTGCAGCACATGACATGGTGGGCACAACACAGCACATGACATGGTGAGCACTGCACAGCAATTTACATGATGGGCACTGCACATGACATGGTGGGCACTGCATGACACAGCACATTACATGGTGGGTACAGCGCATTACATGGTGGGCACTGCATGGCACAGCACATGACGTGGTGGGCACAGCGCATTACATGGTGGGCACTGAATGGCACATAAGATTACATGGTGGGCACAACACATTACATGGTGGGCACTGCATGGCATAGCACGTTTCATGGTGGGAAATGCAACTGCACATTACATGTTAGGAACTGCACATGACATGGTGGGCACTGTTGAACAGCACAGCACATTACACAGTGGGCACAACACACTACATGCTGGGCACAACACATGGCAGGGTGGGCACAGCATAGCACATGACATGGTGGGAAGTGCACATGACATGGTGGGCGCTGCACATTACACGGTGGGCACTGCACATTACATGGTGGGCACTGCACATTACATGGTGGGATCACTGTATGGCACAGCACATGACATGGTGGACACGTCAAATTACATAGCGGGCATTGCAAGGCACAGCCATGACATGGTGGGCATTGCACATGACATGGTTGGCACTGGATGGCACATCACATGACATGGTGGGCACTGCACATTACATGGTGGGCAATGCAAGGCACAGCACATGACATGGTGGGCACTGCAAGGCACAGCATGACATAGTGGGCACTGAACATCACATGAAGGGCAATGCAATGCACAGCACATGACATGGTCAGCACAGCGCATTACATGGTGGGCACTGCAATGTACAGCAAATTACATACTGGACACAGCAAATTACATGGGGGGCACTGCAAGGCACATGACATGACATGGTGGGCACAGCACATTACATGGGGGCACTGCAATGCACATGACATGGTGGGCACAGCACTTTACATAGTGGGCACTGCAATGCACATGACAGGACATGGTGGGCACAGCACATTACATAGTGGGCACTGCAATGCACATGACATGGTGGGCACTGGGCACAAGAGAGCACATTACATGGGGGAAGCAGCAGTCTGTCCCCTAGCACAATAATTACACAACATCCCCCTAACAAATGTACTGACCTTATCATAACAGTATGGGAGATGTCCTTCCTCCCGGGCTCCTGCTGGTTAGGACATCAGCGCCCCTCCCCCAGACATGGAGGATCTGTGTGAGTGAACAGATCCTGTGATAGGAGTCAGACATCGGCAGAGACAGGACTCGGCTGCACTGACTTGTCTCCTCCATGTGAGCACAGAGGGCTCCTCTTCCTTCAGGAAGGCACACAGGAATTGACAAGCCACTTCCATGGGCCTATATTGAGGGAGGGGCCTGGAGCTGCAGCTCCACCAGCCCCTATGTTAATCCGGCCCTGGGAGCCTGCTATGTCCCCGATTTCCTCACCGGCAGCGAGCGTCCATTCTTCACCCCTCTTCCTTCTGGGACCGCGAACTCCGGCTCTGTGACTGGCCGGAGTCACGTGACGTCACTGCCGCGCATGTGCGCGAGAGCCGCCACCCAGCTTGAAACAGCACAGCGTGCCCTTTCAAGAGTGCGCATGCGCCGAATACATTGGCGCATGCGCAGAAGAACTCGTCGTACGGGGAAATAGTAAATATCTCCTAAACCGTGTAGGTTTAGGAGATATTTCAAGCACCTACAGGTAAACCTTAATCTAGGCTTATCTGCAGGTGGAAGTGGTCTGTAAGGGTTTACAACCACTTTAAATCCTAATTGGGAAAATAACTTCACTGACGTCAAAGAATTAGAAGAAAGAATCCGAGCCGGCAACTGGAATTCCTGAATGTCGGCTGATTTCTACTTACTGTCTTGTAGTCTGAGGAATGCTGACCACGTTCAGATGTACAAATTCTCCCGTCTATGGGGACAAACATCAGAGAGAACCAAGTCATCATTACAATCTACAACAGAATTATATAACATTTCCTGTACATTGTATCAGGGACAGCTGAGTGGATGGAACTGGTGTCATCTCTCACTTTATCAACCCAGGTCTATAAGTTTTTGTCATTTGTCACTTTACACTTCCATAGTCCTCGGTCTGTATCATTTCTCATTTTATCTACCCATGTCTGTCTGCCTACGTTCTCAGTCCCTCAGTCTGTCATCTGTCACTTTATTCATGCGTGTCAGTTTGTGTCATCCATCTATCATCTATCTATTTATCCATGACTGTCTTCCTGCATTATTAATCATTCTATCCATCCATGTCTGTCAGTCTGTGTCATTAAGATTATTCAGAAAATGTCATCTATTACTTTGCCTATCTTTATCTCTCAGCTTGAATCATCTATCACTTTACCTAACTTTGTCAGATAGTTTCTGTCATCTATCACTCTGTCCATTCATGTCTCTAGGTTTGTATCATCTATCACTCTGTCCATTCATGTCTCTAGGTTTGTATCATCTATCACTCTGTCCATTCATGTCTCTAGGTGTGTGTCATCTGTCACTCTGTCCATTCATGTCTCTAGGTTTGTGTCATCTGTCACTCTGTCCATTCTTGTCTCTAGGTTTGTGTCATCTGTCACTCTGTCCTTTCATGTCTCTAGGTTTGTGTCATCTATCACTCTGTCCATTCATGTCTCTAGGTTTGTGTCATCTATCACTCTGTCCATTCATGTCTCTAGGTGTGTGTCATCTGTCACTCTGTCCATTCATGTCTCTAGGTTTGTGTCATCTGTCACTCTGTCCATTCTTGTCTCTAGGTTTGTGTCATCTGTCACTCTGTCCATTCTTGTCTCTAGGTGTGTGTCATCTGTCACTCTGTCCATTCATGGCTCTAGGTTTGTGTCATCTGTCACTCTGTCCATTCTTGTCTCTAGGTGTGTGTCATCTATCACTCTGTCCATTCATGTCTATAGGTTTGTGTCATAGGCATGCGCAATGCGTGTGCCAGGTGTGCCTGGGCACACCCTCATCCTGGAGTTGGCAACCCATCAATTGTGGGCAGGTGACAGGTAAGCTGCGTTCCTTACTTGCTGACCCCCAGAACCTGGACAGGATAGGTGGCTGGAGTGGAAATTAAGGGACCGATCTGTATTTTCTTCTGCAGCAGCTGAAAGTAGGCTTCTCCTCCTCTTCCTCTCGCCGATATTTAGCTGCCACGGGAGGAAAATACAGGAGATTGGTACCAATGTATGCCACCCCTCTTGTCCCAGTTCCTTTTCTTTCTGCTGCCCAGGTCCCCCTGTGTGCTCACCTGCATTACCCCCCCCCCCCCCCCATTGTGTTAGGATGACGAGTGGGGAAGAGGCCGGTTAATATGTCACAAAGGCATATGTGTTGGAGCTTTGAGGTGCACATCCTAATACAATAGGCTGCGCACACCTATGGTTTGTGTCATCTGTCACTCTGACCATTCATGTCTCTAGGTTTGTCTCATCTGTCACTCATTCCATTCATGTCTCTAGGTTTGTGTCATCTGTCACTCTGACCATTCATGTCTCTAGGTTTGTGTCATCTGTCACTCTGACCATTCATGTCTCTAGGTTTGTGTCATCTGTCACTCTGACCATTCATGTCTCTAGGTTTGTGTCATCTGTCACTCTGACCATTCATGTCTCTAGGTTTGTGTCATCTGTCACTCTGTCCATTCATGTCTCTAGGTTTGTATCATCTATCACTCTGTCCATTCATGTCTCTAGGTTTGTATCATCTATCACTCTGTCCATTCATGTCTCTAGGTTTGTATCATCTATCACTCTGTCCATTCATGTCTCTAGGTTTGTATCATCTATCACTCTGTCCATTCATGTCTCTAGGTTTGTATCATCTATCACTCTGTCCATTCATGTCTCTAGGTTTGTGTCATCTGTCACTCTGTCCATTCATGTCTCTAGGTTTGTGTCATCTGTCACTCTGACCATTCATGTCTCTAGGTTTGTGTCATCTGTCACTCTGTCCATTCATGTCTCTAGGTTTGTGTCATCTGTCACTCTGTCCATTCATGTCTCTAGGTTTGTGTCATCTGTCACTCTGACCATTCATGTCTCTAGGTTTGTGTCATCTGTCACTCTGACCATTCATGTCTCCAGGTTTGTTTCATCTGTCACTTTATCCACCCATGGCTCTCAATTTGTGTCAAATGTCATTCTTTCCATTCATGTCCATAGATTTGTGTCATCTGTCACTTCATCCATGCCTCTCTTCCTCCTCATACTATTTCACATACCTCAAACACGATCAAAAACATGATATATCGGTGGAATTCTGCCCAGTTTCTCAGACCTATAAAATTAGGAACATAATGTTACATTACCAATTCTAGGAAATATCTCATTTATTCTGGCACTTTTACTATGCCTGGTTTTCCTAGTGTGTAAAATATTACAGGATAATTCCACTCCATATTAAAATTGCATTTCATTTTCGGGGATCCTCAATGGCCATACCAACCCAACACAACTCTATTTATTATCCAAGATTATGTCCATATTATAGTGTCACTCTCTATAATATAATCTCTATAATATGCAATAAAGCACTTACTAGACAGACCAGCTGTGAGAGCGATAGTTTATGATGTGGGGGGGATGAAGAGATGAGTTACTACAGGGAAATCTCCCCATTGTGGGAGGGGCAGAGACACAAACTACAGCAGGGAAATCTCCCCATTGTGGGAGGGGCAGAGACACAAACTACAGCAGGGAAATCTCCCCATTGTGGGAGGGGCAGAGACACAAACTACTGCAGGGAAATCTCCCCATTGTGGGAGGGGCAGAGACACAAACTACTGCAGGGAAATCTCCCCATTGTGGGAGGGGCAGAGACACAAACTACTGCAGGAAATCTCACCGTTGTGGGAGGGGCAGAGACACAAACTAGACATGTGCAATTTGTTTCGGCCTGAATGTAAATTTGGACTAGCTTTTGGTTATTTGTTATTGAAATGTGTTTAATTCCATTTTGTTTATTCGTTTTCTAACAAATTCCAAATTTTCAGAACAATAGAAATTCAGGTCATTCTAAAAATGGTCGACTGATTCAAATTTTGTGTGAAGTATAGCTGGTTGTTAAGGAGCGGGCCGGGAAGCTTCCCCCACTGATAGATGAATGTAAACATAAAAATGACGGCAATGAAAAATGCAGAAGGAAAACAGCGTGGCTTCCCCACCCCTATCCATACCGGGCCCTGTGGATCTGGTATTGATTTTAAGGGGAACCCCACGCCAATTTTCTTTTTAGAAAATGGCATGGCGTCCCCCTGAAAAAATCCATACCAGAGCCTTATCCAAGCATGCAGCCTGGCAGGCCAGGTAAGGTGGGGGGGGGGCAAGCGAACGCCCTCTCCCCCGAACCATACCAGGCCACGTGTCCTCAATGTGCAGGGATGGTCCCCGCCTCCCTGTGACATCATCGACCCAGCATGCCCCGCTCAATGATGTCACAAGGGGGCGGGTTCAGCCAGTGACATCATCGGCAGCCCCGCCCCTACGTTATTTAACCACTTCAGCCCCGGAAGAATTTATCCCCTTCCTGACCAGAGCACTTTTTGCGATATGGCACTGCGTTTTTTGAACTGACAATTGCGCGGTCGTGTGACGCGGGTCCCGAACAAAATTGACGTCCTTTTTTCCCCACAAATAGAGCTTTCTTTTGGTGGTATTTGAGCACCTCTGCGGTTTTTATTTTTTGCGCTATAAACAAAAAAATAGCGACAATTTTGTAAATATATGTAAAAAATCGCAATAAGCGTTTATTGACTGGCTTGCGCAACATTTATAGCGTCTACAAAATAGGGGATAGTTTTATGGCATTTTTTTGATAATTTTTTTTTTTACTAGTAATGTGATCAGTGATTTTTATTGTGACTGCGGCATTATGGCGGACACATCGGACAATTTTGACACATTTTTGGGACCATTGGCATTAATACAACGATCAATGCTTAAAAAATTGCATTGAATACTGTAAAAATGTCACTGGCAGTAAAGGGGTTAACCACTAGGTGGAGCTGTAGGGGTTAAGTGTGTCCTGGGGAGTGTTTCTAACTGTGGGGGGGAGGGGCTGTGTGTGACATGACACTGATCACCGCTCCCGATTACAGGGAGCGGTGATCAGTGACAGTGTCGTTAGGCAGAACGGGGAGATGCTTGTTTACATTAGCATCTCCCCGTTCTTTCTCACCGTGAGATGATCGCGGGTGTCCCCGCGGACATCGGGTCCACGGGACCCGCGGTCATGGAGCTCCCAGCAGGGAGCGCCCATGAGCCGCCTCTTAAAGGGCAACGTACAGGTATGCTAATCTGCCTGTACGTGCCCTTCTGCCGCAGTATATCTGCGTGAGGCGGTCGGGAAGCGGTTAAGAACTGTCAAACGGCGGGAACCTTCGTTGGGTGAAGAACTTTTTTGTTTTGTTTTGATTTCTTCAGACTGGTGGTAGCGGTGGGCATCTTGATTGACGAAGGATCTACTTCGGGGAACATTTTTTTGTTTTTTTATAAAGAACTGGTGTCAAAAACTCTCTGTGTTTTATTTACTCTTTACACTTTTTTTGTGAATGAGTAGGGGTGCTAGATACTCCCCCTACTCATTCACATGGGGGGCCAGGATTTGTTAAAGGGGGCTTCCAGATTCCAATAAGTCACAAGGTGCTTTGGGGGAGCTCCCCCTGCTCCAAAGCATGGTTCAGGAAAGGAGGGATCACCAGCTTGCCCCCCCTTTCCTGGCCTGAGAGGCTGCATGCTCTAATAAAGGTCTGGCAAGGATTTTGGGGGGGACCCCACGCCGTTTTCTTTCTGCATTTTTTATAGCCGGCATTCTTTTGTTTACATTTCAGCTGTTAGCGAGGGACGTCAGCTGATGACTGATCGGATGTAAAAGACGCAGCGGCCATCTTCCCAGCTCGCTCTTAAACTCTTAAGCTATTCTTCACACAGAATTCAAATTGGTCGATAATTTTTCGACTGATCCGAATTCAAATCGTTACGAAAATCTGGAATTCGCTAGAAAATATAAGGATTGCACGAAAAGAACCTGAACGTATTCCAAAACGAATCAACTAAACAAAATCAGTATGATAACGAATCTATCCCAAACTAAATACATTTTTTCCATTCTGCACATGTCTAATGAGGCGTACACACGGTCAGACTTTTCGACCGGACTGGTCTGACGGACGCCGACGGACCAAATCCGGCGGACAATCCGGTCGTGTGTGGGCTTCACCGGACCTTCAGCTGACTTTTCCAGTCGCAAATCTGACGGACCTAATGCCCTGTACACACGGTCGGACTTTCCGACGGAATATGTGTGATCGGAGCTTGTTGTCGGAAATTCGTGTGTGGGCTCCATCGGACTTTTTCCATCGGAATTTCTGACACACAAAGTTTGAGAGCAGGCTATAAAATTTTCCGACAACAAAATCCGATCCTTTAAATTCCGATCGTGTGTAGACAAACCCGACGGACAAAGTGCCACGCATGCTCAGAATAAATAAAGAGATGAAAGCTATTGGCCATTGCCCCGTTTATAGTCCCGACGTACGCGTTTTATGTCACCGCGTTCGGAACGATCGGATTTTCCGACAACTTTGTGCGACCGTGTGTATGCAAGACAAGTTTGAGCCAACATCCGTCGGAAAAAATCCATGGATTTTGTTGTTGGAAGGTCCGATCAATGTCCGATCGTGTGTACAGGGCTATGATTTGGAACAGGCTATAAATCTTTACGTCGTAACTCCGCCGGACCCAGAAATCTGCTCGTCTGTATGCTAGTCCGACGGACAAAAACCGACGCTAGGGCAGCTATTGGCTACTGGCTATCAACTTCCTTATTTTAGTCCTTATTTTTTTTTTTTTTTTTACAATATTTTTATATTATTGTTTTTTTTTATTAGGAGGCTAAACAGACCCTTGGTGCCTCACTTTTGAGACAGAGAAAGGGACTGAGGACGGAGATTCCCCAGTCCCTTTCTCTGCAGCCAAGCAGCAGGGGGAATATGACCAGCACAGGTCCATTAGGGTGTACCCAGGGACCCCTGGCACACCCTGTGCACACACCAATGAAAGGGATACAGTACAGTTACAATACAAAAAAAAACCCCAAGAGGGCCAAGTGTATAAGAGCTTACAATCTAATAGAATAGAATGGTGAAGCATTTTGCAGGCAGAGCTTACTCACCATATGAACGATTGCGAAGTCCTTCCATTTTAAGTGTCTTCCTCTCCTGGCCTTCAATCTCCACATTTATATCATAGTCGCCCCACTGCTCAAAACGGAAATGTTCATTACTAGATCTGGAAGAGAATTTATTTATCTTTTTATCTTTTATTTATTTTACTTTTTTATTTGTCTTCAGTGGACTGGATAAAGATTACAATATTTGTCTTTTTTTTTGTATCAATGTCCCTGTTAGGGAATCTTATCTTGACTTCCTGTCCCGTGACACCAGGCAAACAAGCAAGGGGAACATATAACTAAAATGTATTGCTCCTTTCTGCATTTACTCATTCCAAGAACACATAGGGGTCGATTTATAACAAATTTGCTAGGCATACACACAGCCACCATAATGTTTCTAATGTGTATATTTCATATGATTGTCAGCTCCATCTAGTGGCATTTTACAGTATTTTCCTGACTGCAGTATTTCAGGAAAATACCACATTACGCCCACTAGATGGAGACGACGAACATAGGAAATAAAACATATTAGACACAATGGAGTTGATTTGCTAAAGGGAAAATCCACTCTGCACTACAAGTGCACTGCAAGTGCACTTGAAAGTGCACTAAGGTGCACTTGGAAGTGCAGTCGCTGTGGATCCGAGGGGAAGATCTGAAATGAGGGGAAGCTCTGCTGATTTTATCATCCAGTCATGTGCAAGCAAAAATACCATTTTTTATTTTTATTGCATTGTACCCTCAGATCTACAGCGACTGCACTTCCAAGTACACTTGTAGTGCAAAGTGGATTTGCCTTTAGTAAATACAGGCATACCCCACTTTTAAGTACGCAATGGAGTTTATTTACTAAAGCTGCAATGTGCAAAATCAGGCTGATTTCTGCATAGAAACCAATGTGCTTCTAACCCCAGCTTGTTCAATTAGGTTTGGTAATAAAACCTGGAAGGTGATTGGTTTCTATGCAGAAGTGAGCCTGATTTTGCATTTTCCAGCTTTAGTAAGTAAACCCCATTGTGTACTTAAAAGTGGGGTATGCCTGTAACCCGCATTGTGGGGATTATTCACGGCGGCTGTGCTAACGCTAATTTTTTTATAAATACACCCCCCCACCATTATTTTTTTATGACCACATCAGTTGGGAGCCACATTAGCGTGAATTCAAATAAAGTGTAGATAGATCCTAAAAATTAGCTCTTTTTATTTGTTCTCTTTTGTTCTGGTAAATATAAAATTTAAAGCATTTTGTGCCAAAAAAATATCCGTTGACCCTGACAGAAATAATTTTCACTGATATCTTCCTGTGCTGCACTATTATCAATTATATTACCCCTAGCTATCTTGGTGGACTACAAAACACCTTCCCTCTATAGTATAGAGAAGAGTGGTGGGTGTTCTATAGTCCTAACACACATCTTGTTGTAGAATGACAGACTATCCTCCAATGAGTGTTGTCACTCTAGGACAGGAAGGGTGTTACTGGCAGGGTCACCCGGTGAAATTAAAAGGGGAAAAAAACCTATTAAAAAAATGCGCAGTGCTGCTGTACACAAGACAATTCTTTGGGTGATTATATGAATGGGCTTACCTAATTATCGCCGGCAAACGATTTATGTCCTCCAGGGCCATGCTGTGTGTGATAGCACTGGGGTGCAGCTCCGATCCAAAGTCAAAAAGCTTGGATTTGGGAGACCAGCTGCAAAGAAGAAAGATGATATTTTGTAAAGGGTTCAATCTTCTGTATTTAAAGCTGAACTCCAGGCGCAAAAACATTCATTTAAATATATTTCTTAAGCACTTAAGGACCGAAAGATTTCCCCCCTTAATGACCAGGCCATTTGTTTTGCGATACGGCACTGCTTCGATTTAACTGACAATTGCGCGGCTGTGCGATGCTGTACCCAAACAAAATTGACGTCCTTTTTTTTCCCACAAATAGAGCTTTCTTTTGGTGGTATTTGGTCACCTCTGCGGTTTTTATTTTTTGCGTTTATAAACAAAAAAAGAGTGACAATTTTAAAAAAATAATTGTTTTTCCTTTTTGCTCAAATTAATATCCAGAAAAAAATAAATAAAAATGTCTTCATTGGTTTAGGCCAATATGTATTCTTCTACATATTTTTGTTAAAAAAAAAAAATTGCAATAAGTGTATATTGATCGGTTTGCGCAAAAGTTATAGTGTCTACAAAATAGGGGATAGATTTATGGCATTTTTATAAATGTTTTATTATATATGTTATAATATATATATATTATTTATATTATTATATATTATAGTATATATATATTATATCATTTTTTTCTTACTGGTAATGGCGGTGAACATTGATTTTTATGGGGACTGCGACATTGCGGCGGACAGATTAGACACTTTTGACACTTTTTTGGGACCATTGACATTTATACAGCGATCAGTGCTATAAGAATGCACTGATTACTGTATAAATGACACTGGCAGGGAAGGGGTTAACACTAGTGGTGATCAAGGGGTTAAATGTGTTCCCTGGGAGGTGTTTCTAACTAATCACTAGGAACAGACGATCACTCTGTACTTCCCAGTCAGAACGGGGATCTGTTTGTTTACACCGCGACCTGGGACCTGGGTGAGTGCGGACCTAAGGATTTTTTTTTTCCACCCCCCCCCCCCCCCCAAATAAAAGTTTAGCACCAGCCTCCATTGCCTGTAAGTAAATGTGACACTGCAGCTGCAAAAAATCAGGTCCCCTTCTCTGCTAGACAGTCGTGTGCTGTGCCACAGGGCTGTGTAAATCTCAGGACTGGATGGACAGAAATACGCATTAAAATAAAACAACTCTCATGTATGTTTTCATCTGTGTGTTGAGCTGTTTTTCCTGGAGTTCAGCTTTAAGAGACAGGCAGCTCTATTTACACAACCAATTGTTTTAATGGACCAAAAAAATTTGAAATGTGATCCCCTCCTCTTTTTATTTAGCTAACAGCAAATATCAGCACACCACTCGCTCCCATCCCAACACGCAAGTTCATCTAAGCCCTAGATATGTGCAATTCGTTTTGTTCCGAAAACAAATTTTCTAAAAAAACGAAAATTCAAAAAGAACGAACATCTGAAATTCAAAAATCCGAATATTCAAAAGAATGAAAATCCGAAAATAAGAACTAAAATTTGAAAATAAGAACAAAAATTTGAAAATCCGAAAGAACAAAAAACATTTGGATTTCTATTATAATTAAATTATTACGTTAATTACCATTATTATAGTTGTTTTATTATTATTATTATTATTATTATTATTATTAATAATAATAATAATAAAAATAATAATAGTTATAAACTATTCAATTATATGTATTGGAATTTCCTTTCAAATTTGTGAACGTAACAAAATTATTAACTAATATTATAGTTTTTTTTAATTATTATTATTTATTAATAATAAATAATAATAACCTATTATAAACTATTAAAATTATAGGTATTGGAATTTCCTTTCAAATTTGGCTGCCTGTTCGTGAATGTAACGAATACGAATTTATTAGAATTTATGAATTTTCGAAATAACAAATAAACGTATCTATATGAATAGAACATACCGAATTTGAATTTTTCAGAATTTACGAATGACCGAAATAACGAATACCGCATCTATACGAATGAAACGTATCGAATTCAAATTTTTCCGAATTTATTCGAAATAACGAATTTTAATCATAACGAATGACCCAAAAAATAATAAAAAAAAAAACCCTGAATAAAACGAAAAAAATAAATGAATTTTTCAGCAGTGCACCTGTCTACTGAGCACCTCCCATCTTCCGCCCCGAAAGAGCAGCCACTCCCACTAAAATCCTGATTTCAACTTTCAGCTGACATATATATATACATATAATTATATATACATACAATTTATATATATATATATATATATATAAATATAAATAAATATATATATATATATATATATATATATATATATATATATATATATATATATATATATATACTCAATATAAAGACAGATTGTAATTGCATTGGCTGAATTAAAAAAAAAAAAAATAAAATGGCTAAACGGGTGTTGTATATGTTTTTTTTTTTTCTTTTAATGAGAAAGAAGGTTTTATCTTACAGAAGTGAGAATTTCACATGAATGGTCTGCGTCTCGTCTTTGCTGTCACGGTATTGGAATGGCCCCTTTCTGTAAGAGACATCACCAGGTGATTAATAAAGAAGAAAAAGCAATCATAGTCTGATAATAATGTAGGGATTGTACCTATACATAACTAAAGAATTGCTAAACTGTATCTAAACCTAAGAACTAAAATGTAACATATTGCAATCCTTAAAGCGGTAGTAAACAGCAGTTGATGGGAAAAAAAATTCCCCTGCAAGGCAATGTCATAATGTGCAAGTATGCATCACATACTAGCACATTATGAGAGACTTACCTTAGAACTTACCTTAGATTGAAGTCCTCCAGCGCCACGCTGTCACCCCTGAGAGGGTTTCCATCTTCACCCAGTCTTCATTTTGGGTTCCCGTCCTCCAGCTACATGAGTGGCCAGGGGAGCGATGACATTGTTTACGGCACAGCCTCTGAAGGTCCAGGACTGTATGCCGGACCTTCAGAGCGCCAGTGATGTCACCGGCTGAATGCTCTCTGAATATCTCTCCTAAACTGTGCACAGTTTAGGAGATATTCACAGCACCCACAGGTAAGTCTTACTATAGGCTTGCCTGTAGGTACAAGTGGTAGAACAGAGTTTACTACCAAACATTGTAAGGGTGGCTAGATGGTACCATAGGATGCAGCACCTCATCCCCAAAGTAATCAGATAGCTAATGGGTATGTGGACAGGGGATTATAGCGGTGCTAGGATCAAGGGGTACAAAAAAGAAAAGCACAAAAGGGGAAATTTATAAAAGGCAAAAAATTACAAAGTTTATTAATAATAATACATAGGTAGAAAGTTACACTTAAAGCAGTTAACACTTAAAATAAGTACGTATACTGTATGTGACCCAAAGTATGATGAAATAGGCCAGATGGAAATGGCCGTCGAAAAGGGGGCTCGATTTCCTACATGTTTCGCCAATGTCTTGTGACTTCAGCTGCCTGTTCATTGGCTCTATTCCTCTTTTTGTCATGTGGTCCAAACTGAATGGCCCCTTGTTTTTTTCTCATGTGGTGGCCGGAACCATCACTGAATGTTGAAGAACAATGTATAAGATCTGAAATCTTCATCTGGATAAAGTCTGGCAGGAAATGACAGCTGAGCGCTCACCTGTTCAGTGTGTATATGGGAAAGAATGGACAATACAGACAATTGATTGGTGTACCACTGTGCTGCCGGTGAGATGTTACAGGAACATGCGCCGTACCTGAGGTTCCCGTCAAAGGTTATTCTCCATTTCTGAAGTGGCTCCTCATATCCGATGCAGAATCCAGAGGTTCTCCAGGCCGCGTCAGAATCATCATCCACAATGGTGTCGGGGTGCTCGGTGTGCTGATAACAAAATTCCTTATAGAGCTTAGTCAATCTATCACAACAGGGGAAAAAGTCCATCCTTGCCCTAAAACCAATAAGAGGACATCTACCATATGTATCCTCAACTATATACAGTATTTATTATATGCGCGAGAAACCCTTAAACCTTGATCCCTTTAGGAACACATCCAACCCTATTTTGAAGTAACAGAATTTTTCTACTAATCACTAATTCACTAATTCCTGAAAAATATGATTCCACGTTGCTCTTAAAGCAAAAAACCCTTTCCATGTGGAAAGGGTTATTTACTGTAAGAGCAGTGTTGAACAGTCACAAGGTGTTTCTCCCTCCCCCTCATCAACATGCTAATGAAATTTTTAAATAAAACCCTTCTTTCTTTGTTACATACCTTAAAGAGGAGCTCCAGCCCCCCCCCCCCCCCCACCCAAAAAATGAAAAGTCAGCAGCTACAAATACTGTAGCTTCTGACTTTTGATATATAGACACTTACCTGTCCAGGAAACCAGCAATGTCCTCACCCGTGCCGATTCTTCAACCAGCTTCAGGTGCAGGTGCCAGCATCTTAAAGTGGATGTTCACTGACGGTTTGTATTTTTTTTTTTTCAAACACTTAAAACATCACATAATGACAATGGCACACTCACATTTTGCGTTAATTTCCTCCCCAGATGTCCGGTTTCATTGCAAATAATATGTTTTTAAAAATGTGGACAGCCGTTTTCATCTTGCTTGTGGGCATTTGAAGCCCACAAGCATTCACTTCCTAGTTCCAGTGATGCTGAGCTACCAGCATTCCTTGCTGGTTCCCGCGCATGCTCAGTTGTAACGGCGCGGAGCGTCGTAAGCATCCTGGTTGCCATCACAACGGGCGGCGTCCTAGGAAGTTCCCGCCCCGTTGCGATGTCTAACGTCACTTGTTCTGTTTAAATCCCGCGAGATTTCGTGGCGGGCCTCCGCACTGACTCCTGGGAACAATGACACTAGCTCCCAGGAGACAATGCGGCGCGGTGGAAATTACGAAAATACCCGCCCATAGCCGCAGGGAGAAAAAAAGACCGAAGCACATATACACACCTACACCCGAAAAAAAAAAAAAAAAAGTTCCGTTTTGCATTCTATGCTGTTGTCTAATATGAATGAGCTAAACTTTGAAAATTGAGTGAACATCCGCTTTAAAGTGGATGTAAACCCTCACATATACCCAGTGAAGTGAACAGCCTCAGATGATACACAGAGATGAAACAAATCTCCATACATAAGTTTTTCTTGTATACTGTATCTGCTGTTTTCATCTTTATATATTCTTTGGAAAGTTCAGATTCTGTTAGGAGATTTTCTCTTACTGTTCAGCACTGCAGTGAAGCCTGGGCATACAGCCAAGACAGCTGATTGGAGGAAGGGCACACACCCCTTCTCCTCATAGGTGGAGACTTTCAGAGTTGTTCGTTGAATGGTTCAGCCCTCTGCCAATCTACAGTGGATATAAAAAGTCTACACACCCCTGTTAAAATGTCGGTTTCTGTGATGTAAAAAAAATGAGACAAAGATAAATCATTTCAAAACTTTCTCTACCTTTAATGTGACCTATAAACTGTACAACTCAATTGAACAACAAACTGAAATCTTTTAGGTGGAGGCAGAGCTGGACTGGGACAAAACTTTGGCCCTGGACTTCATCCAGTGGGGGGTGGAGGACACAGGGGGACACCCTGGGGGGGGGTGGAGGACATAGTGGGGGGTGGAGGACACAGGGGAACACCGTGGGGGGTGGAGGACACAGGGGAACACCGTGGGGGGTGGAGGACACAGGGGGACACCATGGGGGGTGCAGGATTCAGTGGTGGTTGGAGGACACCATGGGCAGTGGAGGACACATGGGGACACTGTGGGGGTGGAGGACACAGTGGGGGGTGGAGGACACATGGGGACACCGTGGGGGGTGGAGGACACAGGGGGACACTGTGGGGGGTGGAGGACACAGTGGGGGTGGAGGACAGAGGGGGACAGCATGGGGGGGACAGGAGAGTATCATGGGGCCTCCTGCGATCTTGTTGGGGCCCAGGCCCCCTATATCTGTACTGGCTGCCTCTGCTCCCCCCTCCCAGTAATGGCGATAGTACACAGCCTCACCCGGTGCCTGCAATAAGACCTCTCATGGTACGCTGCCCTCTGCTGGCCCCTCCTTTCTTCTCATCTGTCCCGGATTATGTCATGTACAAGCACCTGGGGTGGATAGGAGGGAAGGAGGGGCCAGCATGAAACAGCATGCTGTGAGAGGTCCTATTGCAGCCACTTCCATTGCTAGTGTTGCAGAGCCTGTCATGGGGCCCCCTAATGGTCGCCAGATACGTCAGTCCACCCCTGAAGTACAGCAGTGCTCAAAGTAATGGCTGTACGAGCAGCGCAGCCATTACTTTGACAGGCTGTCACTGAAACTGGCCCACTGAGCCATCGGCCCATCGAGAAATTCCCATTAGTCCCGATGGCCAGTACATGCCTGGGTGGAGGGAAGTAAAAATAAAAAAATAAAATAATCTGGTTGCATAAGTGTGCACAACCTTAAACTAATACTTTGTTGAAGCACCTTTTGATTTTCTAAGAGCACTCAGTCTTTTTGGGTATGAGTCTATCAGCATGGCACATCTTGACTTGGTGAGGGCATCTCCTTTGCACAGCCCTCTTCAGATCTTCAGATTTTCAATGGGATTCAGGTCTGGTCTCTGGCTGGGCCATTCCAAAACGTTAATCTTCTTCTGGTGAAGCCATTCCTTTGTTGATTTGGATGTATGCTTTGGGTCATTGTCATGCTGAAAGATGAAGTTCCTCTTCATGTTCAGCTTTCTAGCAGAAGCCTGAAGGTTTTGTGCCAATATTGACTGGTATTTGGAACTGTTCATAATTCCCTTTACCTTGACTAAGGCCCCTGTTCCAGCTGAAGAAAAACAGCCCAAAAGCATGATGTGGCCACCACCATGCTTCACGGTGGGTATGGTGTTCTTTTGGTGATGTGCAGTGTTGTTTTTGTACCAAACATATCTTTTGGAATTATGGCCAAAAAGTTCAACCTTGGTTTCATCAGACCATAACACATTTTCCCACATGCTTTTGGGAGACTTCAGATGTGTTTTTGCATGATTTAGCCGGGCTTGGATGTTTTTCTTCGTAAGAAAAGGCTTCCGTCTTGCCACTCTACTCCATAGCCCAGACATATGAAGAATACGGGAGATTGTTGTCACATGTACCACACAGCCAGTACTTGCCAGGTATTCCTGCAGCTCCTTTAATTTGGCTGTAGGCCTCTTGGAAGCCTCCCTGACCAGTTTTCTTCTCATCTCTTTATCAATTTTGGAGGGACGTCCAGTTCGTGGTAATGACACTGTTGTGCCATATTTTTTCCACTTGATGATGACTGTCGTAACTGCGTTCCATGGTATATATAATGCCTTGGAAATTCTTTTGTACCCTTCTCCTGACTGATACCTTTTAACAATGAGATCCACCTGATGCTTTGGAAGCTCTCTGCGGACCATGGCTTTTGCTGTAGAAAATGTCAGGAAAGACCTACTAGAACAGCTCAACTTTATTTGGGGTATTCAGAGGCACTTTAAATGATGGCCGGTGTGTACTGACTCCTATTTAACATGAGTTTGTATGTGATTGCTTAATTCTGAACACAGCTACATGCCCAGTTATAAGAGGGTGTGCACACTTATGCAAGCACATTATTTTAGTTTTTTTTTTACTTCCCCCACCCTAAGGGCCAGTTCACAATACATGCAGTCCAGTGCGGTTTTTTTTCTGCATAAAAAACACATGAAAAATAGGTTAATGATTTTTAATGGCATAGTTCACAGCAGTGCTTGGAGTTTCAGTGTTTCCCAGTTCCAGAAAAAAAAAGTAGAACACGCTGTATTTTTCCTGCACTGGACTGTACTGAAACGCTGTAAAAAAACGCACTGGAATGCAGCGGAACACAACGGAATGCACCTAAACACACCAAAAACGCACTGGAACACACATCTTATTATTTAAGGTTAAGAAAAAAGAGGGGGGAAAAATGCACTGGACTGCATCAAAAACACACCAAAATGCGCATGCAGAAAAGCATCTGGAACACATCCGGACTGCGTTTCTATAGTGTGGACTGCAGCATGTTCTACTTTTTTTTTTGGAACTGGAAAGCCCTGAAACTGACTGCACTGATGTGAACTATGCTATTGGAAACCATATAACCTACTTTCCATGCTTTTTTGATGCAGAAAAAAAAACGCACTGGACTGCATGTGGTGTGAAATGGCCCTAAAGGTGGAAAAAGTTCTGAAATAATATTAAAATAATTTATCTTTGTCTCATTTTTTTACATCACAGAAACCTGACATTTTACCATGGGTGTGTAGACTTTTCATATCCACTGTATTCATAGCATCCTCCCCAACACAAAACACTTTTATCTCAGTTGACGGAGAACTTGTCATAAGTTATCAGGCTGTTAACAGAAGAACGGAGCAGAAGAAAGCTATGGGACACAGTGATTTGAAGACAGATAGGAAAACACTACAGATATATGTGCCAAGCTCAAATTTCATGAATCGGGCTTACATCCACTTTAAGTAAGGGAAACAGGCAGCTGGTTTCCTATTGCACGTGTGCCAATCGCGCTGGGCCTTCCTCTTGGGAGGAGTTATGCAAATAACAAAATGCCTTGATGGGTGGATGTCAGTCACCTTGCAGACCACCCTATGTAATGTCCTCATTTTTTGCATGCTTTTTTTCCTTACCTTTTTGCACTTACTTGAAAATCGCCAACGCCATCCACTCTCAAAAAAAGCCAAGCTTCGCACTTTTTGTTCTGCCTCCGAGCGATGCGACATATTAGGAAGCTCTTGTCCACTGTAGATACCGCCATGAAGTACACAGAATCGATAAACTGTAACAAGAAAGAGATGGTGCGGCCACCACGACACTCATTGCCTTCACACAACAAATTTCAAAGGTATAATTTGCCCAAAAATAATAATTCAGATATGGGTATATATGGCTCATGTGCTGTATCGTCCCCTGGCTTTGCTGTGCCGGGATTCCTGGCTTTGTCCTAGAAGTCTCACTTTGCATTTTGTGTAATGTAACACAAACATTGGGGTCTATGTCTAAAAAGAATTGTTAGATGAATATACCACGCATTTACCCAGCCATGACAAATTCTAACCATATTCAGCTTATAAATTCCTATAATTGTCAGCTCCATCTAATGGCCATAATGTGGTTTTTGTTCTGACTGAGGTAGTACAGAAAAAACACTGCATTATGGCCACTAGATGGAGCTGACGATTAAAAGGAAATAAATAGACCCCAACAGGGACAGTAGAGTCCAAAAGGAGGTGTGAAAACAATGTTGGAGGGGGGCAAAGCCAGGAACCTAGGTGAAGAAATGTGGCTGCAAGAATCCCTGATATGTGCAGTTCATGAGGGGGGGGGGGGGGGAGTACCAACTGTGGTCACCAACCCAAAACTGAAATATTGGGCTTGTGGCCCCTTTAAGGGGATCTTGTCTAGATCATAGAAAACTTAGTTCATAAATGTAAATCAATAAAAGTTCATAGGCACAGGCAAATCCCAATGGGTGTTCACTCGTGATGCACATTTTCATGCAGGTGACAACGTGTAGAATCTCCACCACTGGCCGCTCACCTCATCACATGGAACCCTGAATAAACAGCCAGATCAAATTCGCTTTCCCATACAGGGTTGAGGAATGACTTTTCATTAGATCTAGATCACAGGCAACACTGGTACGTTCCACTGGTCCTGATTTCCTTATTGGGATTAGCAGAACTCCACCCAGGTAAGGTACATGAAATAAAGGAACAAATATAGTGCTCTCTGCCTCCAACTTGATTTATTGAGTAAAAAGAATATCACTTACAAGCAAGCAGGGGCGGACTGATAACTCATGGGGCCCCCGGGCAATAGGAGATTATGGGGCCCCCAGGCAATCAGAGATTATGGGGCCACACAGTATACACACACACAGTATACACACACACAGTATACAATCACACAGTATACACATACATGTACACACAGTATACACAGACAGATGTAAAAAAAACACAGATTTATACATACTGTCCCTGGTTTTACTGAGGCTGACAACCCTGATGGGGCCCCCTAGTGGCCAGAGGGCCCTCGGGCAGCGCCCGAGTGGCTCAATGGTCAGTCCGCCCCTGCAAGCAAGGCACTATTCCATAGTGCCTGGTATGCGAGCGTTCTGTGTACTAAACACAATGGCTGCCGCGGGTCTAGATGTCTAGATGCAGATGGAAGGTGACGTCTTGAGCGTTTCTCATTTTCCATGATTGTGAAATTAAACCTGACGGAAATGAGCAAGTGAAATTACCGTGTAGTTGAGTCCAATTCGGTGGGCGCCACTGCCCCGGTGGCAGGAGGAAACCATACTATATGCGCCACTGCCCAGCACAGTATAATTAATAATCGTGTGAGCTGACAACCTCGTATAGCCATTGAACAGACCATTCCATTAGGCCTCACACCGGAAGGACAGCACCTTCTCTCCAGCCGGTGACATTGGTTTTCTTCTACTTGTACTAGACTACAGAGTCAGTTTGAAGTTGCAGAACACTAGCTACCCTCCACCGGTTCTCCAGCACAGCACACTTGTCTTGCTCCATCCCGTGGGCATGGAAGATGATTTCATGGATCTCCCGTGATCGAGGCCCTGTCCCCTGGAAAGCTCTGTACCACAGCAGCTCTAAAATATGGACCCCCCACTGAGATGGGCACAACAAGGCAAACTTCATAATACCCTTCCGACTGGAACCTTCCCAAACAGGCCACCACCATCCCTGTCCTGAACTGGCTTCCTTCCATTCATCGATGTTTCACATGTATTTTTTTCATCGCTATTACTCATTTATACTTTGCTCCCCTTTTTGCATACACTGTGAAGACTCCAATGAACTCATCTTCATTAGGTGACCAGACTTTGCAGAAAAAGTGAACTTCTTTACTAGTTACAATCCATGAAATTAGTACATGAATAGTATTCAGCTCCACGTCAAAGATGTCTCTTATATTAGGGCACAGTCTGGGGAAGACATTTGGGTTCTGATGCCTACTTCTATATTTAATTACATGTCAGAGGTGGAAATGTACAAGGGATTAATCTCCAGGTGTTATTACATGTTGTTGCTAATCTTTTTAAAGGATTTTCCTTTGAGAATAGAGCACAGATGGCAGCAAAGATGTGGGTGTTTTTGAGGAGGATCAGTGGGAGGAAGCCCTGCAGGCTGTATAAATGTGCTCCCTTAATGTTTACCCAAAGGCTTTCTCAGTTGTACATTCTCCTTAGGGTTCACCTCACGCCAGCAAGATTATTTAAAATATGAAATGAAAATCCACTTTGCACTGCAAGTGCACTTGAAAGTGCACTTGGAAGTAAAGTCGCTGTAGATCCGAGGGGGACATGCAAGGAAAATTAAAAAAAGCATTTTAGCTTGCACATGATTGGATGATAAAATCAGCAGAGCTTCCACTCATTTCAGATCTACACCTTAGATTTAGAGCGACTGCACTTCCAAGTGCACTTGCAGTGCAAAGTGGATTTGCCTTTCGTAAATAACCCCCATATGTACTAGATGTTCCTAGGAACATGGATATTTGATCCATCTTTTATGGAAATTACATATATATTGGAATAAGGCTACTGATACCCTTTCTAGGATATTTGGAGTGGATCTTAGCATGGATCCCAAACGCTGCCTTTTAGGTCTTATAGATGATCTTCAGAGGTGGCCAAACAAGCTAAAGCCTGGGCTCTGTTTCAGGCCCGCATTTTGATTCTTTGACATTGGAAGTCAACCGAGCTTCCCGTGTGGATGGAGTAGGTAGCACAAATGAGTAAGATACTACGTCTGGAGAAGTTTACCTTCCAACACAGAGGGCGCCCGGGCAAATACCAAGCAGCATGGTCACCCTGGCTGGATATGCCAGGGCTATCCCCGGTCGATTTAATTCCGGATAGAATTTTGTGATCAACCAGGTTCTTTATGTGCTTTATCAAAGACTGTATGTGTGGAGTCGGTATTAAAATAGTACATTGTATTGTTGCCTATGTCGACTTAGAACTTTTGTGTTCCACAGACGTGGAAATTCAAATGTGCCTTATGGATATATTCGCTGTAATCTCTATGGATGGAACAAATGTTTGTATTTTACTTTTTGTTCTTAATAAAAACTTCTTTTTGAGATAAAAAAAAAGTCTCCTATACAATCCCCAGTCACTATAAATTACTTCTTAGTAAACAATTATATTGAAATACTGGTGGAATCAACTTTATGATTATGACAGTAACTTTCCCAGTTATAACATTAACTCCCACTGAAGTATTGAGATATATTACCATGAATTGCAGTAGTGGTATTGGATGTAACAATGGTATCAGCTGTCACCATGATATTGGCTGTGGAAATGGTATTGGCTGTCACCATGGTGTTGGCTGTCACCGTGGTATTGGCTGTCACTATGGTATTGGCTGTCACCATGGTATTGGCTGCCACCATAGCATTGGCTGCCACCGTGGTATTGGCTGTCACTATGGTATTGGCTGCCACCATGGTGTTGGCTGTCACCATGGTGTTGGCTGTCACCGTGGTGTTGGCTGTCACCGTGGTGTTGGCTGTCACCATGGTGTTGGCTGTCACCATGGTATTGGCTGCCACCATGGTATTGGCTGCCACCATGGTATTGGCTGTCACTATGGTATTGGCTGTCACCATGGTGTTGGCTGTCACCGTGGTATTGGCTGTCACCATGGTATTGGCTGTCACCATGGTATTGGCTGCCACCATGGTATTAGCTGCCACCGTGGTATTGGCTGTCACTATGTTATTGGCTGCCACCGTGGTGTTGGCTGTCACCATGGTACATGTTCCTTCAGCTCAAACACTCCCCTTGCATTTGGCAAACAGTCCTCCACCTTTCTCAAGGGAGCTACACCCCTGGGAACACTCCTCTATATACCCTCACAAGGGAAGTGATCTTGCCTCTCGTTGACGTGCCACTGCATGCATTTATCCCCACTGTTACGGGGCATTAACATACACATAAATACAGTAACTACAGTAGCACCTGCCAGCCACCACCCCAGCCCTAGTACACCCATACAGGGAATAGCAGCTTCCACCTGAGGCTTCTCTCACACAGGTAATATACATTGTGATAGATTCCTTTAATCACTTAAGTACTGGCCTGCAACATCCCTTCACTACCAGATCATTTCTCAGTTTTCAGCGCTATGATAGTTTGACTGACAATTACTCCATGCATTTTTTTAAACAGATAGAGCTTTCTTTTGGTTATATTTAATAGCTGTTTTTTTATTATTATTATTTTTACAAATAAAAAAGGAAAAAAGTCCAAAAGTTAAAAAAAAAAAATATTTCCCTTAATTTCTGGTAAAATAAAATTGCCAGAATATTATGAAAATCCCCCAAGTGATCTTTCATCAGCATTGTATATAGGGATTAAGATTGTAAATAGTACTCAGTCCCCTGCATGGGTACCCAGCTGTCTAATGATTGGCCTCCCGAAGGCTATTTATCCACTACCGTTCATAAACAGCACTGGGTAAATAAAGGACCACCGATCTGCCGTTGAAAAACATACTGTGGTATGTAGGGGCTAAAGCATATCTAAAGCCCAAACTTTTTTTATCATACTAGATCTTGCAGCAATGGGTTAAGACTAGGGTTGCACCGATACTAGTATCGGTATCGGTGCCGATACCGAGTATTTGCACAAGTATCGGTACGCGTGCAAGTGCACCGATACCTGAAACCGATACTTTCAGGGGCTCGGCTCTTTGAGCTGTCAGTGGGTCTCCCCTGTGTTAAAGAAGTCTGGTAATTGGAGCCGTCAAAAAAAAAAAAAAAAAAGCAGCCGGCAATGTTTATTAACAACATTGCTCAGCCCTGAACATTGTTTATTTTTGTATATTTCTGTTTCTTCATCTGCAGATCAAAGGGATGAACAAATGTTCCTCTGTTTAACCCCTTAATAACCCTTAATTTACTGTAATCAGCCTTAATTAACTCCCTATTCACCTCCATTTAATTATTATTTTCCTGCTTTTTTTCTTTTGTTCAAGTCAGTTTTATAAACGATAACCAATTAAAATTTTTTTTTTTTTTGCTTGCTTTGTTAGTGAGTATTTTCACACATACATATTTACATGTATTTTCAATGCTTTGTACCATTGCTGACAGCTGAAGTTAAAACAAAACAGTTGCGGTAGGTATTGGTAATTGGTATCGGGGAGTAAAAAAAAAGTATCGGTACTTGTACTCATTGTAAAAAAAATGGTATCGGTGCATCCCTAGTTAAAACCCCTACTGAAAGTTTTTGTTTTCTGTTTCTGTTCTGGTGACAACTTAACCACTTCAATACCAGGCACTTAGACACCTTCCCACCCAGACCAATTTTCAGCTTTCAGCGCTGTCGCAATTTGAATGACGATTACGCGGTCATGCTACACTGTACCCAAACAAATTTTTTATCATTTTGTTCCCACAAATAGAGCTTTCTTTTGGTGGTATTTGATCACCTCTGCGGTTTTTAATTTTTGCGCAACAAATAAAAAAAGACCGAAATTAAAAAAAAAAAACAGGTTTTTCTTTGTTTCTGTTAAAATTTTTTGTAAATAAGTACGTTTTCTTCTTCAATGACGGGCACTGATATGGCTGCACTGACAGGCACTGATACGGCGGCACTGATGGGCACCGATGAGGTGGCACCAATGAGGTGGCACTGATGATGGGCACTGATAGGTGGGACTGATGGGCACTGTTAGGTGGCACTGGTATGCGGCACTGATGGGCACTCATAGGTGGCACCGATGGGCACTCATAGGCGGCACTGATGGGCACTCGTAGGTGGCATTGATTGGTACATATGGGTGGCACTGATGGGTACTTATGGGTGGCACTGATAGGTGCCACTGATGGGCACTGATAGGTGGGCACAGATGGGCACTGACATGTGGCACCGATGGGCAATGACAGGTGACACTGATGACACTGATTGGTGGCACTGATAAAATTTATTGGTGGCATTGCTGGGCATAACTAAAACATAATGGTGCCAATCAGTGCCCATTTGTGGGCACTGATTGGCACAGATTGGGCACATTGGGCACATGTGGATGGCCATGGGGTACATACCTGGCCATCCACATGTTGCCCCTTCCCTGGTGGTCCTAGTGGCGATCCCTGGTGGTCCAGTGTGGTGATCTGAGGGGGGGCTGCGCTGATAAACAATCAGCACAGACCCCCCCCCTGTCAGGAGAGCCGCCAATCGGCTTTAATCTACTCTTGTCTGTCAGACGCGAGTGAGGAAAAGCCGATCAACGGCTCTTCCTATTGACAGCGTGATCAGCCGTGATTGGACAAGGCTGATCACGTGGTAAAGAGCCTCCGCCGGAGGCTCTTTACCAAGATCGGTGTAGCGGTGTGTCAGGCTGATACACCACTCCACTGATCGCCGTGATGCGCGCCCCCGAGGGCGCGAGGCGGCATGTTATCCTGCTGGACGTAATATGACGCCCAGTCAGGATAACGGAACCACTTCCCGGACGTCAATCCGCTATAGGGCGGGCGGGAAGTGGTTAAGAAAAAAAGAGGCTTCCATCATTACAAATGTAGAGTGTGGTGGTCCCATCCCTTGTGTTAGAGACCAAAAAAGAGAGAATGCCCCCCTTAGTGGGACTTTAATAGACCACCAACTCTTATGATAAAAAAAATGATTTTATTATGGTATACTATAAAAAGACGTGAAAACGTCTGTAACATACAAAATTACAAAAATTACATTCCATACAGAATCAGGACAAGAGGTATACAAATGATAATATTTAGATGTACTCTCCTAGGGGTGATAAACCCCGATGTCCAACGCGTTTCCAGTATTCTGATACCTTCATCAGGGTTTGAGAGTTGCAAATAATTTACAAATGTATAGGTTCCAGTGACATGACTCTGTGTTCAGGTAGCACTTAGCAAGAAGAGTAGTGGACCCGCGCAGTGGAAATAGAGATGTGTTAGTGAAATCTATGGAACTGCTGCCGCCCAACATGCAGTCACCATAAATGGGGACAGCTGAATTGATTAGTGTAGAAGAAGGGTATGGCGCTGTTCCTTTAACTAAATAAATAAATAATAATCCCTACCTGCGTATTTGAATATCTCTAGTTCAAAACAAGGCATATAAGTATAAATTCCTAGGTATAGCAAGACGTGCAGGTGTCAGATGGTGGTGTCCTTAAAAAATTGCACACTATTAAACGAGCTATAAAAATATATATAAAAAAATTGATAAGCAAGCTATAAATATATAAATAATACTGATAGTGTCAAATCCCATATATTGTCTTGCTGATATATATTCAAAATTACATTTATTGTGGAAAGGGGGGAGGGGAGGGGGAAGGGGGTGGGGGTGGGGGGAAGGAGGGGGGGGGGGAGAAGAGGGGGAAAGGAGAGTGAGGGAGATCAACCACTGGTGAAATACTGAAAAGTATCCTAAAATCACTTCTAATAAAGTGCAAACGTGCTGGCAAAGTTCAAAAAAAGTCCTTATTGTGTAATAAGCTTGTTGTCAAATTCGTTTAAACCCTTATTAGTGTAATATCTTGATATATCTTGTGCAGTATCTTGGTACATGTGATGTTGTGATTATGATCCTTCAATAGTTTTGAATATCCTTGTTCTGAAAGTGCAGCCACTCACCGGATCGCTACACCCCTGCAGGGATATCAGGCAGTTACAGTTTTGCGCCACTGTACGGCAATCACTGGCAGACTCCAGATCGTGATGTATCATATAAAAAGAGAGAAGGAGTGCCCATAGCGTAAAATCGTTTTTAAAAGGATTTATTAAACAAGTAGAAAGGTACTCACAATCTCACAGTATGATTCAAGCGAAATAGTAAAACGTCACGGTATCGTGATACAGATTAGGCCACGCCCTACGCGTTTCGTCGTTATGACGTCTACGGGAGCATAACGACGAAACGCGTAGGGCGTGGCCTAATCTGTGCTTCCCAACACTACTTACTTACCAGCGCTGAAGGTTAACCGTGACGTTTTACTATTTCGCTTGAATCATACTGTGAGATTGTGAGTACCTTTCTACTTGTTTAATAAATCCTTTTAAAAACGATTTTACGCTATGGGCACTCCTTCTCTCTTTTTATATGATACATCACGATCCGGAGTCTGCCAGTGATTGCCGTACAGTGGCGCAAAACTGTAACTGCCTGATACCCCTGCAGGGGTGTAGCGATCCGGTGAGTGGCTGCACTTTCAGAACAAGGATATTCAAAACTATTGAAGGATCATAATCACAACATCACATGTACCAAGATACTGCACAAGATATATCAAGATATTACACTAATAAGGGTTTAAACGAATTTGACAACAAGCTTATTACACAATAAGGACTTTTTTTGAACTTTGCCAGCACGTTTGCACTTTATTAGAAGTGATTTTAGGATACTTTTCAGTATTTCACCAGTGGTTGATCTCCCTCACTCTCCTTTCCCCCTCTTCTCCCCCCCCCCCCTCCTTCCCCCCACCCCCACCCCCTTCCCCCTCCCCTCCCCCCTTTCCACAATAAATGTAATTTTGAATATATATCAGCAAGACAATATATGGGATTTGACACTATCAGTATTATTTATATATTTATAGCTTGCTTATTAATTTTTTAATATATATTTTTATAGCTCGTTTAATAGTGTGCAATTTTTTAAGGACACCACCATCTGACACCTGCACGTCTTGCTATACCTAGGAATTTATACTTATATGCCTTGTTTTGAACTAGAGATATTCAAATACGCAGGTAGGGATTATTATTTATTTATTTAGTTAAAGGAACAGCGCCATACCCTTCTTCTACACTAATCAGGTAGCACTTAGGACCCCAAGGTCAAATGAAATGTTTCATGGACGCCAGACCCAGGTACTGGAGAAACTAGATGTGTATTATTTCCAATGTCAGAATGTGTTGAACAAGTCTAATTGGGACCAACAATTGTTAGAGCCTGTGTAGTAGAGGCTGCCTAACAGGTGGATCAGTATCCAAGACGGTCCCGCACTGGCTATCTCCTCTGGATGTCCAGGTCCAGTATGGGGTGCCTTCCAAGTATCAGTGCTCACGATCACTTTCATCCGTGGGCTACTATGCATCGCATAGTAGCCTGCGATGTCACAGCTGTCCCCTCTGGTACGGAGCGTCCATCTTCTTCCGGGTATCGTGGCTCCGACGCTGTGGTTGGCTGGAGCCGCGATGACGTCACTCGACGTCACATGACGGGCATGCACAGGGAGCCGCCACTAACGGCATGTCGCCGTCAGCAGCGGCGCGCACGGTGCGACTGCGCGCCACTGTCTACGGCGCGTGCGCCGTAGACAGCGGTGCCTATCTTTTTGCAAATATCTCCCTAACCGTGTAGGTTTAGGAGATATTTCTTGGACCTACAGGTAAGCCTTTATCCAGGCTTACCTGTAGGTCAAAGTGGTCTGTAATGCCGCGTACACACGGTCGGACTTTTCGGCTACAAAATCCGACAGCCCGTCCGACAGACTTTCGACGGACTTTTGGCAGACTTTTGGCGGACTTGCGGCGGACTTTCTAACGAACGGACTTGCCTACATACGATCACACAAAAGTCTGACGGATTCGTACGTGATGATGTACACCGGACTAAAATAAGGAAGTTGATAGCCAGTAGCCAATAGCTGCCCTAGCGTGGGTTTTTGTCCATCGGACTAGCATAGAGACAAGCAGATTTCTGGATTCGGCGTAGTTCCGACGTAAAGATTTGAAGCATGTTTCAAATCTAAAGTCCGTCAGATTTACGGCTGAAAAAATCCGCTGAAAGTCTGGGGAAGCCCACACACGATCGGATTGTCCGCCGTATTTTGTCCGTCGGACTTTTGTAGACGAAAAGTCCGACCGTGTGTACGCGGCATAAGGGTTTACAACCACTTTAATTCATCTCTTCACTTTCCAAAAAATGATGACAACATTTTAAAACTTCAAACAAATCACCATGCCCCTTATTAAATACTTTAGACTGTCTGCTTTCCAAAAGGGTCAGTTGGGGGTATTTGTACTGTCTTGACATTTTAGAGCCTCAAGAAATGAGACATGGCATTCAGTACATCAGAACTGATCAATTGTCAAATACATATATCATACTTTGTAGACTCTATACCTTTCACACAGACTAAATAATGTACACTGATTTGGGTGATTTTTTATACACGAAATACATTTTGACCTTCATTTATGAAGAAAGATTGTTTATTTGCAATTTATAATAGAGACCAAGAAAATATTTTTTTTTTCAAAATATGTGGTCTTTTTTATTTATATAGCAGAAAAAAAACTGTTGTGATCAAAGAGGAACTGCGGTCTGCTCACATAATTTGTAATAAAACACCTTTGCCATTCTGAAGCTTCCCTCCAACCACTTTGCATAATATTTTACATATACCGGGATTCTGTACTTGCCAAATATGCTGCAGGAATCTCCCTCCACTGAGTCTGCATCCATTTTAACTGTGGGCAGCTGAAGCTTCCACTTCCTGGATTTGCACAGACACACAGAGGCCCACCTCCAGCTCTGCCGCTCTCATTGGCCTTCTTATGACTCATCCCCTTCCCTTCATGGCAAACTCTCACAAGCGCGAGAGAGGGAGAGCTCTGCATGATGTCATAAGCCTAGGCTTTTTACCAGACAAGAGACAGGAAATGGGCTGTATAAGGTATTTACTGGCAGAAAAAAAAAACTATTCAAAGTTAAAACAAGGGCAGATGATTTAATAGATGGAAAGATTTAAAAAATGACTGAAGTTCTGCTTTAAATACCATCCAAAATAAAGCCCTATCTGTCAAAAGGAAATTATAAATTTTTTTAAAATTTGGGTACTGTGTTGCATGACTGAGTAATTGGCATTCAAAGTGTGAAATCTGAAAAATGGCCTGGATTGGAAGGGGGGTGAAACAGCCTGGACTTGAAGGAGTTAAATGCTCTTTTCTGATAACTCTGGCTGAAACTTGAGAGTGCAAAATCTGGTGCAGTTCTGCATAGAAACCAATCAGCTTCTAACTTTAGTTTGTTCAATTAAGCTTTGAGGATAAAACCTGGAAGCTGATTGGTTTCTATGCAGAACTGCACCAAAGTTTACACTCTCCAGTTTTAGTAAATCAACTCTAATGGCTTTCCTAAAACTTGTATCTGGGAACACTGACTGAGGGAACATAAAAAAAAAAAAATGGAGAGGGACTAAGCTTACTAGCACTAAACAGGAGGAGAGGACAGAGGGAGAAACCAATTGCACTCTATGTTAATGATAGACATTTTCAGAATGGAAAAATTTATTTAGTTTCGGATAGATTCGTTATGTTACTAATTTTATTCACTTCCGGTGAATTACGTCCCTGACGTGTTTCGTCACTTCCGGACGTCGTCTGAGGGCGCCCTCAGACGACGTCCGGAAGTGACGAAACGCGTCAGAGACGTAATTCACCGGAAGTGACGCGTGCGTTCCACGCACCCGAGAGGAACAAGGAAGTAGGCTGGTTTTACTATCCAGTAAACGCTCCAGACGACCTCCCGGGAGACGGGATAAGCAGGCACAGTGCACTTTGAACAAATGCTCGTTTTTATTGCATATCTGGTACGCATGTTAGCTAAAGGGGGAATATTTTGAAAGTTTAAATAAAAATTGTTTTAGCAATATTACACTATATGGCTATTTCATTCCTCCCATATGTAATGCGGTATCATCTGAGAATATGACTGACATCTGGTGGTTGGATGAAGGAGAAAGGAAGCGTTTAATATAAAGGCTTATGTATGCTGATCTTTTGGTGAGTGCAATTTCATTGGGGAGATGTCCCCTGCACGTGGTGATTATCCTTGGTGAAAGAGGCTCTCCACTACAATAGACCACGGCTACTTGGACTTTCCTGGATCTCCTTAATCATTAATGTTTTAATGTTTTTCCTTATGTGTTTGGACCACCTCAACACATAGCGCTGCTGCAATAAGTGATTAGAGACGTTTTTAGGGCATCGGGTGTTATTATGATTCTGCTCTTTATGATTTTACTGATTTTAAGGAGAACCCCACGCCACAATTCTTAAAAAAACATCATGCCCCCCCCCAAATCCATTCCAGACCCTTATCCAAGCATGCAGCCCAGCCGGCCAGGAAATGGGGGGGGGGGACAAGCCAGGTCACATGCCCTTAAGATGGGGGGGTGCTTTTGGGCAAGGGGGGCTCTGCCCAAAGGGCCTGGTATGGATTGGGGGGTAAGCCCACTCTGTTTTTTTTCTGAATTTTCTATTACCGGCATTCTTTTGTATACATTTTGATGAATCTTCGGTTGTTAAGGGCGCGGCAGCCAGCTTCCTGGCCCACTCCTTAACAACCAGCTATTCTTCACACAGTAATCGAATCGGCCGATCATTTTTCAAGCGATCCGAATTAGAATCGTTCCAAAAATTTGGAATTTGTTAGAAAATGAATTAACTAATCTAAATTAAACAAATTTAGTTTAAATCTTTTTAATTTAGATTAGTTTATTTGTTTTCTAACAAATTTTTGGAACGATTTGGATTGCTCGAAAAATCATCAGCCGATTCAATTTCTGTGTGAAGAATAGCTGGGGGAATAAACGAATAAATGAATCAAAATTAAACTAATTTAAACTAAATTCGTTACCATTTCATTCAGAGATTCGGATACATCTGATTCTCCGAATAACCGAAAATTTGTCCGAATTTACATTCAGACCGATACTAATTGCACATGACTAGTTAATGAGAGGAGAGCCAACCAGCCCTGACCCTTTCTATCGGGACAGACTGACTCTGGCATTGTTGAGAATTGCTCAGCCAATCCTTCTCTTAAGAAACATTTAAAAAATGAAGGAATTTTTCTGAATATCTCCTCTTCTATGAGTAATTACTGCCTGTGCTGCCCCAGCTCCCCTACACCTCCTTAGATAACATTTTATGTAGCACTTGGGGGAGGAGAAAAGGGGAATACCATAGAGTAGCGGAAGGCAAGCTCAGCTCTCCAGATGTGGTGAAACTACAGATCCCATGAGATATTGCAAGACTCTGACAGCCACATACATGACTTCCTAATGCAGAGGTATTATGGAATTTGTAGTTTCACCCCAGAGGGAGTGCTGAGGTTGCCTGTTCATGCCACAGAGTAACACTTGAGTGGCAACTTGGAGTCTGCTGGGGCTACCGGCATCAAAGATGGCGCCACCCAGCTGGCATCTCAGGGCTTTTTGATGTCCTCCACACAAGTGCAATTTTTACAGGTAAATATCATGTATAAAATACATTGAATGTTCATATAATATTATGGGAAAATTGTTGTTGACGTGAACGGTCTGGCGACAGGTCCACTTTAAATAAAAACTTACGTGCGTTTTCTCAGCGTTTGGAACTATCTTTCTCTGATCGTCTTCGGTCAGCGGCGCAGGCTTTTCCCCAGGTGGCCTCCTCAATCCAAGGGACTTAATGACAGAGCCCAACTGGACCAGCAGCCAGAAAATATGTTTCTTCAGATGATACCATCTCCCTGGAACCGGATACATCCCATTATTATTAGTGGAATCCTTATTTCCGCTCAAAAGCCATTTAGCCATAAAGGCAGCGAGGGCGGTCACACCCACCGCGATGAACATGGACATCTTCCCGTGTAAGGCTCCGAGGGAGTCGTCTCTGGTCAGTCCTTGCTGGGTGTAAGCTCTTGCTCTTCTGCAAAATGTATTATATACTGGGCAGAAGGCAGAGATTGGCTCTGATGTCCTGCCAATAAGAAGGAGCCAATGTTTCACAACAACTTGGACACGATTCCAGGCGTTGTATCAACGATTATTCTCAAAAACTTCCAAAGAAATGCGTCGCTTCCTTGACATTTCATTGGAGTCTTCAGTGAAAGGAGACAGATGATTAGTTTGAGGAATAAATAGGAATCGCTTCACGTTGACCAACGGGTGATGACTGATATGCCTCCTTCCATCTCTGCAAAAAGGAAACCGAATCATTCTAGAATAGCCATAGAGGAAGTCTGCGGATGTTAAATATTTCACTGAAACAATGTAGATATATTTACAGAAAATAATGAGCCATATACATCAGTTCCTGCCGTCAAAGGAGCTTACACTTACACTATATTGTCAAAGGTATTGGGACACCCCTCCAAATCATTGGATTTAGGTTTTCCAATCACCTCCATGGCCCACAGGTGTAATGAAGCAAGCACCTGGGCATTCTACAAACATTTGTGAAAGAATGGGTCGCTCTCAGGAGCTTTGTGAATTCAAGCGTGGTACCGTGATAGGTTGCCACCTGTGCAATAAGTCCAACCAGGGCAGCCATCAGAAATTTTTGGGCCCCTTACACAGCTTTATACCTGTCCCCGCCCAAGCCTGACCACCCACATTGCCCAGGGCTTGCCTATGGACCATCCTACCGAATCTGCACCGGCCTCCTCACCTGTTTCGCACTCAGCCCCTTAATCCTGTATATATGTCAGCCCTCCTTACACCTGTATATATATCAGCGCCCCCCCACACACACCTGTATATATGTCAGCCCCCCCCCCACACACACACATGCACCTGTATATATGTCAGCCCCCCCCACACACACACACACCTGTATATATGGCAGCCCCCCCCCCACACACAATGCACCTGTATATATGTCAGCCCCCCCCCCACACACACACACACCTGTATATATGTCAGCCACCCCCCCACACACACACATGCACCTGTATATATGTCAGCCCCCCCCCACACACACACACACACCTGTATATATGTCAGCCACCCCCCCACACACACACACATGCACCTGTATATATGTCAGCCCCCCACACACACACACACACACACCTGTATATATGGCAGCCCTACGTATACAAATCTGTATACACGCAAGCCTCTGGCCCCTCCCTGTACACAAACAGCCCCCCCCTCCCTTTCCTTCACAGCCCCTACTTGTAACTTCCTACCTGGTCCCAGCTCATTTTTACAAAGCTGACATGTTGCTGAGAAGCATAGTACAGGCAGATCACTGTCACACGAGGGGTGCACATGCACATAGTAGCCAGAAGTGGCCGTAAAGAGCTCGATGTCTAAAATCAATAACACGAGAACTGCAGAAACTGTGAGATTGTTTCTATACTGCACAGCACGGATCCCCTTCACTCTTCCTGCCTTCTTCTGGCCCGGGCAGGCCCCTCGGGCCCCAGGGCCCCTTACAGTTGTAAAGGCTGTACCCCCCTGATGGCGGCCCTGAGTGCAACCGTGAAATTTCCTTGCTACTAAATATTCCACGGTCAACTGTTATCGATATTATAACAAAGTGGAAGCAACTGGGAACAACAGCAACTCAGCCACGAAGTGGTAGGCCATGTAAAAATGATAGAGTGGGGTCAGCGCATGCTGAAGCGCACAGTCAACTGAAGCCACCAACTGTCTGCAGAATCAATAGCTACGGACCTCCAAACTTGGTGTGGCCTTCAGATTAGCACAACAACAGTGCATAGAGAGCTTCATGGAATGGGCTTCCATGGCCGAGCAGCTGCATCCAAGCCTTACATCCCCAAGTGCAATGCAAAGAGTTGGATGCAGTGGTGTAAAGTACGTCGCCGCTGGACTCTGGAGCAATGGAGACGTGTTCTCTGAAGTGAGGAATTACACTTCTCTGTCTGACACTCCGATGGACGTGTCTGGGTTTGGCCATTGCCAATAGCACAGTACTTGCCTGACTGCATTGTGTCAAGTGTACAGTTTGGTGGAGAGTGGATTAGGGTGTGGGGTTGTTTTTTTAGGGATTGGGCTTGGCCCCTTAGTTCCAGTGAAGGGAACTCTTAAGGCGTCAGCATACCAAGACATTTTGGACAATTTTATGCTCCCAACTTTGTGGGAACAGTTTGGGGATGGCCCCTTCCTGTTCCAACATGACTGCGCACCAGTGCACAAAGCAAGGTCCATAAAGACATGGATGAGTGAGTTTAGGGTGGAGGAACTTGACTGGCCTACACAGAGTCCTGACCTCAACCCGATAGAACACCTTTGGGATGAATTAGAGCGGAGACTGCAAGCCAGGCCTTCTCATCCAACATCAGTGCCTGACCTCACAAATGAGCTTCCGGAACAGCCTTCCTTGTGGACGGCCTTCCCAGAAGAGATGAAACTGTTATAGCTGCAATGGGTGGGGGATATATTGAATTGAACTCTACAAGCTAAGACTGGGATGCCATTAAAGTTCGTGTGTGTGTAAAGGCAGGCGTCCCTATACTTTTGACAATATAATGAATGATTATATAACATTTATTGGACGAATGTCAAAAGCATTCATGCAAACTGGACAAAATATCCCTGTATTTTTTGTAACAGTTTCATCTCTATATGGTCAGCTCTATCCAGTGGCCATAATACAGTATATTTTCTTACTCAGGTATTCCAGAAAATGCATTGTTGCCACTTGAAGGAACTGATGATTTAGGAATTAATCTATTACAGACGATATGAGAACATTTTGTCTACCTTGCATGAATGCTTCTGACATTCGTCCAATGAATGTTTGATAAATAGATCCCTTAGAATCGGGCTAGCGACTGATCCAGTCACATCAGTCTCTACATCAGAGGAGCTTACACTCTAACAACCCCAGTCATACACTATTATTATAATTAATATCTGTATATGCTGTATACATTTGTGCTCAAAAGTTTGCATCCCCTTGGAGAATTGGTAATATACAGTAAGTACCATTTTTAACCACTTGCCTACAGGGCATTTACACCCCCTTCCTGCCCAGGCCATTTTTCAGCTTTCAGCGCTGTCGCACTTTGAATGACAATTGCGCGGTCATGCTACACTAGTACCCAGATGACATTTGTATCATTTTCTTCACACAAATAGAGCTTTCTTTTGGTGGTATTTAAAGCGGCGTTCCACCCAAAAATGGAACTTCCGCTTTAAGCACTCCTTGCCCCCTTACATGCCACATTTGGCATGTAATTTTTTTTGGGGGGGGGAGTGGGGGCTTCGTTAGGAGGGGGACTTCCTGTCCCACTTCCTCCTTCCACCCAGGGACCACCAAAGCGACTCCTCCTTTCGCCTTAGGCGGCCCCTCCCTCTAGGCGATCTCCTGGGACACGTGACAGGTCCCAGGAGATCGCCTGTCCACTCCGGGAGCGCAGCGTGACTCGCGCATGCGCCGTGCGTGCCACGGACGGGTGCCCAGAGTGGCAATGGAGGCACCGGCGGAGAGGAGGGGGAGAGGAGCGACGCTCTGTTCGGCCGCATCGCTGGACCGTGGAACAGGTAAGTGTCTGTTTATTAAAAGCCAGCAACTACACTTTTTTTGTAGCTGCTGACTTTTAATAAACATAAAAAGCCTGGAACTCTGCTTTAATCACTGCTGGGTTTTTTATTTTTTACTAAAAAAAAAAAGAAAAAAGACCAAAAAAGTAGATTTTTTTTTATTTACTTAGTTTTTGTCTGTAAATTTTGTAATTAAGTAATTTTTTCTCCTTCACTGATGTGCGCTGATGAGGTGGAACTGGTGGGCATTGATGAGGTGGCACTTATGGGCACTGATTAGGTGGCACTGATGAGGAGGCACTAATATGTTGCACTTATGGGCACTGATAGGTGGCACTGTTAGGTGGCACTGATGGGCACTAATAGGTGGCACTGGTGGGCACTGATAGGCGGCACTAGTGGGCACTGATAGGCTGCGCGGATAGGCGTTACTGATGGGCGTCGATGGGTGGCACTGATGGGCATTGATGGACAGCAGTGATGGGCATTGATGGGCAGCACTGATAGGTGGGACTGATAGCCAGCACGGACTGGCATCTCTAATGGGCACTGATTGGTGGCACTTGTGGGCAGTGGTGGGCACTGATTGCTGGCAGTGGTGGGCACTGATTGCTGGCACTGGTGGGCACTCATCGCTGGCACTGATTTGTGGCACTGGTGTCGCTATTGTAATCAGAGCACTGATGATCAGTGCCCTGATTACATGTGTAGATGTCTCCTGTGAGGAGATGCCACTGATCGGCTCTCCTCGCCACACACTCTGTCAGTGTGAGGCGAGGAGCGCCGATTACCAGCATCTCCGTTTTTACATGTGACTGGCTATGATTGGACGCAGCTGATCACATCGTTAAAAAGCCGCGGACCCGTGGGCGCGCGAGAGCGGCCGTTTTGGGACGCCGTCGTAGGACGGCGTCGCAGAACGAGAGCCGCACCGCCCCGCCGTCATTTGATGGTGGGCAGGCGGCAACTAGTTAAAGAAAACATGAATAAGCAATCACAAAACACATTTCTTTCATTTCTTATGGGATTCATATTCTGTAACTGTCGATCATAACAGAATGGCACAATCATAAAATAAAACATGGCAACAAGTAAACAAATAAAATGATCCTCCTGTTCAAAAGGATCCTTTTAGTTAACCACATGACCTCCGGAAGATTTACCCCCTTTCGCGACCAGGCCATTTTTTGCGATACGGCACTGCATTACTTTAACTGACAATTGCGCGGTCGTGCGACGCTGTATCCAAATAAAATTTATGTTTTGGTGGTATTTGATCACCACTGGGGTTTTTTTTGTGCTATTAACAAAAAAAGACTGATAATTTAACAAAAAACAAAAACAAAAAAACAATATTTTTTACTTTCTGCTATAAAACATCTCCAATGGAAACATTTAAAAAATGAAATTTCTTCATAAATTTAGGCCAATATGTATTCTGTTACATATTTTTGGTAAAAAAAAAAATTCAAGTGTATATTGATTGGTTTATGCGAACATTATAGCGTCTACAAATCATGGGATATATTTATAGATTTTTTTTTTTATACTAGTAATGGCGGCGATCAGCGACTTATAGCGGGACTGCGATATTGCGGCAGACATTCTGACACTAACTGACACGTTTCACACTTTGTAGGAACCAGTGACACTAATACAGTGATCAGTGCTAAAAATATGCACTATCACTATACTAATGACACAGGCTGGGAAGGGGTTAACATCAGGGGCGATCAAAGGGTTAAATGTGTGCCTAGCCAGTGTTGGTGTGTTATTGTGTGCTGCTTTTACTAGGAGAAGTGATGGATTCTAGTCCCTGCTTTTCAGGAACACAAAATCCATTCCTTCCCCCTTGTCAGAACTGAGATATGCCTGGTTTACATATCTCAGTTCTCTGTGTATTTGGGGATGATCGGTGGGTGCCGGAGGACATCGAGTGCCCAGCGCCAGCTGATCAGCCTCTGTTGTGACAAATCACGCGCCCCCTACCCGGAAGTGCCAGATCATGTACTAGGTACGTGTTCTGGCACACAAGAGCCACCGTACATCCTCGTGATGCGGTCAGCAAGTGGTTAATACTGTGTATTGCCCCCTTTAGCATCAATGACAGTGTGCAGTCTTTTGTAATAGTTGTCTATAAGGCCCAGAATTCTTGCAGGTGGTAGAGCAGCCCATTCCTCTTGGCAAAATGCCTCTAGGTCATGCAAGGTCATTTGAAGACTCTGATGGCCTTTTCATCACCGTTTTCTGCTGTAACTACTGGAGGGTGAACTTGACCTTGTGCTTAGGGTCATTGTCAAGCTGGAAAGTCCAAGAGCATCCCATGTGCAGCTTTCCTGCAGAAGACTGCAAATTGTGTGCCAGTATTTTCTGATAACATGCTGGGTTCATCTTGCCATCAATTTTCACAAGATTCCCCGTGCCTTTAGAGCTCACACCCCCAAAACATTAGTGAGGCACCACCATGCTTCACAGTGGGGATGGCATTCTTGCCGCTATAGGCCATTTTGATCCCCTCTCCAAAGAGGTTGTGACTATAAAACTCTATTTTGGTCTCATCACTCCAGATTATATTGTGCCAGAAGCTGAGAGGGATGTCATGTGAAAGTGTTGTCAGGCATATTGTAACCGGCCTTTCTTGTGGCAATGGTTCATTAAAGCTTCTTTCTGGCAACTCGACCATGCAGCTCATATTGGTTTAAGTATCGTCATATTGTGCTCCATGAAACAACCCCACCAATGTCTTTTTCCAGAGCAGCCTGTATTCCTCCTGAGGTTACCTGTGAGTTTTTCTTTGTGTCCCAAACAATTCTTCTGGCAGTTGTGGCTGCAATCTTTCCTGGTCTACCTGACCTTGGCTTGGTATCAAGAGATCACCAAATTTTCCACTTCTTAATAAGTGATTGAACAGTACTGAATGGCATATTCAAGGCTTTGGATATCTTTTTATATCCTGTAACATCTTTATAAAGTTCCATTACCTTGTTACGCGGGTCTTTTGACAGTTCTTTTGTGCTCCCCATGGCTCAGTATCTAGCCTGCTCAGTGCATCCATGTTAGAGCTAATAAACTCATTGACTATACACAGACACTAATTGCAATTTAAAAGCCACAGAGGTGGAAAATTAAACTTTAATTGCCATTTTAACCTGTGTGTGTCACCTACTATGTCTGTAGAAAGGCCAAACATTCCAGGGGATGGAAACTTTTAATCAGGACCATTTGGGTGATTTCTGTTATCATTATGACTTAAAAAGCAGCCAAACAACCATGTAATAATAAATGGCTCCGTATGATCGATATCCTTGAATAAAAGTTTTTTAGCATGATGTGTCATATTTTAGATATCAATGGCAAAATTTCACGATTTCTGCCAGGGGATGCAAACTTTGGAGCACAACTGTAAATACAGGCAGACCTGGCAGAGTAATATACAGTATTAATGTAGCTAACCTGGCGGAGTGATATCATCTGTCCTCTGCCTCTCTGTATACTTGCATTGAAAGGAGCTCCACTCTCCACTCTCCTCATAAGGTAAGCTGTAACTTCTCTTCTGCAGCTGCAGTTCTCTATCTGATACTGTCGATGGGGATTTAGGGGTGGGAGGAGAGCACTGTATGGGGGGAGGGGAGCAGTTCGGGGGGGAAGGGGGTGTAATTTTTGGTTGTAAAGTGACCATTGAGATCTGCACTCTGTACAAAGTGCACTTCTTAAATCTGCAATTTGTATACAGCATACTTCTGAACTCTGCACTCTATACAAAGCACACTCCTGAACACTTCACTCTGCACGCAGCACATTCCTGAACTCTGCACTCTGTACATAGCACACTCCTGAACACTTCACTCTGCACGTAGCACACCCGAACTCTGCACTATGCACATAGCACACTCCTGAACCATGAACTCTATACGTAGCGCACTCTTGAACCCTGCACTCTGTACAAAGCGCACTCCTGAACCCTGCACTCTTTCCAAGGCACACTCCTGAACCCTGCACTCTGTAGGTAGCACACTCTTGGACCCTACATTCTGTACACAGCCCACTCCTGAACTCTGCACTCTGTACCAAAACCACTCCTGAACGCTGCACTCTGTACATAGTATACTCCTGAACCCTACACTCTTTATGTAGTGCACTCCTGAACTCTGCACTCTGTAAATAGTAAACTCCTGACTTCTATACTTTGTACGTGGTGAACTCCTGAACTTTGCACTCTGTACATAGCGCACTTCTGAACCCTGCACTCTGTATGTAGCACACCCCTTAACCCTGCACTCTGTACGTAGAACACACTCCTGAACTCTGCACTCTGTACGTAGCACACTCCTGAACTCTTCACTCTGTACGTAGCACACTCCTGAACTCTGCACTCTGTTTGTAGCACACTCCTGAACCCTGCACTCTGTATGTAGCACACTCTTGAACTCTGCACATAGCAAACACCTGAACTCTGCACTCTGTATGTAGCACACCCCTTAACCCTGCACTCTGTACATAGCACACTCCTGAACTCTGCACTCTGTACGTAGCACACTCTTGAACTCTGCACTCTGTACATAGCACACTCCTGAACCCTGCACTCTGTATGTAGCACACTCTTGAACTCTGCACTCTGTACATAGCACACTCCTGAACCCTGCACTCTGTATGTAGCACACTCTTGAACTCTGCACATAGCACACACCTGAACTCTGCACTCTGTATGTAGCACACCCCTTAACCCTGCACTCTGTACATAGCACACTCCTGAACTCTGCACTCTGTACGTAGCACACTCTTGAACTCTGCACTCTGTACATAGCACACTCCTGAACCCTGCACTCTGTATGTAGCACACTCTTGAACTCTGCACATAGCACACTCCTGAACTCTGCACTCTGTATGTAGCACACCCCTTAACCCTGCACTCTGTATGTAGCACACTCTTGAACTCTGCACATAGCACAATCATGATCTCCAGAACATACCCACCACATACTCCTGACTCTTGCACTTTTTTTATTTTGTACGCCTCACCCCTGCTTTCTGTGTGTTTTGTACTCCTAAACCCGGCACTGACTGCAACACACTGTACGTTACATACTCCTGACCCCTGCACTCTGCCTTACAGACTCCAGCACTATACACACTGTATAGAACTGGTGCTTCTTACGAAAGTGTTCATTGTCTCAACAGTTTCTTTTTGCTAAGCAGACCCTGACTATCTAACTGCTTCTTTAAGGTAGGCTCAAGTTTAAAAGTTGGAAGGTGTGAAGTCACACACTAATATTATTATTATACATTTATATCGTTTTAACATATATCACAGTTTTGTACAGAGAACACTGAGCCGGTCACATTAGTTTATCAGGATTCTTTGTAGCCAGGAGAGCACTTCACAGCAATCACATTTTTCATAAATTCTTTCCACATAACAACACTTGGTTCAGTAGCTGTCAAACTATCTCATTTTGGAAGAAGAAGCCAGATGTATATATAAAAAAAAATACACATTCTTTAGTAGCCGATTCTCTGGAATCTGCAGGAAAAAAATGAATTATAATGAAATTGTTTCAAACAAGATTTCAGCATTCGGGAGCAGGTTAAAAAACGGAGAAGCTGTTTTTACTTTTTAAAGGGGAACTCCACTTTTCTCTCTGCCTTCTCCAAATTCCTGCTGTGATCTGACTTCCTGTTGCTCTCTCCTGAGATGGAGTATGGGATTTGTAGTGCACATAGAACAGTGTACATGAACACAACTAATGTGCACTGCTCCTTCCAAACAAAAGGAAGTGAGGGGGAAAAGGAGAGAGTCGGAAGCTCACAGAGGACAAAACAAGAAGGCAAAAAACACAAGAAGAAATTATTTCATGAAAAATAGATTAAAAATCCATTAAAGTGTTACTAAACCCAGGACCCTGCATTCAATATATCTGGTCTCCCACAGTACACAGAACATGGAAATGCAATAGTTTTAGTAAATATAAACTGCTAAATACCTTTTTTCATCGCAGTCTTGTGACTTCCATCAGTGTCTACTTAAAGTGGAGGGCCACCCTGAAAAAAATATTTCACCAAAAATCCTAAAAAAAAAAAAACATTTGAAAAAAGAAAAATGTTAAAACTTACCTGAACCCTTGTTGCTAGGCAGTCTTCCTAATCTGCCTGTTCCTATTCCGCAGCGTTTTCTGCTCCTAGCTGAGCAGCCCCGTTGCCTTCTGGGAACTGTGTGTGTTCCCAGAAAACCACGGGGCCATTCACAGATTGCCGTGCCGCTCGCGCGTGCGCAGTAGGAAACTGGCAGTGAAGCCGCAAGGCTCCACTGCCTGTTTCCCTTACTTAGGATGGCGGTGCCGGGACCCGAGAACCGAGGGACGGGTCGGCCTCGGGCGGCCGACATAGCGGGCATCCAGGACAGGTAAGTCTACTTATTTAAAGTCAGCAGCTACAGTGTTGTGTACAGTGCTAGCTGCTGACTTTAAAAATTTTTTTTAGCTGGCCGGAATCCTGCTTTAAACTTCCGCTTTTTCGGATTCCTCCCCCCCTCTGGTGTCATATTTGGCACCTTTCAGGGGGGAGGGGGGAGCAGATACCTGTCTAATACAGGTATTTTGCTCCCACTTCCGGGCATAGATACCTGAGCCACCTGCGGGTATCTACGCCACTCCCCCCCCCCCCCCGCTGTCTTCTGGGAGACACACAGGTCCCAGAACACAGCAGGGACCAGTGGGATAGCATAGCGCGAGTCGCGCATGCGCATTGGGGAACCAGAAAGTGAAGCCACAAGAATTCACTTCCTGATTCCCCTACCGAAGATGGCGGCGGCAGCAACCGACAGCCGAGGGATAGACCGGCTTCGGGTGCCGACATCGCGGGCGCCCTGGGCAGGTGAGTGTCCTTATTTTAAAAGTCAGCAGCTACAGTATTTGTAGCTGCTGACTTAAAAAAAAAAAAAAACGGCGGACCTCCGCTTTAAAGCGTGTAGGAGAGTTTTCATTCTTCCCTGACTGTCCTATGAGGCTGCAGGACCCCCGACCCCTCTGTCTGGACAGTGCTGATTGGCCCTGTGCTGACCACATGTCATATGGGTACAGAGTTGCATGACCGCGCAATTGTCATTCAAAGTGTGACAGCGCTGAAAGCTGAAAATTGGCCTGGGCAGGAAGGGGATGAAAGTGCCCGGTAGGCAGGGGGTTACGTTTCGTATGTATGCTGAATACTGATTTTAGCTTTTTTGCTTTTATTCGTGTTTCTAAGCACTTTGAGTAAAGTCATAAATGCATTAAAGTTGTATAGTGGCCTGTATATATTATGTATATTGAAATGTTTTTTGGTTAGTTGGCCTTATTATTTTTGTATAGTACTAGAAATCCTATGTACTAGTACTAAGGAAATGTATGACTATCAAAGTGCATTGTGATTTGTTTTGTGTTTTGGTTTTCTTTTCTGTTTTTTTTTTTGTAAAATTGCAAAACCTTGAATAAAAAGTTATTTGGGAATAAAAAAAAAAAAGATAATGTTGTGCCGGGGTCTCAATGGCCCCTTAGGGGTCAGATTGACCTAAAGTGTTACATTTAGGGGTACCATTTAGGATTAAGTGAACCTACATATACTAAATCTCATGTAAATTTTAACATATTTTTGACATTTCAAAAGTAATTTTAACCTTTTGCAGCTCTGATTACAGGGGCACTTCCACCCCCTTCCTGCCCAGCCCAATTTTCGCCTTTCAGCGCTCTCACGCTTTGAATGACAATTGCGCGGTCATGCAACATTGTACCCATACGAAATTTGTATCTTTTTTATCACACAATAGAGCTTTCTTTAAGTGGTGCTTAATCACCACTCGGTTTTTTATTTTTTGCTAAACAAACGAAAAAGTCAGAAAATTTTGAAAAAAAACAAAACATGTTTCATAGTTTGTTATAAAATTTTGCAAACAGGTAATGTTTCTCCTTCACTGATGGGCACTGATGAGGCTGCACTGATGAGGCGGCACTGGTGGGGAATGATGAGGCAGCACTGATTGGGCTCTGATAGGAGGCACTGGTAGGTAGCACTGATAGGTGACACTGATGAGGCTGCACTGATGGGCACTGATAGGTGGCACTGATGGGCTCTGATAGGCGGCATTGATAGGCAGCACTGATGGGCCCTGGTAGGTGACATTGATGAGGAGGCACTAATGGGCACTGATAGGCAGCACTGATAGGTGACACTGATGAGGAGGCACTGATGGGCACTGATAGGTGTCATTGATAGGCAGCACTGATGGGGCCTGTTAGGTGGCACTGATAGGTGACACTGATGAGAAGGCATTAATGGGCACTGATATGCAGCACTGATAGGTGACACTAATGAGGAGGCAATGATGGGCAGCTCTAATGGGCACCGATTGGTGGCATTGATAGGCAGCACTGATGGGCCCTGGTAGGTGGAACTGATAGGTGACACTGATGAGGAGGCCCTAATGGGCACTGATAGGCAGCACTGATAGCTGACACTAATGAGGAGGCACTGATGGGCAGCACTAATGGGCACTGATAAGCAGCACTGATAGGTGACACTGATGGACAGCACTGGTGGGCACTGTTGGGACTGCACTGATAATCAGTGCTCAGATAATTAGTGCCGATGTTCCTTTAACACAAGCTGGTTATCTCTTGTCGTGTGAGGAAATTAAAGCAGATAACCTGCTTGCATTAACATCATGATTAACTGTGATTGGCCCTTTACCCCGATCTGTGATCAGCTGAGTCCAAAGGGGGCAGTGTGATCCTAGCAGGACGTCCATGTATACCCTCCCAGCAAAGTAAACCCACGCTGTAGCCATCTTTCGGCTATGGCACGGGCGGAAACTGGTTAAAATGATCCCCAGTGTGCAGGGGCGGGCTGACCATTGAGCCACTCGAACACTGCCCGAGGGTCCTGGGCCACTAAGGGGCCCCATCAGGGTTTCCAGCCTCAGTAAAACCAGGGACAGTATGTACAAATCTGTGTTTTTTCTTTACATCTGTCTCTGAAATGTCCCTTACCGACATCCTTTTGGTCTAAAAATCCCGAGATTATAGCTGCCCCACCTCTCCAGGTACCTTCTCAGCCAATAGAAACATGTCTGTATACTGTGTGATTGTATACTGTGTGTGTGTAGACTGTGTGGCCCCATAATCTCTGACTGCCTAGGGGCCCCATAATCTCCTATTGCCCGGGGGCCCCATGAGTTGTCAGTCGGCCCCTGCCAGTGTGATCCCACCATGATGGTCCTTCAGGCAATTTCTCTTAGGGTGACAATGCTCTGTCCCTGTCTCCCAATCATGCTCCTGTGTTGTCACCCTGCCACACTGGCTTTCAATGGAGACTACAAATAATTGTTTAAATACACAGGCATGATCCATCGTTGTCACCACACTGTGAAGTGCCAGGCAGCCATTGCTGGAGTGCAGACAGTAAAAGGCTGCAAAGAGGTTGCATGAGATCAGCAGCATCAGATTGGCAAACCTAATACATTCCTCATATACCTCCCACGCCCTGCGCATAGCTTGTCCCCCTCACACATTTTTTTTTCTTACCTGTATCTCTTGGGGAAATGTTCTTCTCTGTGGCTTCACCATAGGGCTCCTAAATCTTCATACTTCAGCAAAGGCTATGAATTGGGGGGATGGGATGTTACTGTGAGCAGTTTGCAGGGCTTTTTTTTCTCGGAGAATAGGTGCAGGAACTCCCACCGTCTGATTCACCCCTTGTCTCTGCCGCCCTACCCACCTCTGACCACCGTCCCTTGATTCCACCCCCCACCCACCTACCAGTACTGCCCCTTTTAGAGAATACAGAACCAAGTATCATTTTGTGGTGCTAAATCATTTGTATGGAACATGTAAATGATAAAAAGAAAAGCAGTAAAAAAAGATCCCCTGCAGCCAGCAACAATAGAATCCCAGCAATAGATCCCCACACAACAATAGACTCCCCATAGGCGTGCGAAGGGGGTGTGCCGGGTGTGCCTGGGCACACCCTAATCACCCAGTGCGGCGCAGATTCCCCCTGCTGATATTTCACCAAAGCCCCCAACAGGGCTCCTAAAAAATTGTAAGAAATAATAAATTAATAAAGGAAGTAAAAATAAAAAACTACTGACACCATCCACTGCCCTACTGACACTGTCCATGTTTTAATACATTTGGGGTGCACACCCTAATGCAATAGGCTGCTCACACCTATGAGTCTCCCCCAGCAACAATGGACTCAACCCCAAAAACAATAGATTCCCTGAACCACCCACAACAAAATATCTACACAAGCAACATTAGACCCCACAGCAGCAACAACAGATCTCCCAGCAGCCACTATCAATAGATCCTCCAGCAGCCAGTAAAAATAGACCTCTCCCTCAACAGTAGATCCCTTTCAGCAACATAAGACCACCCCAGCAACAATAGACCCCCCCATCAGCAACAATAGACCCTCACACAAAATCAGATCACCACCAGTGACAATAGATCCCCCAGCAGCCAACATCAATAGACCCTCCAGCACACCCCACCCCCCATGCTATTACATACATTCAGTGCTGGAGGTGCCTGAACTGCGTTCCCCTGCGTTCCCGCTGAAAAAAAGCCCTGGCAGTTTGTAGGTGTGGACATGGGAGCAGAGAACTCCCTTGTCATTGCAGATACCTTTCATACTGCCCCCTTTTCATAAGTCCCCTCTGTATGAAGAACACCAAACAGCAAAGCCCTTCTCATTGCGGATCCAGTCCCAGCGGTAAACAGTAAATGGAATAGTCTCTGCTGTGTGCTGATCTTCAAGCTGCTGTGCAGGAAGAGTCCACCCGACATAAACAATACTATATATATCCTGAACGCCTTCCTGTGCTGACACCATAGTGTACAGCGGATGGGCTCCATGGGAATTGTTGCGGCATAAATGGACTTTTAACAATTTACTTTAATTTTTACACATAGAAGCAAATTACCTACCTGCCCGGTGCCACCCTCCGATCAGGATTCCATCAGCCAATCAGGATCTATTGACACCGGAGCTAAGTTCCAAAACGCTCAGCATCTGAAATCCCACGGTTATCAATTGCGCCTGTTCACACCTGAGCTGCATGGAAAAATACCTGAGCTTCAAGCCTGAAAAACGTGTGAAAAATGTGCAAAGATGCATATAAATCGCATTCCCTATTAACTTGCTTTCCGTTGGCAAAAAAATGATTTAAAAAAAATCTGATCGAACCTTAGTGCCGGTTCACACAAAGGAACTTGCTCCACCTTCCTTTGCAATTCAGTGAACAGGAATTTGAAGGGGCTGAAATCGCACTGGATGGTGCCAAAAGTAGGGCGTGGTCTATTGTTATAAAGGCACTGCAACCAGATCACCCTGTACTGCAGTACTATGCAATCCTGTGCAGGCAACGCACTGAGTTTGTGATCTGTGTTTGGGGAATCTACACTCACCGGCCACTTTATTAGGTACATCTTGCTAGTATTGGGTTGGACCCCCTTTTGCCTTCATTCTTGGTGGCATAGATTCAACAAGGTGTTGGAAACATTCCTCAGAGATTTTGCTCCATAGTGACATGATAGCATCACGCAGTTGCTGCAGATTTGTTGGCTGCACATCCATGATGTGAATCTCCCGTACCGCCACATCCCAAAGGTTCTCTATTGGATGAGATCTGGTGAGTGTGGAGCTCTATTGGATGAGATCTGGTGAGTGTGGATCTCTATTGGATGAGATCTGGTGAGTGTGGAGGCCATTGGAGTACAGTGACCTCATTGTCCAGTGGTGAGATGATTGGAGCTTTGTGACATGGTGACATTATCCTGCTGGAAGGAGCCATCAGAAGATGGGGACACTGTAGTCATAAAGGGATGGACATGGTCAGCAACAATACTCAGGTAGGCCGTGGTGTTTAAATGATGCTGAATTGGTACTAAGAGGCCCAAAGTGTGCCAAGAAAATATCCCCCCCACCATTACACCACCAGCCTGAACCGGTGATACAAGGCAGGATGGATCCATGATTTCATGTTGTTTACACCAAATTATGACCCCACCATCTGAATGTCGCAGCTGAAATCGAGACTCATCAGACCAGACAACGTTTTTCCAATCTTCTATTGTCCAATTTTGGTGATCCTGTGCGAATTGTAGTCTCAGTTTCCTGTTCCTCAGTGTGGTCTTCTGCTGCTGTAGCCCATCTGCTTCAAGGTTCGATGTGTTGTGTGTTCAGAGATGGTATTCTGCATACCTTGGGTGTAACGAGTGGTTATTTGAGTTACTGTTGCCTTTCTATCATCTGGAACCAGTCTGCCCATTCTCCACTGACCTCTGACATCAACAAGGCATTTTCCTCCACACAACTGCCGCTCACTGGATATTTTCTCTTTTTCGGACCATTCTCTGTAAACCTGAGAGATGGTTGTGTGTGAAAATCCCAGTAGATCAGCAGTTTTTTAAATACTCAGACCAGCCCGTCTGGCACCAACAACCATGCCACGTTCAAAGTCATTTAAATCCATAGGTGTGCGCAGCCTATTGCACTAGGGTGTGCACCCCAAAGCTCAAAAACACACTACCGGTCACTCACGATGTTCATTCAGAAAGGGAAGGGGCCGGTAAAGTACATATTTACCAGCCCCTTCTCCCACTCGTCTTGAAACATCCCCTCAGTAACAGCCAGTGGGAGGGGAGAGGGGGGAAGCCTGCAGTGCTGCGGGGGGGGGGGGGGAGGGGGAAGGGAACCAGGGCAGTAGAGGGGGATCTGTGCTGCACTGTGCTGCACCGGGTGATTAGGGTGTGCCAGGTGTGCCTGGGCACACCTGGCACACTCTGTGCGCACGCCTATGCTTAAATCCCCTTTCTTCCTCATTCTGATGATCAGTTTGAACTTCAGCAGGTCGTCTTCACCGCGTCTAGATGCCTAAATGCATAGAGTTGCTGCCATGTGATTGGCTGATTAGCAATATGTGTTACCAGACAATTGAACAGGTGTACCTAATAAAGTGTCCAGTGAGTGTATTGACACCAGAAGCAGATTGCACAGCCGCGCGCAGATAGCGGGTTTCCCGCCACGTGTCCCGGTGTGAACGAGCCCTCAAACACCCACGAAAATGTACAATTGCTCAAAAAAAAAAAAAAACAACAACAAACAACAAAATAACCCGAGACTCAGCTCAGGTGTGAACATCATGTTATGGTGGCCATACACCTTTGATAAATAATTGATTTCTTTTACAACCATCTCCTCCGATCAAATCAATCTATAACCGACAATCCATTCGATCGATATGCTGCACATGAGAAAGTGAATTTTGATCTATATTTAGGATGCTATTGTAACACAATCGTAAGTCATCAATCGCATTTCTATTTCCACCATGTGACCTCATAATTTCATCGATCAAAATACAATGGAATTCATGAACAAAAGTATCTTGGTGCTGCCAATCGATGCAAAACGATTCATAATTTACCTCCCTGGCCGGTAGACTCAGTTTGATCGAATCCAATCAAAATTGAGTCTAAATGAATTTGGAAGGGAAGTTTTGGCTATTCATTTTTTTGCAGATTCAATCTTTCTGATCAAGTTGCAGATTGATTGGATAAAAAAAAAAGGTCAAAGCTTATATGGCCACCATTAGACGGATCGCTTTTCAGTCGATCACCTGTACCTGGCAGTTGTAGCGGCAGTCAGATGTCGGTCCGTTGGCTGCACGGCTCTCGTAGATTATAGAATCCTCTGGAGGTGGATATCATTGAACTTCGGAACAACAGTGACAGCAGCCGCAGCTCCCCCTCCCCTCCTCTAACATTTAAAGAATGTGTTAACCAAACAGTTCATTTTCCTAGTTTGTACCTGCCGTATCATGTACTTGTATGAGAAAGTATCCTGTTCTCTTTGTATGACTTCCTTTATGTGAAATCACCTGGTGTTCCTGCCAGTCCCTCTGCTTTCCTATTAAACACTGACCACACTAGGCTTGAGAGCACATCGTGGTCAGTTCTCTAGCTGTGTTGGGAACTCAGCCTGTTCTCCTCCAATGATCATACTTGTCCTGACACACACTCCGCCCATCCCACAGCCATCCACTTGGAAGATCAGTGTACTGCTGTTTCTCCTCCCCAGCCGAGAATAGAGGGAATGTAATCACTTATGAAAAAAGGTATTTATAATGTTTTTGTATCTATAAACAAATGTTTTGCCTTTCATTTCTATCTTAAACTGAATGGGTAGTTTTACAAAGTGAGGGTTTACATATATTTTAACCACTTGCAGACCGCCGCATAGCAGATTTACTGCTACAGGGTGGCTGCGCTGTGCAGAATCACATATAACCTATATTACCAAAAGTATTGGGACGCCTGCCTTTACACACACATGAACTTTAATGACATCCCAGTCTTAGTCCGTAGGGTTCAATATTGAGTTGGCCCACCCTTTGCAGCTATAACAGCTTCAACTCTTCTGGGAAGGCCGTCCACAAGGTTTAGGAGTGTGTCTATGGGAATGTTTGACCATTCTTCATTTGTGAGGTCAGGCACTGATGTTGGATGGAAAGGCCTGGCTTGCAGTCTCCGCTCTAAAAGTGTTCTATCAGGCTGAGGTCAGGACTCTGTGCAGGCCAGTCAAGTTCCTCCACCCAAAAAATTCAGCCATCCATGTCTTTATGGTCCTTGCTTTGTGCACTGGTGGAGGGGGGTTTATGGTGTGGGGTTGTTTTTCAGGGGTTGGAGTTGGCCCCCTTTTGGGGATGACCCCTTTCTGTTCCAACATGACTGCGCACCAGTGCACAAAGCAGAGCGGATGCCCTCTTTTTAGAGGGTCCCAGCTCCCACTAACTCCCGACGCACCGCGGCACCAGAAGTAAGATCACCTCTCCCCCCTCCCTCTCGGCAATCATCTGGGGCACGTCACAGGCACCCACTGCGCACGCGCGAGCCGCGCCGCGCGCCATGACTGGCCGGGCAATCATCTGGGACCTGTGACTTGTCCCAGATTATTGCCGAGAGGGAGGAGGGAGAGGTGATCTTACTTCCGGTGCCGCGGTGCGCCGGGAGGAAGTGGGAGCTGGGACCCTCTAAAAAGAGGGTATCCGCTCCCCCCCCCCCCCCCCAAAAAAAAATGACATGCCAAATGTGGCACATCAGGGGGTCACCTCCCTTAAAGCGGAAGTTTCATTTTTGGGTGGAACTCCGCTTTAGTTAAACAAAAACTCCAGTATATATCCCACAGTTTGTAGACGCGATAACTTTTGCACAAACCAATCAATATACGCTTATTGGGATTTCTTTTACCAAAAACATGTAGCAGAATACATATTGGCGTAACTTTTTGAAGAAATTTGATTTTTAATTTTTTTTTATAGAATATGTTTTAAAGCAGAAGTAAAATATATATATATATTTTTTCAAAATTGTCAGTCTTTTTTTTTTTGCTTATATAGCATAAAAATTGAAGTGGTCATCAAATACCACCAAAAGAAAGCTCTATTTCTGGGTAAAAAAAATGACACAAATTTTATTTAGTTACAGCTTTGCATGACTGAACAATTGTCAGTTAAACTAACGCAGTGCCCTATTATAAAAAATGGCCTGGTCATGAAGGGGGTAAATCTTCCGGAGGTCAAGTGTTAAAGTGGAACTATAGTGACAAAATTAAAAAATTGCAAGCGGGGAGGAGAAGATGTCGGCCCTGGCGGGGGACCTCAGGAGACATACTGGGGATGGTGCCTGTGTGCCGAGATGAATGAGCTCCTACGTATTTATAGCTCCCAACTGTCCCTGATTTGGAGCAATGTCCCTCTGTCCCTCATTCCTCCTCATTTGTCCCTCATTTTGGTCTGATCTATATAGTTGTATATAAAATGCACTTTTTATCTTTCAAAAAGTGTTTCCCAGTGCTAAACCTTTCACCCAAATTCTAAATTGCTGCATTTGTAAATTTCAAAAGCCAATATAAAGTAATAGTAGTGGTAAAAAAAAAAGTACTTGTGGGTTTAACTAATCATTTTTATACTTTAAGGGGGCGTGGCAGGGGGGTGTGTCCTGTGCCTGCATACTTTTGCTGATAGGTGTCCCTCATTCCCATCTCAAAAAGTTGGGAGGTATGCACAGGACCCTTTTGGAAACTACACCGTGGCCGCCCCGGACATGTGTGAACGGGCTCCATTGAGAGCCGGTCACATTGACATGTCATGTGTATTGGATGCGGTTAAAAACGCATCCAATTCGCACATGTGTGAACCCGGCTGAAGTCTCATTTTTCCTGTGGCACCCTGTGTCATAGATATTTACATTCATGGAAACAGAGACATTGATTTTTTCCTGGCGTGCATCTATCCACCATGTTGAATATTGCGTCTTCAGCGATAGGCTGGGCGTGCAGCCCATGTAAGTGCGAACAAGACTGAATGGTCAGCTGTGACATTCTATTTCCTTTATATGTTTAGTCTGTTGCATCTGCTTTTTTTTTTGTTGTTTTGTAGGCCTATGGCACACCTCCCAACTTTCTGAGATGGGAATGAGGGACACCTAACAGCAAAAGTATGCAGGCATAGGACACACCCCTTGCCACGCCCCCTTAAAGGAGAATTGTACAAAAAAATAAGATTGGTTAAACCCACAAGTGCTTTTTTTTTACCACTACTATTCCTTTATATTGGCTTCTGGAATTTACAAATGCAGCAATTTAGAATTCAGATGAAAGGTTTAGCGCTGGGGAACACTTTTTGATAGATAAAAGTGCATTTTATATACATCTATATAGATCAGACCAAAATGAGGGACAAATGAGGAGGAATGAGGGACAGAGGGACATTGCTCCAAATCAGGGACAGTCCCTCGAAATCAGGGACAGTTAGGAGGTATGTTATGGATATACCCACTCCCTCCGCTGGGGGTCTGTTCTTGGCATACACTACCCTTTAAATAGAGTCTTTATTTTTATAACACAATAATGCAGTCTGTATATTCCTGTCACAGTGACTACCGCACCCCACATTTCTTGTACAGGTGTCACCAGGACAGGAAATGAAACCCCCCCCTGATGGGGGTCACGGACAGAATTTGTAAGTGCGTTCCCCTCTCCAGGAGAAAATTTTTTTCTTAGTGCGCCCAAAACTGCCATACCAAATGTATTTCCATTAAAATAAATATACTGCGTCTCCCAGGCCCAGTCTAGTAAATCGGCGCGTAGAATATTATTACAATGTAAAAAAAAAAAAATGGTGGCGTATTTTATTCTTTTTTTTTTTTTTATTTCACCTTTCTTTCTTGCTCTCCACAAAACAAAATTGGCTTTTCCAGACAACGCCAATATCTGAAAGGTTTGCCGTCTCCCAGATAACATAGCTGTACACTGCAAATAGAGGCTTTGATATTTTGTAATTTGGGATTATATCACTATTATTATTTTTCAGGATTTACATAGTGCCAACGATTTGCGCAGCGCTTTACAACGCAAGGGCAAACAGTATAGTTATAATACAATTCAGTGGAGGAGGAATCAGAGGGCCCTGCTCATAAGAGTTTATAGTCTTCCATTTCTAGTTACTCTGTTATCCCAAAGATTCCTAATTCAGAGTTCACACAAATCTGCCCTCAACCAACATGGCAGCCGCACAGTACTCTATGACGAAAGCCTGTGAACCAACACAGCGTCCATACAGTACCCTTCAACTGAAGCCTGCCCTTAACCAACATGGCCGCCGCGCAGCGCCCGTGCATGGAAGCCCACCATTAACCAACATGGCCGCACATACGCTCGTTGAGTGATGCGCATGCGAGGAGAGATCACGTCCGAACTCTGTCGAGAGGCGCCGCCTGCGCCTCCGGAAAGAGCCGATCCCAGCAGCGACCCCGGAAGTGGCGACCACAGCCAGTCGGTGGGTCTGTGTGGCCGGCGGAGGCCGAGGGGACAATGGAGGAGAGCGGCAGCTAGGTGAGGGGGGGAGACGGGGAGCGGGCTGGAGGATGAGGAGGGGCCCCTGTGGGTACAGCTCCGGGACCCAGAGGCAGCACAGCGCGGTGATACAATGTATATACAATGTATCACTGAGAGGATGTCATGTATCAGTGTGGAGGAAGGAGGGTCACGTGACCCCAGACATCTGTCACTGTTCAATCATTGGAGGGGGGTGATCTATCTATAAAATCTCCTATCACTGTTCAATCACTGGGGGTGTACAGATATTATATAGAATCTATAACCCATCAATGTATACATAGATATTATATATGTACATAGATATATCATATATAGGAGAAATCATTAGGGGGGTGTATCTAGATAATATATATAGAACTGATCAATCAATGGAGGTGTACAGAATATATATATATATAGTAGATCATTGGGGGTGTACAGATTATATATATATAGTAGATCATTGGGGGTGTACAGATTATATATAGAGTAGATCACTGGGGGTGTACAGAATATATATAGAGTAGATCACTGGGGGGTGTACAGAATATATATAGAGTAGATCACTGGGGGTGTACAGATTATATATAGAGTAGATCACTGGGGGTGTACAGATTATATATAGAGTAGATCACTGGGGGTGTACAGATTATATATAGAGTAGATCACTGGGGGGTGTACAGATTATATATAGAGTAGATCACTGGGGGGTGTACAGATTATATATAGAGTAGATCACTGGGGGTGTACAGATTATATATAGAGTAGATCACTGGGGGTGTACAGAATATATATAGAGTAGATCACTGGGGGGTGTACAGAATATATATAGAGTAGATCACTGGGGGGTGTACAGAATATATATAGAGTAGATCACTGGGGGTGTACAGATTATATATAGAGTAGATCACGGGGGGGTGTACAGATTATATATAGAGTAGATCACTGGGGGGTGTACAGATTATATATAGAGTAGATCACGGGGGGGTGTACAGAATATATATAGAGTAGATCACTGGGGGTGTACAGATTATATATAGAGTAGATCACTGGGGGGGTGTACAGAATATATATAGAGTAGATCACTGGGGGGGTGTACAGAATATATATAGAGTAGATCACTGGGGGGTGTACAGAATATATATAGAGTAGATCACTGGGGGGTGTACAGAATATATATAGAGTAGATCACTGGGGGGTGTACAGAATATATATAGAGTAGATCACTGGGGGTGTACAGATTATATATAGAGTAGATCACGGGGGGGTGTACAGAATATATATAGAGTAGATCACTGGGGGTGTACAGATTATATATAGAGTAGATCACTGGGGGGTGTACAGAATATATATAGAGTAGAACACTGGGGGGTGTACAGAATATATATAGAGTTGATCACTGGGGGGTGTAGATTATTTATAGAGGGGATTACTGGGGGGTGTACAGATTATATATAGAGTGGATCACTGGGGGTGTACAGATTATATATTAGGGGTGCATATCTTCACTGGTTTTGCAATTCAATTAGATTACGGTTATCCTGTCAACGATTTGATTCCACGATGCATCACGATTAATGCCCATGGTTTTTATCCAAAAATTCAAGCAGTCAGAAGAGCTCTTTTTGAATTTGCTTTTAGCGTCATATCCTATTTGGGGAGGGTGATTCTCATAACCATCCCAAAAGAGGACTACAAGTTATTCACATTCAGTTCATTACGGAGAACAAAGGGGCAGAGTAGAGTATAGAGTAGAGTGGTCTACTTTATATATAATCTGTTACATCTAGAGGAAAAACAGAAAGGCTTCTTTGCCGTAAGAGCTGTCAAAATGTGGAATAGACTGACTCTCACAAACTAGTTCTGGGCTGCTCAGTAGATTGTTTTAACAAATACCTGAAATGCATTCCTGTCCTAAATGCACAAAATATAAGTAATAGTGATAGAGGGGTGGTGGTGGGGATGTGATCAGGCAGAAGGGTGGTGGGGGGTGGCGGTATAAGGCAAAGGGAGGGTGGGATGGGATCAGTGGCAGAGGGATGATGGGGTCTGGGATGGATGGGATCAAGGGCAGAGGGATGGTGGGATGGATGGGATCAGGGGCAGAGGGACAGTGGGATGGATGGAATCGGTGGCAGAGGGATGGATGGAATCAGGTGCAGAGGGATGGTGGGATGAATGGGATCATTGGCAGAGGGGTGATGGATGGGATCAGGTGCAGAGGGATGGATGGGATCAGGTGCAGAGGGATGGATGGGATCAGGTGCAGAGGGATGGATGGGATCAGGTGCAGAGGGATGGATGGGATCAGGTGCAGAGGGATGGATGGGATCAGGGGCAGTGGGATGGATGGGATCAGGGGCAGTGGGATGGATGGGATCAGGGGCAGAAGGATGGTGGGATGGATGGGATCAGGGGCAGAAGGATGGTGGGATGGATGGGATCAGTGGCAGAGGGATGGTGGTGTGATGGATAGCATCAGGCAGAGGGATGGTGGTGGAATGGATGGGATCAGTATCAGTCAATTCCCCCTCCTCCATGCTCAGTGTGTCTCTGCCTCTCTTCTCCCTTCCGGTGCCTCCAGTGAAGCCTCTCCTGATGTGGGGTCTCCTTGAGCTTCTCCCCTGCACTCTACTGGCTGTCGGCTCATCAGCTGACTTTCTGCTTCAGTGCCCATCTCACTGCGGTGGGTGGGGAAGAGGAGGGGGCTTTATCCACCAGGCAGACTCTGCCTGTGTGTGTCTTCAGGAGAGGCAGAGCACCTCATTGGAGATCGATTTGGCCGACTCTCAGCAGCGATGCGGAATTACAAGCGTCTGAATTGCGATGCATCAATGCTGTGATTATATTCAACACTCCGATTATATATAGAGTAGATCACTGGAGGTGTACAGATATTATATAGAGTAGATCACTGGGGGTGTACAGATATTATATAGAGTAGATCACTGGGGGTGTACAGATATTATATAGAGTAGATCACTGGGGGTGTACAGATATTATATAGAGTAGATCACTGGGGGTGTACATAGTTTAATACACAGTCTATCTCTGATCAATCAGTGGGGGTGTACAGTCATTATATCATATGGAAAACCTCACTGGAGTCATGAAGATGATATTATATAGAATCTTTTACTCATCAGTCACTGGGGGGTGTACAAAGATGTTATACCAGATAGGATAAATCATAAAGGGGGTGTACATTAATAATATATAGAATCTATCTTTTGTTCAATCACTAGGGGAGCTGTAAAGACATATTATATAGCATTAATCATTGAAGCTGTACAAATATTCTATAAAATCGATCACTGATCTATGATATTATATCATAGAATAAGTCACTGGAGTCATACAGATATTATATAGAATCTATTAATGATCAATCCATTGGGGGTGTACATCTATATGCTATAGAATCTATCATGATCATTTATTTGGGGGGGGGGGGTGTACATGTATATTATATAGTATATATCACTGATCAATGATTGGGGGTGTACATATATATTATATAGTATCTATCACTGATCAATCATTGGGGGGTGTAGAGATATATTGAATCAATCACGAATTGTGCACTTATATATTATATAGAATTTATTACCGATCAATCATAGGGGGGATGTGTGTGTGTGTGTATATAATATATATAAATATATATATATATAAAGTCTATAACTGTTCAATTATTGCGGGGATTTACATATATTATATAGAATCTATTACTAATCAAACACTAGGTGTTCGTATTTATTATCGTATAGAATCGATCACTGATCAATCCCCAGGTGCTGTAGAGCCGTGTAATATAAAACTTCTGAGTTCTGTAGATCCGTATCATTATAAAGAATCCATGGCAGATCATTGTGTTGTATATGATCATCATCCTATTAAATGGAATGTCCTGTATAGCACTGTGTGTTCTATAATGGCATCCTATAGAAGATTTCTCCTATGGATCCCTGTGTGCTCCAGGAGATGCGTTGTATATAGAAGTTCTTCCATCCTATCCTCTCCTGAGCCGGGTTCTTTTATTATCCTATAGAATCTTCAGGATGAATCCCGGCTCCTCTACCCTCCCGTCCTCTGTTCTCTACCATTCTCCGCATTTCTATTATTATATCAAATCTTCCTGAGATCTGATTGGAGAGTCCACTCTGTGTGTGCGCTGTATAGAAACTGCCACCGACCAACCACTGTGCATGGTATAGTCATGCGATATTAATGTATATTTAATGTCATACTGCTGTGAATGGCGAGCCAGGTGTGTGTCTGTGAGAGATGATTCCTATACAATATTTATATTATGGATAATTAGGAGTTGCAGTAGGAAGTGGTACTTTGCAGAGTCCATACATACAGAGTAAGAACAGATACCGAGAATTACACCCGGCATACAATAAAAGAGAAGTAGTACTGTGCAGAGTCCATACATACAGAATAAGAACAGATACCGAGAATTACACCCAGCATACAGGACAAGAGAAGTGGTACTGTGCAGAGTCCATACATGCAGAATAAGAACAGATACTGAGAATTACACCCAGCATACAGGACAAGAGAAGTGGTACTGTGCAGAGTCCATACATACAGAATAAGAACAGATACCGAGAATTAAACCCAACATAGCCATAAAGGATATAAATCTATTTTTTGTGCACTAAATGCCTTTGCAAAGCCAGATATGACCTTGTAAATGTAGCAATGACATCATCACTGTGCTATACATAACTTGTGCAGAGAACAGAGCTGTGGGAGGGGCCAGCTGACTCCACCCACTACAGAAAACTATAGGAAGGGGAGGAGAAAAGACCAGTCACTCTGCACAAGGAGAGAGCAGCAGTGAGCGGTCTTTATTACAGGAAGTCTCACACTGGATTACTGCACAGATCAGGAAGAAATACACAAAGCACACCGAGATTCAGGAAGAATACACATGATGAATTGATTTAGACAATATTTGCTTATCCCGGAGTTCTGCCTTAACTTGGACACATTGAGGGATGGCTCCCGCTGTGTCTTTTTGTCCTTGAAATCCTATACTTGATTTCGATAAGAGTGGCTCTATAGCGGCTGCCAGACAGGAGGGCGCAGCAGAGCTGTTATCAATACTCAGATTACACCGTTCAAAGTTTTGCTGTGTGTAAATAACAGCGATTATTCCTAAGCTGTAATTATCTAAATATTAACTATAGAATTGGCCAGCGGCCACATTGTGGACATTGTGCAGGTTGTTGGTTACACTGTAATCACCTCTCACATTGTTATACTGACAACCTGCACTGATACATTGTATCCCAATCACAGCAGAGGATGGGGGAGGGCTGACATTAGTAGTGGACAGTTCTGGAAATAATAGAAAATATTGGAGGTTTGTTCTAGAGCTCAGCTTCAACCAATTCTTCTTCTTCTTTTTTTTTTCTTTTCTTTTTTTTTTTTTTTAACAGAAGAGAACTCTTTAGTAACTACTTAACCTCCAGTAGATTTTAACCCCCTTTATGATCAGGACATTTTTTGTGCTACTTTACAGGCAATTGCTCGGTCATGCAACACTGTACTCAAATTAAATTTATTGCATTTATTTTCACACAAATAGAGCTTTGTTTTGGCGATATTTAAAGCAGAGCTCTACCCACATTTGGCACCTTTTTGGGGGGAGTGGGTACCTGCTTCTACTTCCGGCTCAATTCGCCATGGCAAACTAAGCCAGCAGTTCCTCCTTCCCCCAGAGCTGGCCCATTCGCAAAGCACAGCGCACTTTGCGCATGCGCCATAGGGAACCAGCTGTGAAGCCGCATGGCTTCTCTGCCAGTTTCCCTTAGGCAAGATACCAGCACCCAATAGCCGATTGAAAAATCTGCTAGAATGAGGACACCGCTGGATTCCTGGACAGGTAAGTGCCCTAATATTTGTAGTTGCTGACTTAATTTTTTTCTGAAGGAGCCTGGAGCTTCTCTTTTAGGCCTCATGCACACGAGACTGTTAAACGCGCGTTCAGAGGCAGTTGGACACTTTTTTAATAAAGTGACGCAAAGCATTGGGAGGAGCCAGTGACATCATCCGATGTGCCTGTTCGGTACACAGAGAACGGTGCGAGGAGAGAGATCCCGGTGAGCGGCTGACTGCCTTATGCGCTGATGTTGTGTAACACAAAGTGAGTGCATTTATTTACTTGCAGCAAGGAGATTGAGATGATGTTATGGCTCATTGCACAATGATATCTTTTCTTTTGGTTGCATGAACGAAACTCACCACCGGAGAACTGTATAAACAAATAGGCTGACTATACAGCGAAACAGTGAACAAAACCCAGTTATAACATCTATTGAATGAAGTTTATTGAGGAAGATAAGTACTCTGGAATTGTGACATTTTTTACATTTATTTAATTTCAATTTTGTCCTGTAATAATAATCTCTGGACTCGGTTTATATATCCATCATATGCCCCATACTATTATCATATGGTGTGGCGCTGATCAAGGATACTGAATGGTGCCAGTGTGTTAAAAAAAAAAATTAACGATAAGTTTACCTTTATAAAAAATAAAAAAAATATATATTTTTTTACATTTATCAGGAGCCTGTAAAGTATTGCACTTGCGATCAGCAGATTGTGGGTGCAATCTCAGGCTTCTGCAGACTGTCAGGGTATCTCTCTGCTCGTACCTCCTACATGCAGGCAGTTACTGAATGACAGGAAGCAACAATGAACTGCCAGAGCACTCACCAGCACCCTGGTAGTTCATTGAGAACTACAAGTTGTCAGCCACAAAGGCTGAAAGTAGTTGTAGTTCCCCCATTCACAGAACTCTGTGAATGAATGCCGCAGCCGGGTAGATGGAGCCCCACATTGGCGCGTTTATTTAAAATTGTGACAGCAGGTGCGAGGAGAAGATCCCCAGCCCACTGTCACAACGGGGACTCGAGGGGGGGGGGGGGGTTGAGCCCTGTACACACAATCCGAAAATCGGAGGACAGATTGCCCTTTTTTTTTTTTCATGAAGAGTTTACTAAAGTTAACGAAAATTCTCGTACGTCAGAATAAAAAATCTGAAGTGATGTCATGTGTTGTAGTTTATATGTATTATATTTTCGAACGACAACTGTACTGATTAAACTAAATTTGTACGATCTGGTATCGTATAGGAAACATTTTTGTGCTTGTCCGATTGGATAATATCTGATGAACTGTCATGATTGGCTCTCAAAACCTCTGTATTAACGTACGATCGCTTCGTACGATTTTCGGTTCATGTGTACGTTGCTTTAGACTGCTGCATCACTTAAATGTTACACCCTGAATATGGATGTAACTTGTTAGGAAAGGTATGCTTTAATTTTTTATTTAATTCTTTTAACATTTTTATATATATATATATATATATATATTATTGCTGTGATTGGCTACCACTAATTACATGGTACAGGGTGCCATGTGATTGCTGTGGGCCAATCACAGAATCACTACAGTAAGCACAGCTGTTATGAATAAAACTCATTCATTATAGATTGTGATCACGTGATACCCCGCCCACTCAAAGCTGCTGGGTACCAGGAACCATAATCAGCTGTGTCCGGTGGACATATCAATTATGGGAGGGTCGCGCTGCATGCTCCAGGGGGTGTGCCAGTGCACATGTGCGAAGCAACTTATGTTTACGATGCTGAGCCTGGCAGTGCTGCCCATCCACAGTAAAAGTACTGTGGGCAATCCTAAAGTGGTTAAAGTGGACATTTCAGTAAAACCTTCAGAGTTTGTATAAATAAATTTCTGAGAAGTCACAATATTCAGCTCCACTTTTTGTCATTAAAGTAGAGTTCCACCCATAAGGGGAAGCGCCGCTTGTTCCCACCCTCCCCCACCTCCACTGCCACATTTAGCACCTTTTTGGGGGGGAGTGGGTAACTGGTTTTGATTCTACGATCTACAAGCATTTCCGGACCCCCCTCCTTTCTCCCAGTGGCCATATTGTAACTATGTAACCAGTCACAAAGTAGAAAGCCGCAGCAGGGGCTGATCTGTGTTGGGCTCCGATCACACCTAAGCGTAGCACAGTGACAGTCGCTGCACCGTGTTGTTGTTTTTTTTTTTTTTTTCAAACGTATTTTCTTTTTGGGACACAGAGTCTAAGTAATAATGGGTTATGGGCCACCTTCAGGTGATTGGACACTGGTATACCCAATACAGGAAGTTCACTCCCCTATATAACCCCTCCTCCTTCCAGGAGTACCTCAGTTTTTTCGCCAGTGTCTAAGGTGTTGGTCACGAGTGAAGATGTACTCTAAGGAGCTCCAGGAGGGATCCATGCTGGATTTAAATAACCTCCACAGCCGGATCCATCCTAGCCACTGAGGGCACAGGATGGTACCCGGGCCTCGCATAGAAGAGTGAGGTTTTGCCTGTAATGCCTCTCTTGGAGGGCTGGACCCAGGAACCAGGACTCTTTTTGGTCTACATTACCTAAAGTTGCTCCTGAGGGGTGCTATACAGGTCCAAAGGAGTGGAACCTATTTTGGGGTGTGTTTTTGGAGCGGCACCATTCCTTTAAATGGGCCTCCCTCCGCTCCAAAGAAACGCATGAACCAAACCTTGGCACAGAGCCAGGCGTGTTTGGTGCTGCGATTTTTGCAGCGATTTAAGTGCATTTTGTCGCTCGACAATGGCGGCAAAAAATGCACCACGTTTGGGGTGCCTTTTAAGAAATAATGGCATCGCAAAACGCTTCCCGTGTCTTGTCGCGATTTTGGACTTCCAGTACGCTCAGGTGTGAGCGGAGCCTTAGACATTTGTGAACGCACTCAAGAATGGCACAAGCACCATAATTTACATGATTGTGTCATCTCTGATTTAGTATCTCAATCCAGGAAATAGATGGTGACCCTGGATGATGCCTGAACAAAGATGGTGCTGTTCTTCTGGAAAGAAGAGCAGGTGAAGGTATACTGGGGGAATACTGTGATCGTTTATACTGATACACCTTGCATGAAAATTATATCTGGTTGCCGGTATTGGATGGAGTAAGGATGATATTACTGTCTCTGTCCCCAGCAGGAAGATTTGTTTCAAGCCAGTTCCCTCCATAGGGAGAATCTGCTCCGTAGACGACTTCTTCTAGACAATCTCATAAATTAGATTATGCAATTGATGAATAATGTTTTCAAAGGGAGGGCCCCTCCATTCATTAACATAAATTCTGTTATCAGATATATAATTAGTCTATATCAAGTTTCTTGTATCACTAATTTTATGTCCATGAATTCATCAAGAACACCGATAGCAATTTAATCCCATAAAATATGTGATGTCACCATATAGGGATTTGTCCTACTTCTACATTTTATATCATAGCTACATTATAATTTTACATTTGTGGGATGGGTGGAGAATGGGTCTGGCCATACACTGATTGGCCGGTTCGGCAGGGGGCCGCTGACCTTCCATCAGTGTGTGGGCTCCTCGTGATTGTTTTTCTGAAGTGAAATGTTGCAATTTTTTCCAGTGATCAGTGACTGCAGCCAATCAGCTTAGGACCCCCCCCAATGTCAGCCACTAGCTCCCAACCTTGCCCACCTAGCCTTCATATCAGAGCACTGTTGCAGAGCCAGGAAAAGTCCTGGGCTCCTCCTCGACTCTGATGTATCGTGTGATAAAGCCGAGGAGAGACCTGGGATGACCTGCCTTCGCCTCTGGCTTCTGCTGGTCGCTATTGTATCTGAGGCCTGGTGAGTAAATTTTACACGGGAGGGCAACTTAGTACTGAGAGCGATTTTAACTTTGGAGATGGGAGGGTGTGTAGATGTTTATGCTGGAAAGGGGGATTTTTTGACTGTAGTGGGAGAGATGTGTGTTAGCTACTCCTAACCTCTGCACTGTTACATACTACAGACCTTTTCACTGTGTATTGCGTTACACCAATCGCTGCATTACTTAATCCTGACCCCTGCACTCTGTGCTACTTATTACTGATCGCAGCAGTCTGCTTTACTTAAAGCGGAGTTCTGCTAAAAAAATACAAATACTGCAGCTGCTGACTTTTAATAATCTGTCCCAGGGTCCCCCTCCTCTCTGCGGCGCCAGCTTTGTAAGTGTGGGCGCCCGGCTGTGGCTTCACAGCCGGGCACCCACTGCGCATGCGCGAGCCGTGACTGGCCGGGCAATCATCAGGGACCTGTGACATGTCCCAGATGATTGCTGAGAAGGAGGGGGGGAGAGGCAATCTCCCTTCCGGTGCCATGGTGTGCCGGGAGGAAGTGGGAGCTGGGACCCTCTGAAAAGAGGGTACCGGCTCCCCCCCAAAAAAATGACATGCCAAATGTGGCATGTCAGGGGGTCACCTCCCTTAAAGCGTAAGTTCCATTTTTGGGTGGAACTCCGCTTTAATGATTCTCTTGCACTCTGTTACTTTTGACATCTGCACTCTGCATTATACACTACTAACCCCTGTAGTCTATGTTGCCTACTCTTGACCCCTACACTCTACTCCTGACCCCTGTGCCTTCTGCGCAGCCTGCGCCCAGGCCCCCTGGCCATCCGCTCAGCCTGCGCCCTGGCCATCCGCTCAGCCTGCGCCCTGGCCATCCGCTCAGCCTGCGCCCTGGCCTCCGCTCAGCCTGCGCCCTGGCCTCCGCTCAGCCTGCGCCCTGGCCTCCGCTCAGCCTGCGCCCTGGCCTCCGCTCAGCCTGCGCCCTGGCCTCCGCTCAGCCTGCGCCCTGGCCTCCGCTCAGCCTGCGCCCAGGCCCCCTGGCGTCCGCTCAGCCTGCGCCCAGGCCCCCTGCCTTGCTAGGGTATCTACTTAAAAAAAATTGCACCCTGGTGATTTTTGATTTCCTCCACGTAGTTGGGTAGATTCTACCTCTCCAGGGTTACCCAATCCTGGTTTAGTAAATAGACCAGTTCCCTATACATTGTTGCATGCAGTACTCGCTGGCTGCTGCTTAGCAGAGAGCAATGGGGAATGGTTACAGTGTTAAAGTGTGAGAACATCTTTGTAATAAATATTTAGGGATAGTCTGCTTTCCATATGTGGCCGATTCTGTGCTAAGAGCAAAAAATCCATTTCTGTACAGCACATGTCTTCTGTCCTGTAATAGAAAGCATGTGTGCACACACACAAATCGGAGCAACCCTTTTTTTTTATATATTTTTTTTTTTTTTTTTTTTTTTTAGTGGGTGAGGGGTTTTATATATTTTTCCCGTGTAGATGTATCACCTTTTTTTTTTTTTTTTGTATTTTTATAACCTGTATGTCATTTTAATTTGCAAGCTGTCCACTTTGTTTCCTCAGCTAAATATATAGAGAACCGAGTCGCGTAATTCCAGCACATACGTCTTCTAGGATTGAGCTGCCTTGTTTTAATGCCAAACAGATTGTTGGCTTTGATGACTGCACTGCTATAAGCTGAGGGACTTCAGAAATCTTCATCGCTGTGATGCGCTGTGTGTGGGCCGTGCTGATAACATTCCCCGACTCTGCTGCATTCTGTATACAACACCATGAAATATGACTGACACAGAACTAAATATAAGAGACGGTACAGAACATAACCGGGCCTGCACAGTATGCTGGGTGTCATTCTCACTATCTGTTCTTATTCTCTTATTCTGTATAAAGTTACATAGCTAGTCTGGTTTTAAAAAAAAAAGACACAAGTCTATCCAGTTCAACCAATAAAAGGGGGGGGGGGGGGGAGAAAAATCATACAATCCCATATACTCAATAATATACCCACAGTTGATCCAGAGAAAGGCGAAAAGCCCCAGAAAAGCAGGATCCAGTTTGCTCCAGCAGGGGAAAAAATTCTTCCTGATCCTCCGAGAGGCAATCCCTGGATCAACTTTACCTATAAGGCTCGATTCACACCTATGCATGTTGCTTTTGAGCGTTTTTGGAGGTTTTTTTTTCATGCTTGCCACGTTTTTGAGCCGCGTTTTTGTCGCGTTTTTGCCGCGATTTGCGTTTTGCGGTTTTTTTTTTTTTTTTTTTTTTTTCATTTTTTTTTACAGTCTTAAAAAAAATTTACAAAAAAAAAAAAAAATAAAAATAAAAAAAAAAAAAACGGCAAAAACGCACCAAAAACGCATCAAAAACGCTGCAAAAACGCAGCACTTGCGTTTTTGATGCTTGTCCATTGAAAACCATTACATGCAAAACGCTGCTTTTTGCATGAAAAAAAGTCCCCGACCCTTTCCAAAAACGCTGAGATACAAAAAAGCATTGATGTGAACATGTTCCATAGGAACCCATGTTAAAAAATTCCCGTGCATTTCTGCAAAATGCAAAATGCATCAAAAAACGCGCTAGTGTGAATGGGGCCTAAATCAGGGATATGCAATTAGCGGACCTCCAGCTGTTGCAGAACTACAAGTCCCATGAGGCATAGCAAGACTCTGACAGCCACAAGCATAACACCCAGAGGCAGAGCATGATGGGACTTGTAGTTTTGCAACAGCTGGAGGTCCGCTAATTGCATACCTCTGCTATAAATGTTAGTACCCAGTTATATTATGTACATTTATTACTTATTCTGTATGTATGCACAGAACCAGCATCTGTTCTTCTGTATCAGGGGTGTGGAGATTAGGAAAAAAAAAAAACTATTTGCCAAAGGGACTAAATCGGGGGCCCAATCTATGTGTCCCTCATGACAATCTACGTGTCCTGATACAAAAAACAAAACAAAAAAACAACCAAACCGTATTTAAATCTGAGATGCTTTTGGGAATATCTGAGGCTTTTAAAAACGTAAGGGGCTTTATGGCAACTTAAACTTTTAATATTTTTAAAATTGCGCTGTTTATCTCCTACTCACCTCCCTGCCTGTCTCCGGCTCCGCACCTCTGTCACCGAGGGCTGCAGGAGCGGGAACATGTCACATGTTCCACCTTAAAAATGGGTTGAACATGTAACATGCTTCTAAATGTGAACTTATCCTTTAACCCTTTAATTGTCAGAGCTGATTTTGTGTTTTTTGCACACATTTAAAAAAAAAATCCTTTTAGACCTGAAGATTACATAACCCCCCCCCCCCAAAAAAAAATATGTATTTTCTGAAAGCAGACACCCTAGAAATAAAAATAGTGGTAGTTTAAATTTTTGATGTCATACAATATGATCTACATGTATATATTGTATATAATATAAAAACACACAAAAAATGCACCAAAGTTAATTTTAGGGCACAAATATACAATAAATTACCCAATTGTTTAGTAAAGTATAAAAGATGAGGTTGCGCTGAGTAAATGGATATCCAACATGTCACACCTTAAATTTGTGTGCACCTATGAAATGGCGACCAACTTTAGTACCCTACATTTTCTATAGGCGACACTTTAAAAGACCCCTATAGGTCGTCAGTTTAGTGTTAGAAAGGAGGTCTGGAGCTAGAAAAATCGCTCTCATTACAGCGTGTGGGGCGATATGTAACGTGTATCGCAATCAGCGTTTTTGTTCGTAGGCCCCCCAACCTGTACGTTTATGCTTCTATATGGGGGGGGGGGGGTGCTCAACATTTTGGGGGGGTGTTTATGTGCTTGGGTATAACTTTATTTTTTTACAATTTAAAACACATTTTTTTATTTCATTTTATTTTTCTTTTTTTCTTTTTTTTTTTTCTTCCATCACATAGGGGACTAAAGGACCCTGGATGTCCCCCCTGTGCTCCACTGAATGTAATGCCAAAATTAAGCTCTTTGGCATTAACTCGACTCGCCGTGTTTGTGGGAAGCAAAATGCTGACTATGACCCTTTTTTCTTTTTTTTCTTCCATCACATAGGGGACTAAAGGACCCTGGATGTCCCTCCTGTGCTCCACTGAATGTAATGCAATGCAGATCACATTGCATTACATTCTTTCCAGGCCACGATGGCAGGGGACAATGACAACGGGGACCTGGAATCGACTTCATACACGCCGCTTCCGAGTCAGGATCAAGAAAGGGAGGAGAGTGTACACTCTCTTCTTTCTCCCTTTTACCCAACGGCGCAGGTTATGCCTGTCGCGGGCCAGCAGATGGGCAATGCGGAGCCCGGGATACATAGCGGGGGTGGGGGGAGGGCACTTTACCGACATGAGCCCTCCTGCTCACCTGCAGCAGGGCTAAATGTAGAAAACAAATCTACCTGTTTGGCGCTCAGAATTGCATGTCCCAGACATTGGGTGATACAAATTGCAAATTCCTGTCTGTATGTATGGACTCTGCACAGTACTACTGCTTATGTCCTGTATGCTGGGTGTAATTCTCAGTATCTGTTCTTATTCTGTATGTATGGATTCTGCACAGTACCACTTCTCTTGTCCTGTATGCTGGGTGTAATTCTCAGTATCTGTTCTTATTCTGTATTCTGCACAGTACTACTTCTCTTGTCCTGTATGTTGGGTGTAATTCTCAGTATCTTTTCTTATTCTGTATGTATGGACTCTGCACAGTATCACTTCTCTTGTCCTGTATTCTGGGTGTAATTCTCAGTATCTTTTCTTATTCTGTATGTATGGACTCTGCACAGTACCACTTCTCTTGTCCTGTATGCTGGGTGTAATTCTCAGTATCTGTTCTTATTCTGTATGTATGGACTCTGCACAGTACTACTTATCTTGTCCTGTATGCTGGGTGTAATTCTCAGTATCTGTTCTCATTCTGTATGTATGGACCCTGCATAGTACCACTTCTCTTGTCCTGTATGCTGGGTGTAATTCTCAGTATCTGTTCTTATTCTGTATGTATGGACTCTGCACAGTACTACTTCTCTTGTCCTGTATTCTGGTGGCATTCTCGGTATCTATCTGTTCTTATTATGTATACAGAAATGTGTCAATCCTTTAATACTTGGTAATGATGCCATTTGGCTCCTGACACAAACCTTTAATCTCTCCTCCCTCGTGTTGCTTCCATAAACATTTTCTCTGCGTTTGCTCTTCAATAAACATCGGACCAGTTTGGCCGCATTCTTCCAAACCCGTCCAACTGCAATGTACTGTACCCTCCTAATTACGTTCCATTAGCAGCGTGTTTTTATAGAAGTCTTCCTGTATATAATTAGGAAATGAGAAGTTGGAATACATTTATACAAATTGACTTTTATTGTTGGTGTTCCGGTGAATGGTTTTGGAATGGTGTCAGGCATTGGGAAGGTCTCACTGTCACGTTTTGCGAAGAATAGTTGTCATCCTCAAAAGCTCCGTTCCTATAGGTCCAGTTTCTGCTCCAGCCTATAAATTCCTCCCTGTAGGTCACATCTGATGACAGGTTTGTGATGTTCAGCTTGAGTACAGAATCATTTTCTTTATTCTCTCAGATGAGATTTGAGTTTTCGGGAGCAGAACTTTGCCCGTCCTAATCGGCCACCTTTGTCATCAGATTTTGGACGCTTTGGAGCTCAAGGTTGAGGCTTGTAGGACTTCTGGATGTTTTGGCTGAAAATTGGAGGATGTAACTAGGGTATGTCCAGCTGAGATATATATTATTTTCTCTATGTGTGTTTATATATACAGTGGGGAAAATAGTTATTTTATCCCCTGCAGATCTGAAGTTTGCCAATGAACATCTAAATGATTCAGATAAGGATTGGGAGAAAGTGCTGTGGTCAGATAAGACCAAAATTGAGCTCTTTGGCATTAACTCGACCCGTGTTTGTGGGAAAAAAAATGCTGACTATGACCCTTAAAACACCGTCCCTACAGTCAAGCACTGAGGTGGAAACATGATGCTTTGGGGCTGTTTCTCTGCTAAAGGTACAGGCCAACTTTGCCACATCGAGGGGCCCATGGACGGGGCCATGTATTGTAAAATCTTGGATGAGAACCTCCTTCCTTCAGCCAGAACACTGAAGATAGGCTGTGGATGAGTCTTCCAGCATGACAATGACCCAAAACATACCGCCAAAGCAACAAAGGAGTGGCTCAAGAAGAGGCATATTAAGGTCATGGAGTGGCCTAGCCAGTCTCCAGACCTTATTCTTATAGAAAATTTATGGATGGAGCTGAAACTTCAAAGTTCGCAAGGGACAGCCAAGAAACCTTAAGGATTTAGAGAAGATCTGTAAAGAAGAGTGGACCAAAATCCCTCCTGAGATGTGTGCAAACCTGGTCACCAACTACAAGAAATGGTTTAACTCTGCGCTTGCCAACAAGGGTTTCTCCACCAAGTACTAAGTCCTGTTTTGATTGGGGATCAAATACTTATTTTACTTATTTTCCCCAGTGTGTGGGTATGTATGTGTGTGTGTGTATGTATATAATATAATATCAAAAAATTATAAAGTGAGTACACCCCTAAGTGAATTAGCCATTTTCCCTCCCCGGTGTCGTGTGTCTCGTTAGTGTTACAAGGTCTCAGGTGTGAATGGGGAGCACATGTGTGTAAAATTTTGTGTTATCGCTCTCGCTCTCTCATACTGGTCACTGGAAGTTCAACATGGCACCTCATGGCAAAGAACTCTCTGAGGATCTAAAAAAAAAAAAAAGAATTTTTGCTCTACATAAAGATGGCCTAGGCCAGTGATGGTGAACCTTGGCACCCCAGATGTTTTGGAACTACATTTCCCATGATGCTCATGCACTCTACAGTTTAGTTGAGCATCATGGGAAATGTAGTTCCAAAACATCTGGGGTGCCAAGGTTTGCCATCACTGGCCTAGGCTGTAAGAAGATTGCCAAGACCCTGAAACTGAGCTGCAGCACGGTGGCCAAGACCATACAGAGGTTTAACAGGACAGGTTCTACACGGAACAGGCCTCACCATGGTCGACCAAAGAAGTTGGGTGCACGTGCTCAGCGTCGTATCCAGAGGTTGTCTTTGGGAAATAGACGTATGAGTGCTGCCAGCATTGCTGCGGAGGTTGAAGGGGTGGGGGGTCAGCCTGTCAGTGCTCAGACCATACGCCGCACACTGCATCAAATTGGTCTGCATGACTGTCATCCCAGAAGGAAAACTCTTCTAAAGATGATGCACAAGAAAGCCCACAAACAGTTTGCTAAAGACAAGCAGACTAAGGACATGGATTACTGGAACCATGTCCTGTGGTCTGATGAGACCAAGATAAACTTATTTGGTTCAGATGGTGTCAAACGTGTGTGGTGGCAACCAGGTGAGGAGTACAAAGACAAGTGTGTCTTACCTACAGTCAAGCATGGTGGTGGGAGTGTCATGTATCAGGATTTGAATTGTTGAAAAATCAAAACGGCAACAGCCATCTGCTGTGACAAGTGTGCCTTACGTTACATCCCCAACCAATGATGGTGTTTTCTGTCTCCTGATTACATTTTTGGCATTCTGTTACCACTGATGCCTTGTTACAGCATCCCTGATACCCTGAAACGTGTGGGATGTGTTTAAAGATTTGTTTTGTGAAATGCTTTTAGACTACTGGGATTACATAGCAGTCAGGCAACTTGCGTTTTTAACCACTTCCAGACCGCCCTTTATCGTTATACGTCGGCTGTTTGAAGGAGGATATCGTTGTTATGGCAGCAGCTAGCTGCCATAACCCCGGTATCCTCTTCTTCAGCGAGCGGTCCGGTTTAAGATAAAAGTGGTCTCTGCAGCGTATTTGCCGCGAGATCACTTTTATCGGCGGCGCGATCTGGTGCCCTCCGCCACTTACCAGAGCCGTTGGCAGCGGCGGAGGCAATCAGGTCCTTCCTGTGGCCTTACATAGAGACCAGTGAGGGGAAGATGGCCCCCACCCGTCTCCATATCATTGCAGGGTGGACGCAACATCAAAACGTCACTTCCGCCCATAGCTCTTAAAGGGCCATTTTTTTTTTTAAAACAGTGTAAAAATAAAAGGTAAAATAAATAAGAATAAATAAGAAAATTTTTTAAACGCGTCCCATCGAGCTCGCGTGAAGAAGCGAACGCATACGTGAGTAGTGCCCGCATATGAAAACGGTGTTCAAACCACACATGTGAGGTATCGCCGCGAACGGTAGAGCGAGAGCAATAATTCTAGCCCTGGACCTCCTCTGTAACTTAAAACATGCAACCTATAGAATTTTTTAAACGTCGCCTATGGAGATTTTTAAAGGTAAAATTTTTTCGCAATTTTGAAGCGTGACATGTTGGGTATCAATTTACTCGGCGTAACATTATATTTAAAAATTGGGCTAACTTTACTGTTGTCTTATTTTTTCCAAAAAAAGTGCTATCGTAAGACCGCTGCACAAATACGGTGTGACAGCAAGTATTAGAACAACCGCCATTTTATTCTCTAGGGTGTTATAAAAAAATGTATAATGTTGGGGGGTTCTAAGTAATTTTCTAGCAAAAAAAAATGTTTTTAACTTGTAAACAACAAATCTCAGAAAGAGAGGCTCGGTCCTTAAGTGGTCGGGATGGGCAACACGTTTTTCTTATGGCAGGTTCTCTTTAAACGTTTAGTCTTCGATCCCATGATATACCATCACCCAGAAAATTGTTTCAATGTCTCAGTATATGAGGCTTAATTCTGCCTTTTGTTGATTCTTGTTAGGTCTCCCGGACATGACTGATTCCACCTGCGGAGGAAAGGAGAAGGCTATGTCCAAATAACATTGATGACGCTGTGAGGTAAGTGACATCTTTATTTATCTCTCTTAAACAGAAATACAGTAATACCTTGGATTGCGAGTAACGCGGTTAACGAGTGTTTCGCAATACAAGCTATTATTTAAAAAAAAATCCTGACTCTGTTTGCGAACGTTGTCTTGCAAAACTAGCAGGATTCAAGCCTCTGCGGTGTGCAGTACCGCATTTGGCCAGAGGTGCGTGGCCGCCGGTGACGCCGGTTCCCAAGTGTTTCCGAGCCTCTCCGAGTGCATCCGAGTAGTTTCCGAGTGTTTCCAAGTGTCTCCGGCGCCCCCTCACCTCTGGCCACATGCGGTACTACACTGTGGAACGAATTATCTTAGTTTCCATTGACTCCTATGGGGAAACTCGCTTTGATATACGAGTGCTTTGGATTACAAGCATTCTTCTGGAATGAATTATGCTCAGAATCCAAGGTACCGCTGTATACATTTTCAGTGAGCAGATATTTTAAAGTTTGAACTTTTGACACTAAATTTTTGACTTTTTTTTTTTTTTACCAGTTTGCTTCTCCATATTTGTGTTTATTGTATTAAAAGAAAAAAATCATACTTACCTAGGGGGGTGCAGAATCGATCCCATGCTGCATCTGTCCCCTGCTGCCTCTACATCAAAGATCGCCAATTGCTCAGATCTCGGTCTTCAGTGACTGTCAGTCACCGGCTCTCTGCTGTGCCCCTCCAGCACTCACTGGAGCTCCAGGATGTGGAAGGGGCGGGAATGGCTGGCTCAGGTTCTTGGCGGTGCACTGAGGGGCTGAGCCAGCTGCCACTCAAGCATCTTTGTGGATCCTGACATTAAAGTCAGGATCCGTTTAGAGTCTGGACTGGCTTTGTGACGCCAGCCGACAGTGGACTTGTGATCCCTAGGAAAAGTGGGGCCAAAAAAGCTTTGGCCCTACTTCTCCTTTAAATATAGAGGTCTTTAGATAAGCCACTAGAGGGAGCTCTGGATTTCACTGCAATCACGCATATATATTTTTTTTTTTAGAGTCCCTTTGTCGCATAGCTGACCCTGTCAGTAACTTTTTGCCTAGGCTGAGATGTCATCAGTCTGCTGCAGGCAAGCGGAAGCATTTCCTCAGTCCCGTCTCCCCCTATGATCAGACTGTACATTGTGCTTTTGTAGAAAGTCACAAGGTGAGAGGCTAGAGCAGGGGGTCTGAGTCCGACATTTGTGAACTCATCCCAGAACTGCTCAGGCACCAGGATTTACTTAATCAATCTGGGCAGGCATCTCAATCCAGGAAGTAGATGGTGACCCTAGATAATGCCTGAACAATGATGGTGCTGTCCTTCTGGAGAGAAAAGCGGATGAAGGGATTGTCAGGGGAAGTAATGTGATCTCTGAGACATAATAAATACCCAGACGGCTTACACTGACAGATAATTAACATAAAAAAAGCATCATTACTGAGCATGCTGCAGATACCTCTGAAAACAAGTCTACTTTATGCTATTTGTTCAGCAGTTATTCAGTTTATATAACTTTTTTTTTTTTTTGCTTTAAAAACCCTCTTTCTTATAGTTCATTTTTTTATGATCTGTCCCTGTGTGTACCCAGGACAATCCGCCAGACATGCAGTCCTCGGGGCACCGCTTCCGCGACGTGGAGCACCATCCTCTCCTAAACGAAAGCGATGGCTACAGCCCCGCCCCTCCAGACGGCGACTTGCCGGACAGACTGTGGTTCATCCGGGACGGCTGCGGCATGGTGTGTGCCGTAATCACATGGATGCTGGTCTTGTATGCAGACTTTGTGGTGACTTTTGTAATGCTGCTGCCATCCAAAGACTTTTGGTTTTCCGTCATTAACGGGACCCTTTTCAACTGCCTGGCGGTCATGGCACTGGCCTCCCACATGAGGACCATGCTAACGGATCCGGTGAGTACGAGAAGCCCCCCCCCCCCCCCCTTCCAGTTTCAACACCCACTTTATGCCAGTTTCTAAATTATCGTATTTATACAACATGGCGCTCAGTGATAGATCAGTTGTGGGTGGACAGGGGTGTTGACATTTGTTTAAAAACTACTTGTCTAAATTGGGGTCCCAATATACTTGTCCCTTGTTACTATCTACTTGTCTTGATTAAAAAAAATATGAAGGGTTGATGTTTTATATTAAGCAGAGGTGCTTTTAGGAATGTCTGAGGCTTTTAACCACTTCCTGTCCGGCCTATAGCATATTGACGGCTGGATGTCATATGACGTCCTTCAGAACGGGCCGGTCATGTGTGGCCCTGGGGGTGCATGGCATCCCTCGGACACACCACATCACCGATCGCGGTAAAGAGCCTATGACAGGCGCTTTATCATGTGATCAGCGGTGTCCATTCACAGCTGATCACTGACAGCGCATGAGGAGAGGAGAGCCTCCTAAGCGGCTTTCCTCAGTGGGCACATGCACACAGATAATCAGTGCATTAATTATCTGTGCAGCCCCATCAGTGATACTTGCCAATGCCTTTCAGTGCCCATAAATGCTGCCCATCAGTGCCAATAAATGCTGCCCATCAGTGTAGCCTCACCCAGCGCCCATCAGTGTAGCCTCACCCAGCGCCCATCAGTGTAGCCTCACCCAGCGCCCATCAGTGTAGCCTCACCCAGCGCCCATCAGTGTAGCCTCACCCAGCGCCCATCAGTGTAGCCTCACCCAGCGCCCATCAGTGTAGCCTCACCCAGCGCCCATCAGTGTAGCCTCACCCAGCGCCCATCAGTGTAGCCTCACCCAGCGCCCATCAGTGTAGCCTCACCCAGCGCCCATCAGTGTAGCCTCACCCAGCGCCCATCAGTGTAGCCTCACCCAGCGCCCATCAGTGTAGCCTCACCCAGCGCCCATCAGTGTAGCCTCACCCAGCGCCCATCAGTGTAGCCTCACCCAGCGCCCATCAGTGTAGCCTCACCCAGCGCCCATCAGTGTAGCCTCACCCAGCGCCCATCAGTGTAGCCTCACCCAGCGCCCATCAGTGTAGCCTCACCCAGCGCCCATCAGTGTAGCCTCACCCAGCGCCCATCAGTGTAGCCTCACCCCAGCGCCCATCAGTGTAGCCTCACCCCAGCGCCCATCAGTGTAGCCTCACCCCAGCGCCCATCAGTGTAGCCTCACCCAGCGCCCATCAGTGTAGCCTCACCCAGCGCCCATCAGTGTAGCCTCACCCAGCGCCCTTCAGTGTAGCCTCACCCAGCGCCCATCAGTGTAGCCTCACCCAGCGCCCATCAGCGAAGGAGAAAAATTAGTTACTTCTTTACAAACATTTTTAACAGAAACTAAGAAACTGAATAACCGCGCAATTGTCATTCAAAGTGCGACAGCTCTGAAAGCTGAGAATTGGCCTTTGCAGGAAGGGGGTAAAAGTGCCAGGTATTGAAGTGGTTAAAAACGTAAGGGGCTTTATGGCAACTTAAACTTTCAATGTTTTCAAAATTGCGCTGTTTATCTCCTACTTACCTACATGCCTGTCTCCAGCACCACACCTGGGGTTGATGTGATTCTTCCGAAATCTCAAAACGCACTACCATCGCCAAGCGCAGGTTCAGGTCTCATTATTTTCAATGGTACCTAAAACACGGTGTGGTTTTGCATTTGGCAATCACAGCAAATCGTATCGCATGAAGCTTGTCGCCCCAAAAAAGAGCAGGAGCTTTAACAATCGTGGCACCCTGTTTTAGGTGACATTGAAAATACTGGCACCTGAACCTGCGTTTTTGCGATCTGCCACAATCCCAAAACGCCCAGGTGTGAATGGAGCCTAAGCTCCTGGTTCTCACACATGTGATTCTGGTTGCAGTTTCAAAAACAGATTCGCATGACAGGCTAGATATTATGTTTTCCTATTGAGGTAGTTTATACACATGTGATGCACACGCATTGCGTTTTGAGTGCGATTACAAAAAGAGTCCTGTACCTGTGCGTTTTAGACTCGCAAGTGATAGAGTATGGTGGCAAACGGAAATGAGTGTTCACATAGTATTACTGATGACAGGCATTTTTGCTCTGAAGTCTATGGGAGGGCACTTTTTGCATTGAAGTCTATGGGAGGGCACTTTTTGCATTGAAGTCTATGGGAGGGCACTTTTTGCATTGAAGTCAATGGAGGGCACTTTTTGCATTGAAGTCAATGGAGGGCACTTTTTGCATTGAAGTCAATGGAGGGCACTTTTTGCATTGAAGTCAATGGAGGGCACTTTTTGCATTGAAGTCAATGGAGGGCACTTTTTGCATTGAAGTCAATGGAGGGCACTTTTTGCATTGAAGTCAGTGGAGGGCACTTTTTGCATTGAAGTCAATGGAGGGCACTTTTTGCATTGAAGTCAATGGAGGTCACTTTTTGCATTGAAGTCAGTGGAAGGCACTTTTTGCATTGAAGCCAATGGAGGGCACTTTTTGCATTGAAGTCAATGGAGGGCTGATGTGGAGAGAGAGATGACAAAATCACACCTGTACTGAAATCTCACAGAACCCGGAATGGTATTCACAAAGAAACACATGCCTAAATCGCATTTCCTGCAGCAGGGCTAAAGGGCCCAGAACTTGGGCGTTGGGCAATATGATGTGCACAACCCTGTGATACCATTAAAGTTGAACTCCAAGCAAATAGCTACATACACAGATGAAATATATACATTGTTTATATAGGAGCTGTTAATCTGCCAGAGGATTTTTACTTCTATCCATGCACTATTGAAATTTACACAGTTCTGTCACAGCACAACCCTGTCTGGCAGTCCAGGAGACCTGATTTTCTCTGCTGCATTTAACCACTTACCGTCCGCCATATAGCAATATGATGTTGGCAAAGTGGTTGCGATATCCTGACTGGAAGTCATATGACATCGCCAGGATATCAAGCCGCTATCATCGCGGCAATCATTGTTGAGGTGTGTCAGTCTGACACACTGCAACTCTGATCAAGGTAAAGAGTCTCTGACAGAGACTCTAGCACGTGATCAGCCGCGTCCATTCACAGCTGATCACGATGTAAACAGGAAAAGCCATTGATCGGCTTTTCCTCACTCGCGTCTGACGGACGCGAGTAGAGGAGAGCCGATCGGCTGCTCTCCTGACGGGGGGGGGGGGGGGGGGGGGGGGGGGGGGTGGGGGGGGGAGTCTGTGCTGATTGTTTAGGCACAGCCTCCCCTCGGATGCCCACCCAGGACCACCAGGGATGGTCACCACCCTGGACCACCAGGTATGCCACCCTAGACCACCAGGCAGCTGCCAATCAGTGCCCAGGCAGCTGCCAACCATTGCCATTGAAAAATGCCTGCCAGTGATGCCTATCAGTGAAATCCAGTGCCAGCCATCAGTGCCCATCAATGCCCATCAGTGCCACCCATAAGTACCCATCAGTGCAGCCTATCAGTGCCATCTCATTGGTGCCACCTCATCGGTGCTGCCTTATCAGTGCAGCTTATCAGTGCCCATCAGTGAGGAGAAAACTTACTTATTTACAAAATTTTATAACAAAAACAAAGAAAAACTTTTTTTTTTTTTTTTCAAAATTTTCGGTCATCTTTTTATTCGTTTAGCAAAAAATAAAAACCACAGAGGTGATAAAATACCACCAAAAGAAAGCTCTATTTGTGGGAACAAAATGATAAAAATTTAGTTTGGGTACAGTGTAGCATGACCGCACAATTGTCATTTAAAAAGTGACAGCACTGAAAGCTGAAAATTGGCCTTGGCGGGAAGGTGCGAAAGTGTCCTGTATTAGGTTAAAGTGTTCACCTTTTCAGAAAAAAATGAAAAGGCGAACTAACACCGTACACCCTTTCCACCATCCCTTGGTCCCCACTGTACTTACCTCCGTGGGTGCTGAGCTGTCATTGTCCACACAGTCTGTGCATTGGTCCAGGCATTTGAGATCCCTGCTGTTCTCCCCATTTCTTTGCAGAGTTTCCAGGAAGGATCAGAGCAATGCTCTTTTGGCACTGACCAATCACAATCCCTCTGGTCCATCCCGGAAGTGCTGCACAGAGAAGAGTCTGCATCCCTGTCTGACAAAAGCAAGTGAACGAGACGTCTCATTGGAATGAAATGCAGAGACGGCATCTGGTGTAGCAGCCAGAGCTGTTTTAAAGTGTCAGTAAACCAAAAATCGAATTTTTGTGTCATTAGTTAGAAAATGAATTGCTCTTACTTGTCTGTTTCTTTCCCTGCTTAGAGTGCCAATGCTAGTCCAGCCAGTCCTTCATCTTTGCCATTCTCCCCAGGCATTGTTTCAGTTCTTCCCAGGGAGGAAGCCATGCACTTCCTCTCTTCTCTGAAAGCTGTGAGGCCCTGGAGAAAAGGGAACTTCGTGCTAAGGCTGACCTCCTTGTTATTGACACTGACCCCCCACTATAGCTTTTTATGGCCCTAGGGAAAGGTAGGGAAGGGAACTTCTGACATTGTGATTGACAGCGGTACCCTCCCCCCCCCCCCTCCCTTGCATAACACTCTTTGTGGCCCTTGTGAAAGGGAGGGAATGTCCTGCTCTGATGTCACACGGTGATTGACAGCGACCCATGCTTGATGTTCTTTGTGGCCCTGGGGAAAAAAAGGAAAGGTCCTGCTGTCAGGTCATTGTAAATGATGACCCCCCCCCCCCGACACTGTTTGTGGCCCCGGGGAAAGGAAGAATGTCCTGCTAAGACCTCATCGTGAATGACACTGAGCCCTACATTATGCTTTTTGTGGCCCCAGGGAAAGGGAGGGAAGATCCTGGTGTGACGTTATCTTAAATGACAGTGGTTCCCGTGTGACACTCTTTGCAGCCCTGAAGAAAGGAAGAAAATGTTCATCTGTGACATTCTTATAAATGACAGCAGCCCCCATATGGCACCAGGGAAAGGAAAGGAATGTCCCGCTAGGACTTCACCATTATTGACAGTGGCCCCCACATGACTCTTTGTGGCATTGGGGAAAAGAAGGGAATGTCCCGCTTTGACATCACATGATGATTGACAGCAGTCCTCCTGTGAGACTCCAGGGAAAGGGAGAGAATATCTGGCTGTGATGTCACATAGTGATTGACAGAGGTCCATGGTTGATGCTCTTTGTGACCCTGTGGGAAAAGAGCGAAGGTCCTGCTATGAGATCATTGTAAATGACGACCCCCCCCCCCCCCCCATGTAACGCTGTGGCCCTGGGAAAAGGAAGAGACGCCCTTTGTGTGTTCTTTGTGGCCCTAGGGAAAAAGAGGGAACGTCCTGCTTGTCACATCATGGTAAACGACAGTGGCCCCTACGTAATACTCTTTGTGGCCCCGGAGAAAGGAATATTCCGCTGTGATGTCATCAAGATTGACAGCAGCCCCCACATGATGCACTTTGTCGCCCCAGGGAGAGACGGGGAAAGTCCTGCTAAGACCTCATTCTGATTGACAGCAGCCCCCATGTGATGCTTTTTGTGGCCCTGAGGAAAGGGAGAGAATGTCCCACTATGATATCACATGGTGATCGACAGTGGCCCCCGAGTGTCACACTTTATGACCGCATGAAAGGTAGGCAAAATTCTGTTGTGATGTCATAAATGACAGCAGCCACCTCATGACACTTTCTGCAGCGCAGGGGCAAGGAAGGGTGGAATATCCTTCTTTGGCGTAATCGTCATTGACAGTGGTCTCTACGTGATGCTCTTTGTGGCCCTGGAGAAAAGGACGGAACATTCTGCTGTTACATCACATGGTGTTTGACAGCAGCCCCCCACATGACACTTTTTGGCTCTGGGCAATGGGAGGGAATGCCCTGCTGCAAGGTCATGGCTTTTGGGGGGTTTTACTCGCACACTCCAGGTGGCTGAAGCTGCTAAGATGTGTGTAAATCTGTTACTGACACGGATGTGACGTGTAAGCCGTCGTCTCCGGGTCCTGGTGTGACCAGCAAGTATAACTGGGGAAGAAGCTAATGTAATGCTTCATTGGAGGACAGATAAGATATCATTAAAGAAAACCTGTCACTTTTTGTCCCCTATGTGATTAAAAAAAAAAAAAGTAAAGTATAAAAAAAAAAAAGTTCCACCCAAACACGTAAAAGCACCCCTGGGCTCATCAGAGGTGCTTCTCTGCATATTTGTGCAAAATGTCATATATTTCCATGGTGCAGATGGGACAGCCGAGAATGGGGTGGGGTGGAATGGGTGAATGACGACTGTGATTTAAAAGGGTGGGGGCTGAGTACTCCTAATGTGAAATGGAGTGACTCTGATGTGAAAATGGGGGCGCGGGGGGGGGGGGGGGGGGGCGGGGAGGAGACCGAGGACTCTGATATTAAAAGGAGGACTGAGGATTCTGGTTGTGTGTGTATGTATGTATGTAAGTTTGTGTGTGGTGGGTGGGGGGTTGAGAACTCATGATGTGAAAGGGGGGCTTCTGATGACACCATCTTAGGTTTGGGTGCCTTGAAATTTTGCATACTTTTAAAGGGTGCCGTGACTAGAAAAAAAGGTTGAGAAACACTGATCTATAGCATGTGGGGGTGATCTGCCATTTTTTATTTTTGAGGTGCTATGTACCCACTGAAATCTGTCTTGTAGTGGTAACCTAATAGGTGATATTAGAAAAACTTAGAGGATGGAGAGGGTAGGTGTGACTAGATGCTTACTGTTGGCCCAGAAAGCAGGCAGGAGGCGGGGCCGTGACACGGAGCCTATATAGAGATACAGGCTCTAACGTGTTGCAGGGGGTTACAATAAGCTGAAAAATTGTGTATTTTTTTTTTTGGCCTGGAGTTCATCTTTGTATGGGTGATGTAAGAAGCATCTGTTGGTTCTCCAGCCTGCTGTTAATGTCTGCTGTGTTGCGCGGTGATTGCAGGGAGCGGTGCCCAAAGGGAATGCCACTAAGGAGTACATGGAGAGCCTACAGCTGAAACCGGGGGAAGTCATCTACAAATGTCCGAAGTGTTGCAGCATCAAACCGGAGCGAGCGCACCACTGCAGGTAATACCTTGTGTTTGGGGGTACCAGATCAAGCCCACCAGTGAAAGTATTCTTCTATTAAACCATTCAGGCAAATCAAGCAAGTTTGCAAATAAAACTGTTCAGATTTTTCCTTCCTCCTGCTGTCCTGCAGGAGCTGTAGGGATATCGGGGGACCTGATTAAATACTCTTCTGTTTTCTGATACTCGGCCTTTGCCTTGCACAAGCTCATTAGGCCAGCTCACAATTGGCCAGCCTACAAAGAACATGACTTCCTCCTTGTCCCGTCTGGATTTTTTGTTGCATACTTCTAGACACTGCAGAGAAGCACTGTGCTGTGAAAACTGTCAGGGCTGCTGGCACTGAATCGGCCAGATATGAGGAACTGGTTATTACCATGAGAGTATATTTACTGCCTTCTCAGTTGTTACAAAGGGAATGTGGCGGTATAACCTGGTTTATTGAAAGTGGAACTTCAGTCCTCTGTCCGATCGCACTGCTCTGGGAGAAGAACCGGGGAATGAGGACATTAGGTTTAGGGTGAAGGGTCACGTTAACGAGGCACGCTGCCCATTCCAGCAGATGTGACATGGTGATCACATGGTTTTGTTTGTAAATGGCTGAGAGTGAAAGCTGCTGGAGTATGTCTTTGTGTACTATTGCTGTGCACCAAGAGAAAGAAATATGCTTTTGTCACTGCTTAAGATAACAAGAAATGCATAATTTTTTTTTTTTTTTATTTTTTTTAATGCAATCTATAGACAAAAATGTATCAAAAAGAGTTGTTTTTTTATTTTGATTAGTGTTAAGTTAAAGTTAAGTTAAAAAAATATTACTCTAAATATACATTTATATTTTTTCTTTACTTTTTTTTCCTGTTGAAAATTACATTTAATTTTTTTGGATTTTGCATATATATTTTTTTAATATGAATTTGATAAAGGTAACAAATCTCAAAGTAAACTTAAATGGCTAGAAAAAAACAAGCAAGAAAATAATTGTTTTGAGGAAGGTGGGGGAAGAAAGAGTTAAAGGGGCATCCTATGCATTAAGGTGAAAACATTTCTGTCACTGACTGCCCCCCCCCCCCCCCCCCCCAGCCCCTCCATTTTACTCGCCTGAGTCCTGTATTCCCCCGCTCTTCCTCTCTCTGCCCGGGGTTCTCGGCTCTTGATTGGATAGATTGATAGCAGCGCAGCCATTGGCTCCTGCTGCTGTCAATCAAATCCAATGACGCGGGTGCTGGGGGCGGGGCCGAGTCCTACATTCGCCGTCTATGAACGCCGTATGCTGGACTCGGGAGCGCGCCCACAAGGTAACCCCCCAGGAGAGCGCTTCTCCCATGGAGTTATACGATATGGGAAGGAGCTACCAGCACCGCCGGGGGACCCCAGAGGATGATCTGCAAAACGAACTGCACAGTGGAGGTAAGTATGACATGTTTGTTATTAAAAAAAAAAAAAAAACAAAGCCTTACAATCACTTTAAGATTAGGACTGATTAGGGTTAATAAGGGGTTAATAAGGAAAAAATGCTATCTAAATTTTTTTCCTGGTCCAGCTGCTTTAACTGCCATGACATGCAGACTCAAGTTCTTTTGTTTGATCTACAGATGAATGAAACAGGGTGGCTAGAAAAGTAACAATGTATTTCTGTATCTCTGAATAGTGTTTACAAACAATGTTACTTTGTCTGTGCCTCTCTCCCTCATGTTACTTTGTATCTCTAGGGTTGATTACTAAAACTGAAGAGGGCTAAATCTTCTGCATAGAAACCAATCAGCTTCCAGGTTGTTGTTTTTTTTTTTTTTTTGTTTTTGTCAAAGCTACATTGAGCAAGCTGTTAGAAGCTGATTGGCTACTATGCACAGCTGCACCAGATCTGTCAAACTTTGATTTAGTAAATCAACCCCTCTGTGTTTATAAACATTGTTACTTCTGTCTGTCTGAGCAGTGTATATAATATAACAATGTTATTTTGTATCTCTCTGTGTCATGTGAACAGTGAAACAGCGGCTTGATTTACTAAAACTGGAGAGCGCAGAATCTGGAGAAGCTGTGTACGGTAGCCAATCAACTTCAGCTTGCTCCAATAAGCTTTGGAAAAAAAAAAAAAAACTGGAAGCTAATTGGTTCCTATGCACAGCTGCCCTAGATTTTGCACTCTCCAGTTTTAGTAAATCAACCCCAGTGTCAGTAGTGTATTTAGGTTTTGTGCTGCCCTAGGCCTGACTAAACTTGTGCACGCCTAATTTAAATATGATCCACCCCTTCCTGTCAAGGCCACACCCCTTGCTGTTTAGGGCACGCCGTGAAATTTTCGAGTAGGGACACTAGTTCTGAGGGCCTGGGGGGGGGGGGTGGATCCCCTTAATGTGCATAGATTTCCTCTCACTTCCTGTTTGACTATGGGGCAGGAAGTGAAGGAAAATCTCTGTAATGGGACAGGGATGGTAAAAAATTAACTGACAGGGGCTATAACCTTCCCTTACTCTTTCCAAAATGAAAAAAAAAAGTGTTGCCCATAGGTCTACTTTAAGCACAAATTTCTGATAATTTTATAGAGAGGACTAAGAAGATCTAAGCATGCCAATGGTGCAGCAGAAAACATATAGCACAGTGAGGAAGGTTTGTGGTCCAGGATGATAGGACAGGCAAAATTAGAAGCGGTAATCCCCTACCCCCCCCCCCCCCTCACAGTTGTGGATTGCCGGCCGCCCGCCTACCGGAAGCAGTGCCTAATTTGCCTCTCAGCCCAGTCCGCCCAATAAGACTGGTGCTACACTAACAGCGCATACCGGCGGGGACTCTTTCCCTGCTGCCCCCCTGAAAAGTGCTGCCCTAGGCCTGGGCCTTGTCGGCCTAGGCCAGGATACAGCGTTGCCCAGTGTGTCAGTTTGCTTTTTGACAGCAACCTCCAGCTGTCATTTAGAGCATTGGGAATTGCTATCAAGTGCAAGGGGAGGTGCTGCAGTGGGACAGACAACAAGGACATACTACACACGCCCTGTGTACTTCCTGAAGGACGTGCAGTACATCCAGCGTCCACAACTGGTTGAACAATTTTTTTTTGTCAGCATGTACTAATAAATTTAAGCAGCGACTAAATTAACAATATGCCTTATATGTCCTTATTAAATAATGTCAGAATTATTTAGAGTTATTGTTGAGTAACCAGTACAAACCAATGTCTGCTATAGTTGGACTGTTATACTTACCTGCTCTGTGCAGTGTTATTGCACAAAGTGGCCCCGATCCTCCTCTTCTGGGGTCCCCGGCGGTGATCTTGGCTCCTCCTCTTCTTTTCGAGGGACTACCATAGCCAGCCACTGGCTATGGGTAGAGCTTAGTCCCAGCGTTCCCAACCTGTGTATCTATGGAGCCGCGCTCCATAGACCTACACAGTGGGACTTAGGCCTGCCCCCACTTCCTCCTCACTGTATCTGATTGACAGCAGCAAGAGCCAATGACTCCTGCTACTGCTCGAATGCTGTGTGAAGAGGAAGTAAGGGGAGAAAAGGAGCTGTGCACAGCGCTGATCTCTTCTCCCCTCTCTTCCCCTTCACACAGAGGAGGGGGGAGGGGGCACAGAAAAACTTTAAAAATCGTTTTTTAAACTTAATACAATCAATGCAATAAGGTAAAAAACATTTTTAGGTTTAGTAACTAATGACTTGTGATCACAAAATGTTTTTAAAGCCTGTTGGCCGAGTCATAAAATCTCGTCTATTGTCCCTGCTGTAGAAGTGGTGTCACAATGTACATGGAGCTCTTTTCCCATAATCCTCTGCACCTCTCTTTATCTGTCTCTCCTGTGTTCTCTCCACCTCCAGTATTTGTAAGCGATGCATCCGGAAGATGGACCATCACTGTCCGTGGGTGAATAACTGCGTGGGTGAGAAGAACCAAAGGTTTTTCGTGCTCTTCACTGTGAGTGTTGCTTATAATTTTACAGTTTCAGGGAAAATTTGGAGGTTTTGCTTCAGAACATAAAATGATTTTTACTAAAAGCTGAAGTTTAATCTGCTTGTATTTTGCTTTCCCTGGTTCTCCCTAATCCCCCCCCCCCTGTCAAATCAACATGTTTTGTGGGAGGGGCTGGCAGGGTACATGGCTTCCTGAAAACATCACAGCCCCCAAACTCCGTACTCCTCTCCAGAGTCCTCAGTACTGATGCAAGCATTGGGTTGGCTCTTGGGAGGAGTTATGTTAATAACAAAAGGCCTTGATTGGGGGTGGGGGTGGGGGGCAGTCTAGAGGAGTGGTCTGATTGCAGAGGTATCACCCATTCATGATTCTGAGTCTCCTGATTGAAACAGTTCTGTTATCCTCAGAGAGAACTGGGAAGAATGTAAGATGTACCTGGTTGGAGCGCAACACAGGCAGAGAGCACAGGAACTTGGCAGCTCCATAAGATTTCTGGCAGGGTCAACCGTTATATATCTGCGCCAGGGGCGTACTGACCATTGAGCTACTCGGGCATTGCCCGAGGGCCCTGGGCCACTAGGGGGCCCCATCAGGGTTGCCAGCCTCAGTAAAACAAGGAACAGTATTTATAAATCTGTGTTTTTTTTACATCTGTCTGTGTATACTGTGTGATTGTATACTGTGTGGGTGTATACTGTGTGGCCCCATAATCTCTGATTGCTTGGGGGCCCCATAATCTCCTATTGCCTGGGGGCCCCATGAGTTATCAGTCCGCCCCTGATCTGCGCTTATCAAACATAAAATAAAACGCTTTCGATGGTAAAAAGGGAGCAAAGAGAGAAGTTCAGTATTGGGATTTACACTCACTTTCAGAGTTACATTTTTTTAATTCATACATTTCATTTGTATCAGAAATTGTCTGATGTGCTGCCAGCTAATTTCCTGACCGGTAACCCCAGATTCAGTTCAACCAATTTTTAATCACTTTTGAAGCAATACGGACAGTTCATTGTTCACACTTTATGTTAAGCACTTTTTTTTTTGCCTCCCTTTTTAGATGTACATAGCACTAATCTCTCTGCACGCCCTCATTCTTTGTGGCTTCCATCTCTTCACCTGTGTCCGGGGGCAGTGGACAGGTAAGTGGCCAACAGAAGTAATTATCCTTTTCATTACCGGGCACTTTCACCCCCTTCTTGCCCACGCCGATTTTCAGCTTCCAGCACTGTTGCTCTTTGACAATTGCGCGTCGCGGTCATGCAACACTGTACCCATGTGAAATTGTTATCATTTTGCTCACACAAAAAGAGCTTTCTTTTAGTGGTATTTGATCACTACTGGGTTTTTTTTTTATTTTTTGCTAAAGAAATGGAAAAAAAAAAACACAAAATAAAAAAAAATTTAAAAAATAATTTTTCTTCGTTTCTGTTATAAAATTCTGCAAATAATCTTTCTTTATAAATTTAGGCCAAACTGTATTCTGCTACATTTCTTTGGTGAAAAAAACCATATATATATATATATATATATATATATATATATATATATATATATATATATATATATATATATATATATATATATATATATATATATATATATATATATATATATGAGAGAGAATACTGTATTTATCGGCGTATAACACGCACATTTTTCCCCTGAAAATCAGGGGAAAATCGTGGGTGCGTGTTATACGCTGATTGTGAGCCTTTTGGTGGCTTTCGGCCACTTTGGGCCATTCTCGATGCAGTGATTTCTGCAATGATGGACAAGGCTACAGATGGACACTGACAATGCTACCCTGATAAGGCTGCATTGATGGGCATTTAAATGTAATTTTTTTTTCCTTAAACTTCCCTCCTAAACTTGGGGTGTGTGTTATACGCCGGTGTGTGTATATATATATATATATATATATATATATATATATATACATAATCTGAAAATTGTTCAGTCCTGATGTACTGATGACCTTACTCATTTTTTGAGGCCTAAAAATGCCAGGACAGTACAAATATCCCCAAATGACCCCTTTTTGGAAAAGTAGACAGTCCAAGGTATTTAGTAAGAGGCATGGTGAGCTATTTTTTTGTTACAATTTTTAGGAAAATTAAATAATAAAAAAAATAATTTCCACAAGTTTTTTTTACATACTGTGATCAGTGCAGTACAGCATCGTCATATAACTGGTGTGGCAGTGAGGGACACTGACTGGTGACAGTATAATTTAAAAAATAAAAATGACTTTTTTTTTTTAACACACTGATCAGAGCAATACATTGTTACTATAGTAACACTGTACTACTCTGGGGAAGTGATCAGGAACACTGATCAGTCATCTGCTTTGGACACCCGGGGTGACAGCTCTAGTGGCACGTCCGGGAGGACGTCATATGTCCCGCCTGGCCGTTATTTGTATATGAGCCGGGTGGGAATTGGTTAATAGAAGAAGCCCATCCTTTCACTTCATGTTCTGATACCCATCCCTTGGATAGGAAGTTCGGAGAAAGTTCTGACATGGGGACACAACACTAAAATCCTGGAAGTAGGAGAGAGGTGTGGGGTACTCTATTTCCTAAACCAGTAGGTATTCAGTCAGGCCTTAAAGTGTAATTAAAGGCAAACCTTTTTTCCATTTGCATAGAGCAAGGGAGGGTTGCACAGATCTGCTGAAGGTCTCTTGCTGGGTACTGAGAACTGGACATTTGAGGAGATATGGATCTGTCACAACATAATTTTTGCCTGAGCAAGAAAGGAGAAAAGGCAGCACAAAAGAAAGTTAAAAAAAAATATCCATATGTGGGAAAGGGAGGGGGGGAGCTAGAGCCAGATAACAAACCATTTGTTTTTTTGTTTTTTCAGTTGTGTACCGAAAAAACCCCAAAAAAACGTAATTATTAAAGTACAAAGGACACGTGTAGTACGCCCTGTCCTTTTGAACGGTCTGCTAACCCCCAACTCCTTATATTTTGAAAAAAAATTCCATGTTGTCAAAATGACAGCCAGAAGTTTCTGTGTAAATGCAGTAGCTGTTGTCAAAGGTCTGGCACCGTGTTTAAAAAACAATGTTCATACAAAAGATATAGATAATAAAAAATTTAATTAGGTTTAATAATAAATTAATAAATAAATATAAAGTTACAAATAAAAGCGATTGTAAAGGTACAATTTTTTTTTTTAAATAACAAACATTTCTATACTTACCTACTCTGTGCAATGGAATTGCACAGAGCGGCCGCTGCACATTGACACCTACACATTTTTTACCTTTTTATGCAAGGAATGCATTAAGGTAAAAAATGTTTAGACTTTACAACCACTTTAACAATGTTTATAAACATTGGTCAGACAGGAGATGGTGAGATACAAAGTAACATTGTTACTTTTGTATCTACTGTTTCATGCATCTGTAGATCAAGGGATGAACTCCATCTGCATATAATGTCAGTTAAAGCAACCTGACATGTAAAAAAAAAATAAAATAAATAAAAAACTGAAGAAAAGTTGAGGTACAATTTTTTCCTATTTAACCCCTATTAACCCTTAGTTTACCCTAATCAGCTCTAATAAACACATTCTTCCCCTTAACATTTCTGTTCTCATGTATGGCATACCTAGGCAGCAGTGGGGGGTTTTACACACCCGTCTAGCTGTCTGCACCACTGGTACATTTTGCCTGCCACCTCTCTTTTTCTGTCTTGCACCCTTAAAATTTACTGGAAATGGGGACATTTTTCCCCAGGCAGAAAGCAAGGAAAAAAGGAACACTGCAATAAAAACCTCATAGGTTTTAATTTTTTTTTTTTTTTTTGGTGTTCTCTGATCACCCCTTCCCCCTCTCCTCCCACTTACCTTCTTTGTCATCCCGCAGATTGCAGCAGCTTCAGTCCACCTGTCACTGTCATCCTCATGATCTTCCTCTGCCTCGAGGGCCTCCTCTTTCTCACCTTCACAGCCGTCATGTTTGGGACACAGATTCATTCCATATGCAATGATGAAACGGTACGTGGGGGATCCCTGTATGTTGTTAGGAGTCATGACTGTTACTGCTCTAATGATTTCTGGTGTTGGTGTTTTGTCTTTGTTTAGGGGGAAAAAAAACCTTAAAGAGGAACTTTGCCCTAGGGGAAAAAAAAAAAAAAATAGCAGCTACAAATATTGTAGCTGCTGACTTTCCATAAACGCACACTTACCAGTCCAGGGATTCAGCGCTGTCCTCACCCGGGCCATTTTTTTTTTTGCTGGTCTTTAGGTCCCTAGCGCTATATAAAAGGATAACAATCAGCGCAAACAAATAAATACAATCACAAATAAAATATGCAAGCTGAACAAGTAATCACATATGCCTGGAATGTATACAAAATTGAAGGGTAAGTGCAGCGCAATAGGTAAAAATTAAATAAACGATCAAAAGATGAATGGATAGATATCAAAAATGTCCATTAGGACGAATCCATATTATATAAAATTCCAGTGACATGAATCGGTCTTGTATAACATCTTCACTCAAATGCGCTTACCAGATTCAGTGGACCTCTGCAGAGCAGGGGTCAAACTCACATGTATCCCCACGGGGATGATGGTAATTCCTGGTGATGTCTCTGGAGAATATCACTGAAGCCTAAAGATCCAGTCATCCAAGGGGAGTAGACCAGCCGTCCAGCAGGGAGATGTCAGAGATATAAGCCGCCAGGTAAATGAAGATGTGGGGAAGACCGCTAACAGTGTAAAACAAAAACAGCAAGTCTGTAAATTGTGCGGCTTTACAGGTGCCTCTGACACCGCACTGGTTTTGAGGAGCTGCGGGCAGGAGTTTTTAGGCGAGGCTGTGGCTTCGGCCTAGTCCGCGGCGTCCGGCCTCGCGGATTATGGTGGGGTTGTTTTTCAGGGGTTGGGCTTGGCCCCTTAGTTCCAGTGAAGGGAACTCTTAAGGCATCAGCATACCGAGACATTTTTGACAATTTCATGCGCCCAACTTTGTGGGAACAGTTTGAAGCTGTTATAGCTGCAAAGGGTGGGCTAACTCGATATTGAACCCTACGGACTAAGACTGGGATGCCATTAAAGTTCACCTGCGTGCAAAGGCAGGCGTCCCAATACTTTTGGTAATATAGTGTGTGTGTGTGTGTGTGTGTGTGTGTGTGTGTGTGTGTGTGTGTGTGTGTGTGTGTGTGTATAGATAGAAGGTACAACATTTAGCAACTCACATGGTTGATGATTTAAAACAGGCACATCTAAGTATACGGGCATCCGGGGTAAGACCGTCCTCCACACCACTATCAACGTCATCCATTCCACTCTGCCCTCCATAAGCGTTTCAAGCTTCACCTTCAGATCGCTCTACTGCAGGATAGTCTTCCCGGTCACGATTGCAAATTGACAGCGGTGAGAGCCGGCGGTGCGGAGGATGATCTATGTGGACAGCTTTACCCCGGATGCCTGCATACTTAGATGTGCCTGTTTTAATCAACCATGTGAATTGCTAAATGTTGTACCTTCATTAAATGTAACCATATTGCTACACTTAGAGGCGCCTCTCTTCTCTTTTATACTCTGGAGCTCCTGCTGGATTTTACTCCTAATCCCCTTGTGGAGGCTTCCATTTGTAGATGGACATTTTATGGTTACACAACCTGATCACATTGCTATAATCTTTTTATATGGACTATAAACTGAAGGACTTATGAATAAATGGTTGTGGAACGAATCATCTGAGTTTCCATTATTTCTTATGGGGAAATTTGCTTTGTTAGAAGAGTGCTTTGTATTACAAGCATGTTTCTGGAACAAATTCTGCTCACAATCCAAGGTAGTACTGTGTGTGTACATATATGATCCGTAGACCAATTTGTATCTCCTTCAGCTTGTCACGTTATCATTGTTGCGTCTCCAAGTTTTTTTAATTTGTCTCCATTGTAGGAAATCGAACGGCTGAAAAGTGAGAAGCCCACGTGGGAGCGGAGACTGAGGTGGGATGGGATGAGGTCCGTGTTCGGCGGGCAGCCATCCTTACTCTGGATCAACCCCTTCATGGGTTTACAGATGAGACGATTCCTCAGAGCAAGAAAAGGCGGCACCGAATTCTCCGTTTGATCCGATACAACCAGAACCCCCCTGAATTCCCTCATCAATGCCGAAATAGCCAACATATAAAAGGACCTCATTTTAGATGGCGATACGACTAAGAAAAGATACAATCATGGAAGTAGTGGGGAAGGGGGAATTGCAGTTTTATGCTTTTAAAAAAAAAAAAATATTCCAAAGTGGCATCACGTATGGACGCAAAACGGCGTCCTTGAGGCTGGAAATGGTGAAGAATCGATCACTCTGAACTTTAATTTATTCCGATACAGGGTTCTGATTGCACCTAGCGTAAACATTTCTTTTTTAAGTTGAAAAGTGTTTTTTTTTTTTAATTTTACGGCAAGCCGAATGAGACAAAGTTTTATTGCTGTATAGAGGAACTTTTTATTTACTGGACAACTCGAAACTGTAATGTGACTTCCAAAGTGTCGTCGGCGCGTCGGGTGGGGAGTTCTAGAGATCGTATTGTTGCAAAACTAGATGTCGGCATGCTCCACGCTGGATTTTGTCTATGCATGCGGCTTCGTCCGTCTTCAAGTACCCGAAGTCACTCTTAAGCTCCTCCTACCAACCCCTCCTCATCATGAATGTATTTTACTTGCAGTTCTTTTGTTTACACTACGTTTCTTTGTTCTTTTATGATTTAAGGCGGGGGTCTCCAAACTACGGTCTCTGGGCCACATGCCCACCACCCCTAGGATTTCTAGCGCAGGTTTTCACTATCGTCTTGGCAACCAGTAATCTGCTGTAAGCCTTAAAGTGGTAAGGGGACACTGATGGAATCCCAGGTATAAGGGGTGGCACTGATAGGAACCCTGATGTAAGGTGGGACTCTGCTGGGAATCCTGATGTAAAGGGGACTCTGGTGGGGACCCTGATGTAACGGGGGAACTCTGCTGGGGACCCTGATGTAAGGGGGGGACTCTGGTGGGGACCCTGATGTAAGGGGGGGACTCTGGTGGGGACCCTGATGTAAGGGGGGGACTCTGGTGGGGACCCTGATGTAAGGAGGGGACTCTGGTGGGGACCCTGATGTAAGGGGGGGGGCTCTGGTGGGGACCCAGGTGTAAGGGGGGACTCTGTTGGGGACCCTGGTGTAAGGGGGGACCCTGATAGAAAAGGGGGATGAACAATTTTTTTTTAACAGTTTTTTTTGGCCCATGAGTATTTGTAAAATATGTGACCCTCATAATGAAAGGTTTGGAAACTTTTAATTTAAAGGATCATTCCACCCCTTGGTTAAAGGAAAAAAAAAAAAAAAAAAGCATTGGGTGAAAAAGTGTTAAAGAATAAGTTCACCGTTCCAAAAAAAAAAAAAAAATGCACATGTTTTTGGAGGTAAAAAATAGTTTTTTTTTTTCTTAGGATCCTGAAAAGCATTGCTCCTATGATTAGCAAATTGTGGGTGCAATGCTAGGATCCTGCAGATTCTGTCAGCTGTCTGCCTGTACCTTCCTACAGGGATACAGTTACTGAAGAGCAGGAAATGTCAATGAAATGCAAGCTACCTGCCGCAGTGGCTGGCAGTAATTGTAGTTTATTTATTCACGGGTAACTGAAGGAATGACTTGGCTGGCTGGGTGAAGCAAAAAGACCCAATATGCGAGCTGCTCAGACTCTCAAAAGGGACACAAGTCTTTGACAACCACCGCCCAGAGTGCTGGTCTAGGAGGGAGCTTGTCCCGGCTCCTTTGATCGCTGGATGTGTAAGAAAGTCTCCCTATGGCCGCACATCCCACGGATCGAAGGTTAGTGGAAACCTCAGCCTGGACTCCAACAAGGCCATGCCCCTAGTGGAGTGGAGCCCCACACAGCCCTTCTGTTTTCAAAAAGCGACAGTGGGTGCAAGGAGAAGGTTCCCCCCGCCCTCTGACAGTTGGGTGTATAGGAGCGTGTTTCACACTAAATATGGGTGCAACATGTAACTTGCCCCTAAAGGTGGACTTATTCTTTAATGAAGATGACAGTAGCCAGACTTAAAGCCCCACTGTCAGCCATGGGGAACATCCACCAGATCTTTTTTTTTCTATTTCAATAAACTTTATTCCAGAAGAGAACAGAAATAGAGAGAAAATGTTCCCATATGGACATGAATTATGGTGACAACCATTTGAGGGCATTTTACGATCACTTCCTGTTTTTTGTTTCAGCAGAAAATGAATGAAGATCTCCCCAAGGCCAGATAATCTTGACCAGAGGTTTTATTCGTTTCCTGCTCTATCCTAAATTAAAAAAAAAAAAAAAAGTTATGGCCTTAAATCTACTTTAGCTTGGAGGTTTCAGTAACTAGTCTGGTCATTCGTGGCTCTCGTGCTGTTCTTGCCGTTGTTGCTGTTGAGATCACATTGTTTCAGTAGATGCTGGATGTGCAAATAGCTTGCTTATCAGAGGAGACAGCATGCCTTCTCCCCATCGTTGGCATGTCACGTTGTAGTCCTTGCTGGCACAAAGATGACAATGCTGCCATTTCTCAAGAGGCAGCAAAGTGTTGTCACCCCCAAACAGGATGTTCCACACAGCAGAGCGCTCTGGCGGGATTATCGGGTATTTAGTAGTAGGTTATTTGAAGGGATTACAGAATGCTGAAACAAAATGTATCCGTTTTCTAATTTTTGCCTATAGTTCTGCTTTAAGCGCATGGGCGCCTGGGGCTGTATACACAGCAGCCGCATACAACCAACCATAGTAATGAATGGTTGAATGCGGCGGTACACAGGTTTCAGCCACTATGGGTGCATGAGGCTGTGTAAATGTAAATTCCGTATTGAATGGCAGTACGCTGGTTTATGCTCCCACTTACATATACCCACGCATTCATATGAGCATAATCTTGGATGCATACAGCTATGCAAGACGCAGCATAAACCTGAATAGGGTCATTCATTACTATGGTTAGTGCCCTATGCAATTTCAATTTGTACAGCCTCATGCGCCCATGTCCATAAGGCAAATAGCAGTGTATACATCCAGCCATTCATTACTATGGTTGGCTGTACACTGCAGTAAATTTAACTATTGTCCCCAAGGTTCGATAGGGAGGTCCGTTGCTATTGATGTAAGCCCGTCCCCAGAACTACATCTCCCAAGAGCCCCTTCTCTACATAGAGTATGTGTCATTAAAAAACAAAAATAGACGTTAGGAGGGGCCCACCCCCAACTGAAATGCTGGTGAAATAGAGACTGTGAACCTCTGACTGTGAAATGTACTTTATAGAACAAAAAAAGAGCAGTTTGCAGTTCTGGAACTATAAACCCCCAGAAGGTCTATAGAAGTGTTGGTGGCCCAGGGTTCCTCCGTAGACTGGTCACTGGCGCTGGTCCATATTGGGGACTTCCCAGTCTGATTTTATTGATGTATACAACGCTGGCTGCACAACAATCAATTTTGCTTTTTTTTTTAATTAGAAATTTTATGCATTGAATTCTCTATCAGTTACACAAAATTTTCTGTTGTATTTGAGCCAATTTTAATTTTATTTTTTTATTTATGCACTAAAAGGTCGACTAAAAGCAAAACGATTTGATTTCACCTAAAATGGCACTAAAGACAAGCAGAAATGGTCTGTGCAGTCCGTTTTTGTTTCCATTTTTTTCTACCATCAGCTTGAAACATGTTTAATACATTGAAAGTATAGTTGCAATTGAATAGAAAACGGGAACCCTGTCGGCTGTTTGGGTTGATTCTGGGTTTCTTAAACTTGCCTGGCCGGTCAAATGCACTGAATGATGGAAAATTCCACATATATGGTCAGATTTTCAGTTGGCACCTGAAGATGTATTGATAGGGCGCCGGACCCAAATGTAGGTGAAACCAAGTTGCAATTCTAATTTTCTAATTTGTAAAGGGTCCAAAGTAAGAAGGGGGGAACCACACACCATATTGAAAGCCTTGTAACAATTGATTGAGTCTTCCAACACACAGACTACTCCATCTGAGGTACAAACCCCTCTAACAGGTGTCACGTGGTAAGTCGCTTACCCTAAGGGTGCTTCTTACTGAGTAAAACGTGTTTGGACATCAGTTGGAGTTGCCTTTGCGTTGGATGACTCCATAATCAAGTACAATGAGCGGCTCTTCCTTCTCTGGACCCTTCGTAGAGACTGTGCTAGTGGCCACTGACTATAGGAACCCACTCCCGGGATTGGTGCCTATAGTGGAATACTTGTTCTTTGTGTACACCATTTTGTAAAGGTTACGCTCTGTCAACTGAGGCGGGGGTCTCCCAGAGCAGTCTGAAGACTATGTAAAAAGATTAGAGCACCATAAGTCCAGAAAAAGTCCAACACAAATGTAATAACAGTAAGATGTCAGAAGATGCAGCTAACACGTTTCGGCGGTCAACTCCCCCTTCATCAGGCATAAAAGAAACACAATAACCTTTAAATATTATAAATTAAATGATTACCATCAAACCACCTGTAGAGGTGTAGTGTACTTCAGAAGAATTTATATATAAATAAAATGTAACCACCAATGTAAAATAGCTTATTTAAAAATCTGCTATATTCTGGTGATCATAATTCTATCTGTAGGGTAAATAGGTTATGATACTATCCTAATAAAATGCAGCATACAATATTTATCAAATTTGGTGTTTTATTATGGTAGTATAATTTAGATTACATGTCAACTATCTATAGAATGCAGATTTTGCCAACATGATCTGGTTACCATCCTATAGTATAGTAGATTTTGAAATATATGTGTGTATATATATATATATATATATATATATATATTATGAAGTGGACCTCTATGGGTGGTTTTCTGGTTGTTACCCTATTGTTTTATTTAATTGTGTTTCTCTGTTATGTTGTTATGTTCTTGTATTTGCATTTATGTTATTGTGTTTCTTAGCCCCGTTGAAGGGAAATTAATCCCTGAAACATGTTGGCAGTATTGTCTAATCACTTATAAATAAATAAACTTTTGCAAGACTTATTCTGGATTTGTGGCGCTCTCATCCTTGTACATTCACTTCTGTAGGAACAAGTAGAACAATTAAAAATGATAGTGGGGGGGGGGGGGGGGGACGCTGAACCTGGTAACAGGGACTCTGCTGCCTAGATGTGAACCTCTTGTGCTGTCAGATGCAGAGTGGTAGGGGAACTTGGACACTACCTTTTTAGGATGTCGGGTACTGCACTCCTTAACTAGGTTGAAAGTAAATACTGATAGTTTCTATTGTTCGTGCTCCTCTGTTTTTTTATTTTTTGCCAACAACGTTCTACTGGAGTGGAGTTCCTCTTTTTAGTTTTGATGCATCCTCAGGCTGGCCTGTTCAGCCAGTCGTTTTGTGGCCATTCTTCTGAAGATGCTCTGGCATGCACTCTTATCAGTTTTTGGCTACCAAACCTCTTGTTGCTTCAAAGCTGGCGAATCATTGACCACAACCCCGCCGCCGCACGTCATTGTGAAACACTTTGTTGCTTGCTGGTAAATATCATTCTGGAATTCCATATCTGATTTTTTTTTTTTTTTTTTTTTAAATGTACAAGATTGAGCGCAGTTACCGATGGAAGTTCTATTGCACTGATTTGTGAAATAAAGTATTGAAGTCATTTTTTTATAGTCTGTCTGTGGAATATTCAATGCTTGGCACTAGCTTGAGTGTAAAAAAAAAAAAAAGTTCCTCTTCTTTTTTTTTTTTTCCCAACGTTTAACCTTTTGCCACACATGTAACGCATATGTGTGGCAAAGTGGGTGGGCTTTAAATTAGAGCAGAGACTGCGAGCCAGGCCTTCTCGTAAAACATGAGCACCGGTGCACAAAGCAAGATCTATTGGATGCTGATGCCTTAAGAGTTCCCTTCACTGGAACTAAGGGGTCAAGCCCAACCGCTGAAAAACAACCCCTCACCATAATCCCCCCTTCGACCAAAAGAGTTGGACCAGTGCACAAAGCAAGGTCCATAAAGAAATGGGTGAGCAAGTTTTGGGTGGAGGAAGTTGACTGGCCTGCACAGAGTCCTGACCTCACCCTGATAGAACACCTTTTGGGATGAATTAGAGTGGACTCTCTGAGCCAGGCCTTCTCATCCAACATCAGTGGCTGACCTCACAAATGATCTTCTGGAAGAATGGTCAAACATTCCCATAGACACACTCCTAAACCTTGTGGACAGCCTTCTCAGAAGAGTTGAAGCTGTTATAGCTGCAAAGGGCGGGCCAACTCAATATTGAACCCTACGGACTAAGACTGGGATGTCATTAAAGTTCATGTATAGGCAGACGTCCCAATACTTTTGACCATATAATGTATATTTTTATGTTAAAATACACTAAGGGGTTCATTTAGAAAACATTCTTTCGATGAATGTCACACATGGCTTCATGGAGAAGTCACCTGCATCCTGACAAGGAAAGGATGCTAGGTGGCCTCATTTAGAAGCCACCTACTTCCTAGTAACAGAAGGAAGCTAGGTGGCTTCGTTAAAGTGGAGCTGAAGCCATCAATTTAATGGTTTCAAAAAACTCCCGGATGCTGGGAATGTGAACTGTCACATTTGCCCATGGTCTAAGCCAGGCTGTCAAACCATCAAATGGCTGGTGTCATAAGTGATTACATATGCAGCACCATGGCAGTTGCAGATCAAACAGAAGCTAAGATGGCAGCTTCCTTGGCTGAAAGGGATCGAAGGGTTTGGCTCCGCTTTAAAAAGCTGCCTGCATCCTAGCAACTGAAAGGTACTAGGCAGCTTCCTTGAAAAGCTGCTTGTGTCCTACCAATGAAAGGATGCTAAGTGACTTCCATGAGAAACCTCCTGCTTCTTAGCAACTGAATCTTTCATGGAAAAGTCGCCTGCATCCTAGCAAACTAAAGGATGCTAGGTGGTTTCCTTGAGAAGGAAGGATGCAGGTGCTTGTGACTTAATAATAGGACACCATAGGACTTCCATTAGAAGCCTCCTGTGGCCTAGCAACAGAAGGACGTTAGGTGGTTTTCTTGAGAAGCCACCTGTGTCCTGCCAATGTAAGGATGCTAGTCGGCTTCCTAGAAAAGCCTCCTGTTTCCTAGCTACCGAGGGATGCTAGGTGGCTTCATGGAGAAGGCTTCTGCATCCCAACAACCAAAGTATGCTAGATGGTTTCCGGTAGAATAAAGGCAGTAAAAGGACTTTGCGCTTCAAATCTATCACATAAATACTGACATACTGTGACCTTATAGGTGCAGCTATAATGGCTGTAAAAACGTAAACATCAACTGTGAATAAGCACAAACAGTATTCAACAAAATGATCCAAGTGTGCTAGTGAAAAAATTCTCTTCCCCAGATGAAGTCACGAGCGGTGACGTAACGCGTAGGGTGTGGCCGAGAGCAGACGTAACCGGAAGTCAGTAAGGAGGCACCTCAGACGCCGCTCCAGAGTTTGTATGCTGTATATGCTTGTTATTATGCTGTTTTAAAAAATGTTTTAAATGTAAGAGACCACGCTAATCACTTAATAAATATTACTTTGTTTAAATTACTACACCATTGGAGGCCTCTCTCTCTCCCTTCCCTGTCTATTCCACCGGATTGGTGGAGCCCAGGTGGGCAACCCCCCCTCCCCCCCTCCTCTCTATTTCGATAGGTATTTGTATATCGGGAGGATAATCCACCCACTAGAGAAACCCCACCTGGATTACCGATGAGCTACACCATACAGGATCCTCCAAAGCAGACATTTGACGCTCATATTTGCTTCTTTTAAGGTGAGAGGTTAGAGAGCCCAGGTTCATCGGAGCCCCCCATCACTTACATCTTCCCATATATTTGATCCCAGCCACAGTTACACAATATTATGAACTTTTTATATAAGAAGAGAATATTATGAACTTTTTATTTATGAAGAGAATTTTTTCACTAGCACACTTGGACCATTTTGTTGAATACTGTTTGTGCTTATTCAAAGTTGATGTTTACGTTTTTACAGCCATTATAGCTGCACCTATAAGGTCACAGTATGTCAGTATTTATGTGATAGATTTGAAGCGCAAAGTCCTTTTACTGCCTTTATTTTGTTGAGTGTAATGTGAACACTTTTGACTTTGCTGCAGTTCCTAGAAACATCATCACCATTCACTTACGCTAATCTTTTGCACAATACCAACTTATTTGTTTATTTGTTTGCTCAATCATATATTCACTACAATCCAATTTAAGATATAGACACATTCCTCTACTCTGTATAGCGCGAGGGACACCATCACATTTATTTCCGGTAGAAGTCGCCTGCATCCTAGCAAGGAAAGGATGCTAGGTGGCTTCCTTGAGACGCCGCCCATGCCCCAGTACAGGAAGGGTATCTGGTGCTCTAGGAGGCAATACCCTTAGTTTGTAATAATGTACATTTGATTAGTCAGTCTTTAGGTAAAAACAAAGTTGAAACCACGGTAAGGGGGTGATTTAAAAAGAGGCAGCCATCCTCAGAGTGTGTCCAGCAACTCTGCAAAACATATAAAAGAAACAGGGGGGAGGGGGGCCTCTCTAAGTGTAGTATTAAAACAGTATCATTTATTGAACACGATTAAAAACACTTACAAGATATAAGTGGGAGTCATACTCGTCATAAGTATGTAGTCCTGGCAGTTCTACGGATCGATCATGCAAGGAACCTGTGAGACGCAGTAGAACTGCCAGGACTACATACTTATGACGAGCGTGACTTCCACTTATGTCTTGTAAGTGTTTTTAATCCTGTGCAATAAATTATACCGTTTTAATACTACACTTAGAGAGGCACCCCCCCCCCCCCCCCCCCTATTGTTTCTTTTACAGGAAGGATGCTAGGTGGCTTCCTTGGGAAGCTGCCTGCGACCTAACAATGGAAGGACACTAGCTGGTGTCCATGAGAAGACTCCCGCGACTTGGCAACGGAAGGAAGCTAGGCGGCTTCCTTAAGAACCCACCTGCATCGTTGCAACTGAAGGATACTAGACCAATTCCTTGAGAAGCCGCCTGTGTCCTGCCAATGGAAGGATGCTAGTCGGCGTCTTTGAGAAACCACCTGCTTCCTAGCAACCAAAGTAGGCTAGACAGTTTCACGAAGAAGTATCCTAATACCAGAAGAAACTCAGCCACCATCATCTGTCAATGGTTTAGGTGAGTGGACCTCACTTCACTTTGTCGTATGGTCCTTTGTTCTGATATGTCCTCTTTAGGGGGGTAAGTTTTCATATTCTGTCAATGTTTAGTGATGTACTACCACATTACCCATTTATAACCTGTTAAGACGATCTCTGTATGTGCATCCTTGAATCCTTGCATCCTGTGGATGAAAACCATCACAAGCAAGAATATCTTTGACACATGGCATTATGAGATTGTAAATGGGACCCCTTTTTGTGTTTTTTTACATAGGGCAGTGGTTCTCAACTCCTGTCCTCGGGACCCACCAACAGGCCAGGTTTGCAAGATAACTGAAATACATCACAGGTGATATAATTTGCTGTTCAGTGATTGCAGTATTCTAGTCTGCATTTCCCCAAGGTAATACTTAAATTCTGGCCTGTTAGTGGGTCCTGAGGACCGGAGTTGAGAACCGCTGACATAGGGGGAGGTAAATATTTTGCTTCATACATTTGTTTAATAATAAAAAATGAGATACCACTTTTTTTTTTGTGTGTGTGGATAATGTTAGTTCATTTCAAAAGTATCCCTATTTTATCTATTGATGAACGAGCATCTCCATTACACTGAGGCTGGTTCACACCTATGCAAATTGGATCCGGGTTTCCAATTAAAAAATAAAAACTTGACAGCTTTTTTTTTTTTTTTTCCAGAGCTGTACAAAGTTAGAGAAATAGTTTTCCCCGGCGTTAAAAATGGAAAAAGGTATTTATGTTGCGATTTTCACAAACCTAAAATTGTATTGAAACTGTTATATTTCCAAACTAGAGATTTTACTGTAATCATGAAAACGTGTTCTGTAGAGTTGCTGATCATTTTTTTTGATGCGTTAGTCTCCTACGACGTGTTCATTCTGAGTCAGTCTCCATGTCATCACATAAACATGGATGGAATTTGGTGACTTGGCAGTGAATCAGCACTGGTGGATAATCCCTGTATGAAGTGCAGTTATACATAGACTATGGTAATATAGGATTTATGGATGTCGTTAATCAGGAATATTGCGGCTGGGAGATTGCTCATAGACCTGTAGCAGCTAATTATACTGTAAATCATTTCTCGAGTTCCATTTGGAGGTTTATTACCGCAGTATTCAAAATATACCAATGGCTTATTTTCAAAGTGCATTCCACCCAAAGCTGCTATTTTTATCATAGGTGGAGCCTGGTGTGCTGAGTCAGCCCTAACACTGAGAGCTCCCTGCAATAATTCCCCGCTCTGTTCCTGTCTACCTGGGAATTTAGGAGTTTCCCTGCGCACCTTTGTGTGTTCCAGCCCCCCTGTTTTATTCCCCATAAAAAAATCCAGTGGGGGGGGTGGGGCCCTCATAATGGGCACAGCAGGTGTACAGACCCAGGAACTTGGAACAGGGATGGTGGGAACCCCTCATAATGGGCACAGCAAGTGTACAGACCCAGGAACTCAGCACAGGGATGGTGGGAACCCCTCACAATGGGCACAACAGGTGTACAGACCCAATAACCCAGAACAGGGATGGTGAGAACCTCTATTAATAGGCAACACAGGTGTGTGCACCTAGGAACTGCAGTGATTGTGGACACCCCTCATAATGATCACAGCAGGAAGTACAGACCCAGGAACTCAATGCAGGGTTGGTAGGAGCTCCTCATAATGAGCACAGCAGTTGCGTAGACGAGACCCAATGGGGTTGAGTTACTAAAACTGGATAGTGCAAAATCCAGTGCAGCTGTGCATGCAATCGGCTGTGTAACCAATCAGTTTCTAATTTCAGTTTGTTAAATTAAGTTTTGGAAAAAAAAAAAACCTGGAAGCTAATTGTTTTCTATGTAGTTATTAGATTGTAAGCTCTTCTGAGCAGGGCCCTCTTAATCCTATTGTATTGTATTATAACTGTATTGTCTCCCTTTTATATTGTAAAGCGCTGCGTAAACTGTTGGCGCTATATAAATCCTGAATAATAATAATGTAGAGCTGTACCTGATGTTGTACTATCCAGTTTTAGTAAATCAACTCCAATAACTCAGCATAGGAATGACGGTAACTCCTTATAAAGGGCACAGTCAGTGTTCAGATCTGGGAACTCAGCACAGGGATGGTGGAAACCCTTGATATTGATTACAGCAGTAGGGGTGAGCCAAACACCCCCCCGGTTCGGTTCGCAGCAGAACATGCGAACAGGCAAAATATTAGTTCGAACACGCGAACACCGTTAAAGTCTATGGGACACGAACATAAATAATCAAAAGTGATAATTTTAAAGGCTTATATGCAAGTTATTGTCATAAAAAGTGTTTGTGGACATGGGTCCTGCCCCAGGGGACATGTATCAATGCAAAAAAAAACATTTTAAAAATGGACGTTTTTTCGGGAGCAGTGATTTTAATAATGCTTAAAGTGAAACAATAGAAGTGAAATATTCCTTTAAATTTCGTACCTGGGGGTGTCTATAGTATGCCTGTAAAATGGCGCATGTTTCCCGTGTTTAGAACAGTCCGAGAGCAAAATGACATTTCTAAAGGAAAAAAAGTCATTTAAAACTACTTGCGGCTATAATGAATTGTCGGTCCTGGCAATACACATAAAAGTCATTGAAAAAAACGGCATGGGATTCTCCCACAGTCCATTACCAGGCCCTTTGGGTCTGGTATGAATATTAAGCGGAACCCCGAACCAAAATTAAAAAAAAAAATTGCGTGGGAGTCCCCCAAATTTCATACCACGCTACAAGGAGGCCATAGGGATGTCCCCGTGTGTCAGAGGGGGCGGACCGGATGACCCCACCTCCCTCTGATGCTACCTGGAAGCCATAGGGATGTCCCGTGCGTCAGAGGGGGGCAGGGTCACCCGGTGACATCACTGTGTGGCCCCGCCCTCAGTTATAAAAGAACTGTCACCTGCAAGGAAGCGTCATAAAGGACTTGTCCCCAAGCCGTGTTATGTCATTTTTACCATTTTGACACTTTTTGTGAAATGGTAGGGGTACATTTGTACCCCGTTACCATTTCACACGGGGGGGAGACCGGGTAGCCGCGAGTAGTTTTAAATTACTTTTTTTCCTTTAGAAATGTCATTTTGTGCAGGGACTGTTCTAAACACGGGAAACCTGCGCTACTTTACAGGCATACTATAGACACCCCCCAGGTACGAAATTTAAAGGAATATTTCACTTTCATTGTTTCACTTTAAGCATTATTAAAATCACTGCTCCCAAAAAAACGGACGTTTTGTAAAACTTTTTTTTGAATTGATACATGTCCCCTGGGGCAGGACCCAGGTCCCCAAACACTTTTTATGACAATACCATGCATATTAACCTTTAAAATTAGCACTTTTGATTTCTCCCATAGACTTTTAAAGGGTGTTCCGTGGCTTTCGAATTTGCTGCGAACACCCCAAATTGTTCGCTATGCGGCGAACGGGCAAACAGCCGATGTTCGAGTCGAACTCATGTTTGACCCGAACATAACGCTCATCCCTATACAGCAGTTTTACAGACCTAGAAACTCAGTTCAGGGTGAGTTAGAGCCACTCATAATGATTACGGCAGATGTACAGCCCTGGGAACTCAGCACAGGGATGGTGGAAACCCCTCATAATGGGCACAGTTGGTGGGCAGATTCGGGAACTCAGCACAGGGATGGTGGAAACCCTTCATTGTGATTACAGCAGTTGTACAGACCGAGGAATTCAGTTTAGGGAGTGAAAAAGATTTAAAGGGAAAGAATATTATTTTTGTAATTGTGTTTGTATACATTTGGGTTTTGATACATTGTATTGTTATTTCTGTAACATTTATCTGGAATTTTTGACGTGACAATATTTCTTTCTGTTACATATTTTCATGATGATATTTTAACGACTTGGATAGTCGCCCTCTAGTGGCTACCATGTTCATCAAGCCATAGAAACACCCTCAGGTAAGTGAATGCTGAGATTATAATTGAACTATACACATTACGCTGATCACTTCCAGATATATAGCCTTAAAAAAAAAAAATTAATAAGTCTTTAAGTTCTTTTTGAATTGTAAAAAAAAATTACGTCCTTCTCATGCAATGCCGTGCTGCAGTCACAGCGAGGGATGGTGTTTCGTGGTCCCTCGTGACAGTGAGGGATGGTGTGCCATGGTCCCTGGAGACCCTGAGGGATTGTGTGCTGTGGTCCCTGGAGACCTTGAGGGATGGTGTGCCGTGTTCTCTGGAGACAATGAAGCATGGTGCACTATGGTCCCTGGAGACCTTGAGGGATGGTGCGAGGCAGTCCCTTGAGACGGTGAAGGATGATGTCCCGTGGTCCTCGGACACAGTGAACGATGGTACCTGGAGGCAGTGAGGGATGGTTCACCATGGTCCCGGGATGTAGTGAGGAATAGTGTGCCATGGTCCCCAGAGATAATGAGGGATGGTCCCCGGAGACAGTGAGGGATGCTGCGCCATGGTCCCCGGAGACAGTGAGGAATGCTGCGCCATGGTCCCCGGAGACAGTGAGGGATGCTGTGCCATGGTCCCCGGAGACAGTGAGGGATGCTGTGCCATGGTCCCCGGAGACAGTGAGGGATAGTGTGCCAAGGTTCCCGCAGACAGTGGGGGATGGTGCGCCATGGTCCACGGAGATAGTGAGGGATGGTGCACCATGGTACCCGGAGATAGTGAGAGATGGTGCACCATGTTACCTGGTGATAGTGAGGGATGGTGCGCCATGGTCCATGGAGATAGTTTGGGATGGTGCCAGGAGATAGTGAGAGATGGTGCGCCCTGGTCCATGGGGATAGTGAGGGATGGTATGTCATGGTACCCAGAGATAGTGAGGGATGGTGCGCCCTGGTCCATTGTGATAGTGAGGGATGGTGCGTCATGGTACCCGGAGATAGTGAGAGATGGTGCGCCCTGGTCCATGGTGATAGTGAGGGATGGTGCGTCATGGTACCCGGAGATAGTGAGGGATGGTGCGCCATGATACCCGGAGATAGTGAGGGATGGTGCGCCATGGTACCTGGAGATAATGAGGGATGGTGCGCCATGGTCCATGGTGATAGTGAGGGATGGTGTGTCATGGTACCCGGAGATAGTGAGGGATGGTGCGTCATGGTACCCGGAGACAGTGAGGGATGCTGTGCCATGGTCCCCGGAGACAGTGAGGGATGGTGTGCCAAGGTTCCCGCAGACAGTGAGGGATGGTGCGCCATGGTCCACGGAGATAGTGAGGGATGGTGCACCATGGTACCCGGAGATAGTGAGAGATGGTGCACCATGTTACCTGGTGATAGTGAGGGATGGTGCGCCATGGTCCATGGAGATAGTTTGGGATGGTGCCAGGAGATAGTGAGAGATGGTGCGCCCTGGTCCATGGGGATAGTGAGGGATGGTATGTCATGGTACCCAGAGATAGTGAGGGATGGTGCGCCCTGGTCCATTGTGATAGTGAGGGATGGTGCGTCATGGTACCCGGAGATAGTGAGGGATGGTGCGCCATGGTACCCGGAGATAGTGAGGGATGGTGCGCCATGGTCCATGGTGATAGTGAGGGATGGTGTGTCATGGTACCCGGAGATAATGAGGGATGGTGCGACATGGTAGCCAGAGATAATGAGGGATGGTGCGCCATGGTCCATGGTGATAGTGAGGGATGGTGTGTCATGGTACCCGGAGATAATGAGGGATGGTGCGCCCTGGTCCATGGTGATAGTGAGGGATGGTGTGTCATGGTACCCGGAGATAATGAGGGATGGTGCGACATGGTAGCCGGAGATAATGAGGGATGGTGCGCCATGGTATCCGGAGATAATGAGGGATGGTGCGCCATGGTATCCGGAGATAATGAGGGATGGTGCGCCATGATACCCGGAGATAGTGAGGGATGGTGCGCCATGGTACCCGGAGGTAATGAGGGATGGTGCGCCACGGTACCTGGAGGTAATGAGGGATGGTGCGCCATGGTACCCGGAGATAATGAGAGATGGTGCGCTATGGTGCCCGGAGACGGTGAGGGATGGTGTATTGCAGTCCCCAGGGGCTGTACAGACCACAGCAGGCTGAGTCACCCCCAGCTCAGCAGCATCATGTCCCTAATAACTTTGTTCAATGTTGGAAACATAAAATAGTTTTCCTCCAGTCTGCTCCATGTTCTATAAAATCTCTTTTTTGGCGATGACGGTGCGCGGCATAAGAGAAATTGCACCCATTGATGTCCCGCTGATCTTATAATTGTCATTTCCGGCACTGCCCGAAGGGGAAGATAAAGATGTTTTAGGGGAAGCTGAAGAGAGAGAGAGAAGTTGGTCAGTCCGTGACTTTTTTCACATTTATTCAAGTATTAACATAACAACTCTTTGAATGCTTCCAAATAAGAATTTTGTGATGACTGTAAAACCCCAGTCCTTTGTGGGACACAGCTTAATGATAATTAAGCCACCTAGGGTTATATTGCCACCTACAGGAGAAATAGCTATGAGGGCAGCAGTATAACCAGTGACGGCAAACAAACTACCTGAATACCCACCCACCGACCGACCGACCGACTCGGTCGGTTGAACTGGCCAGATCACCAGATAAAAATAGAAGAAAGAAAGTCTAAAAAAAGAAAACTATGCAGCCATCACAACTAAGAAATGGTAAGCTGCAATTAAATAAATGCTTGCTTTTGGGGTTAATACCGCTTTATGCTGTGCCTCTCAGTGGAAGATAGAGAATGACACATTTTTAATCCCTGCAAGCTAACCTTCTATTGTGACCAATCACAGTGCTGGGATCTTACCTGATGGCACAGCATGAATCACTGAGTGCAGGTTGTGAATGACATGACTTTGAATTGCGTCTAGGCCCAGGCTTGGTGCAGCTGAGTGAAGGTAATGACCCCCGTCCATGGCGGATCCTGAAAGACAAAGGACAAACCTGAACCCTCTTTATCTGTAAATCAGCAATTATTTTCTATCCGTCCACCAAATCTGCCATCCTCCTCTGCCACCACAAGCTGACTGGCTCCTCACATCTTCCTCCAGCCAACTGTCACTTCTGCCCGATGCCTTCTCCGCCTCCTCCTCCTCTCCCGCCAACTGTCACTTCTGCCCGATGCCTTCTTTGCCTCCTCCCCTCCTGCCAACTGTCACTTCTGCCTGATGCCTTCTCCGCCTCCTCTCCCGTCAACTGTCACTTCTGCCTGATGCCTTCTCCGCCTCCTTCTCCCCTCCCGCCAACTGTCACTTCTGCCAGATGCCTTCTCCGCCTCCTCCTCCTCTCCCGCCAACTGTCACTTCTGCCCGATGCCTTCTTTGCCTCCTCCCCTCCTGCCAACTGTCACTTCTGCCCGATGCCTTCTCCGCCTCCTCCTCCCCTCTGCCAACTGTCACTTCTGCCCGATGCCTTCTTTGCCTCCTCCCCTCCTGCCAACTGTCACTTCTGCCCAGTGCCTTTCCAGTCTCCACCTTCTCTCTGCCAGATGTCACCTCTGCTCCCATGTCTTTTCAGCTCCCTCCTCCACCACTCCTAACCTACACCAGCCTCCATCCCTCCCAACATTGTCCTCAACTCCTAAAGCCTCCTGCTGTTATCCACTGCTGCAAATGAATAACTGGCCGACCTTACATTCCTTTAATATGTTCGCAGCCACCAATATATAGCCCAGCCTCATGCCCAGGGCTGCTGATAAGGCAGTGCAGCAAGCCCCCCTGTACTGGCTCGTCCCCACCATTTCAAAAGGGGGGCCCAGGCACCTGCTGAGCAAGACGGCCTTCTGTACTTTCCTACTGCAGACACCAGAATCTTGGGACATGTAGTTTCCACAAATAACTTCCTCCTGGTGCCCTTGATTTCCAGGAGGCTCAGGAGAGAACTGATGACATCACAGCTATCTCAAAACGCTTTTTACAATGATTAAGGAAAACGATTTCAAAATTAAATGTGCAGATGGGATGGCAACTGTGAGTGACATCATACTTGGGGGGGGGGGGGGGGGTGATCTCCTAGAGTTGACCATCCCTTATGGTCAAATTAGAGACAAATTTCAAGGATATTTCAGCAAACACTAAATTAGTAATTTTGGGAATTAATTTTGGTCTAAACCCCTCCTCTCATCCCATGCTGTAATAGAATAATATTTGGCACAATGAAAGATGAGAGCAGCCGCTGTACCTCCCAGCAGCATCTCCTGCAGCAGGCTGTCGATCTTGGCCATCCCGAGAAGCTTGGCGAATTGGACCTGCTCGATCATTTGCCAGGTGATGCTCTGCAGGGGCGGGAGTAGGAGGAGGATGTCGCTGAACCGCCCCCGGGAATCATACTGCCGGTCATTGATATAATCCTCCAGGTTCACCTGCACCTGGAAGCGCATGTTCTTCACCTTGCTGGCGTCACTCAGGCCCTTACAGTCTGCGGGATACATAGATGATCAAAATCTGAAATTATTATTTTAGGTGGAATCCGCCGTAATACTATATTGTTTCAAACATTACAAACTGTCACACTGTATTGTAGAAGAACCTAGAAATAAATAAAAGGTGAGCTACAAACCAGAGACCATTTGTAATCTGGAGCCTTGAAGTCTCAGTAAATGACCTAAGCCTCTTATCACCACCTTAAGAGTGCTTTCACACTGAAAGCGCTAGCCGCTCGCGCTAAAGCGCCGCTAGTTTTAGCAGTGCTTTAGCGTTGTTTAAGCGCCGCTTTTTCGGCTGCTAGCGGGGCACTTTTAACCCCCAAAAAACGGTTAAAGATGCCTGCGTTACGGCGCTTCCGAATCGCTTTTCAGGTGCTTTGGAAGCGCTGCCCATTCATTGCAGATGCTGCTTGCAGGACTTTTCCGAATGTCCCGCAAGCGCACCGCCCTAGTGTGAAAGCACCCATTTCTCATAGATAAGCAAACATTCTGATTTAATGTTAGTGTTTTCCTTCAGATTTCCAGATCTTCAGGAACCATTGTGCAATCCAGATTTCATTTTATCTTATTCCGGTAGCCTGTTTGTCTGCTTTCTAATCTCATCATTGTGGGAGGGGCAGAGACACAAACTACTGTGGGAAATCTCACTAATGCTGGAAGGGCTAAGACCCAAACTACTGCAGGAAATATCATTATTGTGGGAGGGGCAGGGACACAAACTACTGCGGTAAAATCTCACCATTATGGAAGGAGCAGAGACCCAAACTACTGCGGGAAATCTCACCAATGCTGAAGGGGCAAAGACCCAAACTACTGCAGGAAATATCATTATTGTGGGAGGGAAAAAAACAAAAAATGTCCAGCGCTCTGGGTGGGATTATGGGAGGAGCAGAGACACAAACTACTGCAGGAAATCTCACCATTGTGGGAGGGGCAGAGACACAAACTACTGCAGGAAATCTCACCATTGTGGGAGGGGCAGAGACACAAACTACTGCAGGAAATTTCACCATTGTGGGAGGGGCATAGACACAAACTACTGCAGGAAATCTCACCATTGTGGGAGGGGCAGAGACACAAACTACTGCAGGAAATCTCACCATTGTGGGAGGGGCAGAAACACAAACTACTGCAAGGAAATCTCACCAACATCACTGTTCTCCATTTCAGAGACAAATCAGGGCTGAATTTTTGCCTGAATTTGGCCCTGAAACTGGGCTAAAGATGCACAGGACTTCTTTGCAATCCACTCCGCAGCCGTCCAGAGATGTGTAAGAGCCGGTCACAATCTCCTGTCATGCGAATTGGATGCAGGGAAACCCCCGCATCCAATTCGCACTAGTGTGAATTGGATGCAGGGAAACCCCCGCATCCAATTCGCACTAGTGTGAACCCAGGTGGTCTTACCCCATTTGTTGCAGTCTTCATAAAATCAATTAAAAATAAAGCAGAGATGGTGGAAGTGCTTCATATCGGGCAACCCAGGTGTACACACCCAGAAACTCATCAATAAACTTCCTGAGAGGTATAGGGTACTATTAATGGTTAACTCTCCAGCATCCATTTTAAATCTTTAAGCCACAAAATAGGAATATTAATAAATTAATTTCTAAATATCTTCATATAAAAGGTGCTCTATTGCACAGGTCCCACCTCTCCTCACCTGGGTCAAAGAATATGATGGCTTTCAGGCAGGCATACTCATTCTCATCAATCTGGATCTCCCGCAGCGGTTTCACCAGCTCATCCAGTATCCGCACAGCAACGCGAGCGATCTCCAGATCAGGGCAATGCATGGGGATGATAAAATCATTACCTAGTGGTGGAGAAGATAGGTTAACACAAAACTCCACTATCCTTTGAAAAAAAAAAAGGATATATATATATATATATATATATATATATATATATATATAATCAAAAGTAACTTGCACAGAAGCCATTACAGGTCATAAGGTTTTCATTCATAAGAATAGTGTGAATCAAGAAGGTACTGCATTATGGCCACTGGATGGAGCAGATGATCATAGGAAATTAAGACTTATTTTCGATGATCTATCAGCTCCATCTAGTGGCCATAATGTAAAAATGTTTTATTTGAACATTTCATTAGTATTTGGATGAGGACAAAGGTGATGAACCAGGAAGGCAAAATATAATGCAGATCAACTTCGGTTATAAAGTGGACCTGTCAGTGTACAAGTCTGCATGAATAAATTCCTGACACATCACAACAGCAACAGAATAATTTATCAGAGCAGCTCTGTCTTTTTTTAATAAAACCTGTTCTTAAGCTCCAGTCCAGTGAGACTAGCTGAGATGATGTCATCCATCTGCTGCAGGCAGGAGGAAGCATTTCCTCAATCTTTCCTCCCCCCAGTGATTGTAGCAAGTTGTAAGGTGAGAGGCTGCAGCAGGGTCTGAGCTGTGTCAGAAACTTGTGAAGACAGCCAAGAATTGCACAGGCACCATGATTTACTTGATTATGTCATCTCGCAGTGTCACAAACTTTCATCCTAGAACCTTTCTGACAATCCATTGATGTTGCATTATTATTATTATTATGTTAAAAATGGAAAATCGCACCATGCAAATGGGGAATTTGATCTTACCGAGCAGCAGGAAGTCTTTGTATGGGAGAGAGCGTTTGGCAACCCCCAGGAGGAGATGGGCCCCGGCATGTGCCCGTAGCAGTGCCACCTGCAGGCAGAAAGAGGAAGTATGATGGTTTATTCAAGAAAAGTAGACATAATGTATAAGGGGTCTTTATTCCACATACTGGTAATATGGATCTAAAACCAAAACTTTTCTTTAGTTTTGGAAGGAGTGTAAATGGATTAGACACTCTGTCAGGTTTTTATTGCTGTCTGTGTCTCCACGAGGGAGATTCTCCCACCCTATTTGCTGTCTCATATATGTGTTACGTGGGCAGCAGGATGTTAAGTTAACAATAACACATGTACAGTATTAAGAAAAACCTAAAAAAAAAATCAAAACTGTAAAATATTTATATCTTTACATCAGTGTTAGTTTAAAAAAATATTGTCATTGTAGCGAAAAAAGCATACATTGTACTCTATATTTTACTCCATTTAAAAATGACACTAAAATTATGATTCTGGTACAAAACATTGCAAAGTGTTTAAAGTGGATCAAAAGGGTTTTTTTTGAACGTTGCACTTTTAATGCAACCCTCACAAAATTACCAAACAAAATTAATTTAAAATAAAAAGTTTATGTATGACTGGTTAGAAAACAGAAATAAAAACCATTAGTAAAATAATAGTTATGGGGAGAATAGAAAGGAGTTGATTAGGGCTGAATAAGCTATACGAGTTAATAAAGGGTTAAATAGAAATATATTTTATTTATTTGTTTATTCTTAATTTTTTTTTTTTTGCGCTGATCAGGTTGCTTTAACCACTTCAGCCCTGGAAGATTTGGCTACTGAATGACCAGGCCATTTTTTGCTATTTGGCACTGCGTCACTTTAACTGACAATTGCGTGGTCGTGCGACGTTGCACCCAAACAAAATTGACATCCTTTTTTTTCGCACAAATAGAGCTTTCTTTTGCTGTGGTTTTTATTTTTTTGCTCTATAAACAAAAAAAGAGCGACAATTTTGAAAAAAAATCAATATTTTTTTATTTTTGCTATAATAAACCACAAAATATATATAAAAAAAAACTTTTTTCCCCTCAGTTTAGGCCGATATGTATTCTTCTACATTATTTTGGTAAAAAAAAAAAAAAAATCTCAATAAGCGTATAATGATTGGTTTGCGCAAAAGTTATAGTGTCTACAAAATAGGGGATAGTTTTGTGGCATTTTTATTATAATTTTTTTTTTTTTTTTTTAGTAATGGCAGTGATCTGTGACATTGTGGCAGACACATCGGACACTTTTGACACTATTTTGAGACCATTGCCATTTATACAGTGATCAGTGCTATAAAAATGCACTGATTACTGTAAAAATGTCACTGGCAGTGAAGGGGTTAACACCAGGGGGCGATCAAGGGGTTAACTGTGTTCCCTGCTACATGTTTCTTACTTGAAGGTGGAGGGGACTGACTAGAGGAAGTGACGGATCGTCGTTCCTAGCTATTAGGAGCACATGATCTCACAGAGCAGAACAGGGATTTGTGTGTTTACACACGCACACTTCCGTGTTCTGCCTCTCGTGCCCGCGATCGCTCGTGGTCGGCGGTCATTGCAACCATCGGCCACGAGCATCGGCACCCCCGCAGTGCAGCGGGTGTGTGCGCGCCTGCTATCCCGATCCCACGAGCTGACGTATAGCTACGACGGCTCGTGCCGACCTGCCGCAGTAAAATGACGGCGGCTGGTCGGCAATCGGTTAACTAACTTCGTATGTAGATGGAAACCCATCCCTTTGATCTACAGATGAATGAAGCAGATTTCAGAGTAATAATGTTAATTTATAACTTCCTATCTCCTATGTGAACCATGTTTAAACACAATGTTACATTGCATCTCTTCATCTTCCACTTGATCAATGTTTACAAACAATGCTCTTTTGTATCTCTTTATCTTGTGTCTGAACAATGTTTATAAACAACGTTATTTTATTTCTCTCTATGACCCCTTTCACACTGAAGATGTTTTTCAGGCGCTAAAGGGCTAAAAATAGGGCCTGTAAAGCGCCTGAAAAACGCCTCCCCTGCAGCCCCAATGTGAAAGCCCGAGTAATACTGATTTCACACTGGAGCGGTGCGCTTGCAGGACGTTAGAAAAAGTCCTGCAAGCAGCATCTTTGGAGCGGTGTATACACCGCTCCTCCACCGCCCCTGCCCATTGAAATAAATGGGCACTGCTGCTGAAGCGCCTGCAAAGTGCTTGGGCAGCGGTCCTTTCCGGGCGCGTTTAACCCTTTCTTCAGCCACTAGCGCCCCGCTAGCAGGCAAAAAGCACAGCTAAAACGCAGCTTAAACTATTTTTAAATTTATTTTTAATAACTACAGAACAAAAGCAGCTACAAATAAAGTTTGATAAAACCCTGGAACTGAGTATATATAGTGTTAGATAGAAATGGTGGAAGTGCGTTATTGGTAATGGTGTCACCTGGTCGTCTAGAGGAAGCTCGCAGAACGCCTGGATGTGCTTTGCCCACTCCACCAGAAGAAGAAGCTGCTGTTTCATGGACTCACAGACATCATTGATTGTTGCTATTTTCTTCATGGAGATGTCACCAGTGTGCATGGGGCTGAGAGAAGAAAACTGGAGGGACATGCAGAAAAAAAAGGAGGGTCAGTAATACTTTAAAGGGTCAGCCCCCCCAGACATAAATGATATCTCAGTTACGGGGGTTGGGGCATCGACAACAGGCTTACACCACTACTCATAGTTGCCATGGTCGGTGCAAAGAGATGGGAACTCCGGTTTCTGGATGGGTAATATTGATGAGTTCCCAGCTCTGCACACCCTCTGTGCCCATTATGAGGGAAAAAAGGACATTTTTGGGACTTTGAATGAGGCAGGGACCTAATCATGCCTCCATCCCTATTTGTATAGGAAAAGAGAAAAGGAGCAGAGTGGGACTTTAAATGAGGCAATATGAATAATTAATGATTGGCATTTTTATGTGTCAGATTTGATTAATAATCCATAGTACTGACCATTATCACAATATTTAATCCATATACATACATAAAAAGCATGAATGAGTCATTTCCATAGGGAAGGATTGTGGGTATAACACCTCTTAAAGCGGAGTTCCGCTTAAAAAAAAAAAAAGAAAAGTCAGCAGCTGCAAATACTGCAGCTGCTGACTTTTAATAATCAGACACTTACCTGTCCCTGGGTCCAGCAATGCGGGGGATAGAAGCCCGGCTCGTCTCCCCCTCCTTTCTGCGGCGCCAGCATAGTCACTGTGGGCGCCCGGCTGTGGCTTCACAGCCGAGCACGCAATGCGCATGCACGAGCCGTGTGGCGTGATTGGCCAGGCAATCATCTGGGACCTGTGACGTGTCCCAGATGATTGCTGAGAGGGAGGGGGGAGAGGTGATTTCCCTTCCAGTGCCACGGTGCGCCGGGAGGAAGTGGGATCTGGAACCCTCTAAAAATAGGGTATCCGCTCCCCCCCCAAAAAAAATGACGTGCCAAATGTGGCATGTCAGGGGGTCACCTTCCCTTAAAGTGGAAGTTCCATTTTTGAGTGGAACTCTGCTTTAACTTCCCATATATTGTTTACACAGGATACATGATTCTAATAAGAGATAATAAAAACACATGATCAGTTTAAACATGATAGGTACAAAAGCTCGACGCGTTTCATGGAATTTTATCCACTCTTCAGAAGCAAGCATGTGTACATCTGTAATAAAATATAAAGATCCTTAGATAGTTGTCTTTTGGAAAAAAGGTCAAAAGGGGGGAAAGAACCCCCATTGGATATGGTGTACTCACAGAATCGCTGTATATAGGAAGTGCATCACAAATGTCTGGAAACCCCCTTTGAAAGGGACATCTTTTTCGGGAGCTGTGGTTGTGAGAACCGTATGCATGGCCCGTACAAATCGACATCCAAGGACGCAGGAGTCCCAGCAGGACACTCTCCAGGGTGTGACCATGAATGTGTCCTATGATTGTCTTGAGGGACCCCCAAATAATAAATGAATATGTGTATTAACATGTATAGCAAAAACCTATCGTTTAAGGTACAGGAAAAGTAAATAAATGTAACCAAGGTGGTGTAAGTGAAACCAGAAGGATTGGGGAGTGGGGAAAAAATACCAATAAATGCTAAAAAAAACACCCACTATAAAATATGTGAATGGGAACCCATTTAGAACCTAATCCCTGTTGGGCAATGCTGGGCTGGAACTAGTGAAATACCTGATGCTGGAACCTAGGGAATCCTGCAGGCGTTTCCAGATCATTCCCTAGGTTCCAGCATCTGGTATTTCACTAGTTCCAGCCCAACATTGCCCAACAGGGATTAGGTTCTAAATGGGTTCCCATTCACGTTGTTTTAAGTGGGTGGTATTTTACCATTTATTGGTATTTTTTTTCCCACTCCCCAATCCTTCTGGCTTGGGATTCAGTTACGCCACCTTGGTTACATTTATTTACTTTTCCTGTACCTTAACCGATAGGGGTTTGCTATACATGTTAATACACATATTCATTTATTATTTGGCAGTCCCTCAAAACAATCATAGGACACATTCGTGGTCACACCCTGGAGACTGTCCTGCTGGGACCCCTGTGTCCTTGGATGTCGCTTTGTATGGGCCATGCATATGGTTCTCACAACCACAAAAAAAAGATGTCCCTTTCAAAGGGGGTTTCCAGCCATTTGTGCTGCACTTTCTATACACAGCGATTCTGGGAGTACATCATATCCAATGGGGGTTCTATCCCCCCCTTTTGGCCTTTTTTTTCCCCCAAAAGACAACTATCTAAGGATTTTTATATTGTATATTTTATTACAGATGTACACATGCTTGCTCCTGAAGAGTGGATAAAATTCCATGAAACGCGTCGAGCTTTTGTACCTATCATGTTTAAACTGATCATGTGTTTTTATTATCTCTTATTAGAATCATGTATCCTGTGTAAACAATATATGCATTTTGTGCATATTTTGTTATTTATTCCTAAAACTAATGGGAAGTTAAGAGGTGTTATACCCACAATCCTTCCCTATAGAAATGTGTCATTTATGCTTTTTATGTATGTATATAGATTAAATATTGTGATAATAGTCAGTACTATGTATTACTATTCAAATCTGACACATAAAAATGCCAATCATTATTTATTCACAATGACTGCATACCTCATTTAAAGTCCCACTCTGCTCCCTTTCTCTTGCCCATTATGACGGGTTCCCACCATCCCTGAGCTGAATTCCTGCTTCAGAACACCCGCTGTGCCCATTATGAGGGATTCCCACCATCCCTGCACTACCCAGGTCTAAATGAAGTGCAGGAAGTGCAAAATGTGGATTCCCAATGATCAGGTGATCATGGTAATGTTGTTACAAAATTTACTAGCGGGAGAGAAGCTGACATTGATGTAGATCAGGGGTCTTCAAATTACGGCCCTCCAGTTGTTCAGGAACTACAATTCCCATAATGCCTAGTAATGTCTGTGAATGTCAGAGTTTTACAATGCCTCATGGGATGTGTAGTTCCGCAACAGCTGGAGGGCCGTAGTTTGAGGATCCCTGATGTAGAACATTTGACACCTTCACAAACTGTGCAGGTGGCATCACAGCATACTATGTGATGGTAAAGCTTCTGCATGCCTTTTAGTTTATATCCACTAGATGTCACTGTATGACAAGCATTGCACAGCTAAGTTTATCTTTTTCCTGACTTTTTTTAGATTTGGCTGCAGATCAGAGTCGTTTAGTCCTCAGTGTTTGCTGACAATGTGCAGAGCATCGCATACTGGAGCCAGTCCTGCATATCTTTCTTTATTTTGGCATCCAGAAATGGTCAATTCTTTCAAAGATGTAAAGATATGGGGTGCAATACTGCAATGGGTGAGAAACGGCAAAAGATGTAGAGTCCTTTAGCATTGCAGAGTATTTCAGGAAAGAAGAGTTAGATAGAGGAAGGAGCAGAGTCTTCCATTAGTACAGGGAATTTCAGGAGAGGAGAGTTATAGAGGAAGGAGTAGAGTCCTCCATTGGTACAGAGTATTTCAGGAGAGGAGAGTTAGACAGAGGAAGGAGCAGAGTCTTCCAGCAGTGCAGAGTATTTCAGGAGAGGAGAGTTATGCCACGTACACGCGAGCGGACTTTTCGACCGGACTGGTCCGACGGACTTTCGGCGGACTTCCAACGGACTTTCCCAACGAACGGACTTGCCTACACATGATCACACCAAAGTCCAACGGATTCGTATGTGATGACGTACACCGGACTAAAATAAGGAAGTTGATAGCCAGTAGCCAATAGCTGCCCTAGCGTTGGTTTTCATCCGTCGGACTAGCATACAGACGAGCGGACTTTTCGATAGGAACTGGGTTCCGGCGGAGTTCCGACGTAAAGATTTGAAACATGTTCCAAATCTAAAGTCCTTCAGATTTTCGACCGAAAAAGTCAGCTGCAGGTCCGATGAAGCCCACACACGGTCGAATTGTCCACCGGACTCGGTCGGTCGGACCAGTTCGGTCGAAAAGTCCGCTCGTGTGTACACGGCATAAGACAGAGAAAGGAGCAGAGTCTTCCAGCAGAGCAAAATATTTCAGGAAAGGAGAGATAGAGGAAGGAGCAGAGTCTTCCATTAGTACAGAGTATTTCAGGAGAGGAGAGTTAGGCTCCATTCACACTAATGCATATTTTGATGCATTTTGCAGAAATGCATGGGAATTTTTTAACATGGGTTCCTATAGAACACGTTCACATCAATGCATTTTTGTGCCTCTGCGTTTTTGGAAAGGGGACTTTTTATCATGCAGAATGCAGCGTTTTGCATGTAATAGAATTCAATGGACCCGTATCCAAAAACGCAACTACCGCGTTTTTGCCGCGTTTTGCGTTTTTTTTTTTCAGTGTTTTTTTTTAACACTATATACAGTGTTAAAAAAAACACTGTAAAACAAAAAAAAACCAAAATGCGGCAAAAACGCATATTCAAAAATGCGGCAAGCACCGCAAAAAACACTGCAGAAACGCTCAAAAGCAACATGCATAGATGTGAATCGAGCCTTAGACAAAGGAAGGAGCAGAATCCTCCATTAGTACAGAGTATTTCAGCGGAGGAGAGTTAGACAGAGGAAGGAGCAGAGTCTTCCAGCAGTGCAGAGTATTTCAGGAAAGGAGAGATGGATAGAGGAAGGAGCAGAGTCTCCCAGTAGAGCAGAGTATTTCGGGAGGGGAGCATTAGTTCAAGGAGCAGAATCTTCTACTGAAAGTCTAGTTTATTATCCATCTATTAATTGAACCAGTCAGGTTTATAGGTCGTCTGTCTAAGCTTTTGGTGTAAATGGATTTGGATATTACAAGTCACATGGCACAGCTCACCTGATGCGTTATGGCTTCTGCTTGTGTCAGTACACTGATAGATAAGGATCCATTATCCTCATAGCTGTTCCTGCGCATGCTGATCCTATCCCGCTCATTCTGAACTGCTGTAACGAGAAGAGTGATATCTGTAATGCCAACTCAGTGCCAGAACTTGCCCAAACCCAGGGAATAGAATTAATGAGAGGGACAGCTGCTGGGTGGGGCTGCATTGTGTGCAATAGCTACTTTGTTGTTTAGAAGGATACTGCTGGAGATGTGTATGTAAAGGATATATAGTACGGCCTGCAGAGGTTTTAAGACATAGGCCCCTTTTACACTGGGGCTGTAGGGGGCGTCGGCGGTAAAACAGCGCTATTTTTAGCGCGGTTTTACCGCAGTATTCGGCCGCTAGCGGTGCGGTTTTAACCCCCCGCTGGCGGCCGAAAAAGGGTTAAAACCCCTCGTCATTGAAATCAATGGGTCAGCGCGGCTATACCGCGGTAATACCGCGGCTATAGTCGCGCTGTCCCATTGATTTCAATGGGCAGGAGCGGTGAAGGAGCAGTGAATACACCGCTCCTTCACCGCTCCAAAGATGCGGCTAGCAGGAGATTTTTTCTTCTCCTGCCAGCGCACCCCTTCAGTGTGAAAGCCCTCGGGCTCTTACACTGAACAAACAGCAGAGGCTGTTTAGGGGCGGTTTGCAGGCGGTATTTTTAGCGCAATAACGCCTGCAAACCGCCCCAGTGTGAAAGGGGTCTTAAGACTAAATTGAGATTTGACGTCAAAATTAACACTGATCTGTAGCGCATGTTCATACCTCAATACCATAAATAATAATTTATTCGATTTTTCACTCCAGCAGTATATAATGAGTTTGGAAATTGTAAAGAAATGCTTAAATAATGCATTACAATTTAACTCTACCCATTAGATTTTAGATGACTAAGATTAGTTTTAGTCGACTAAAATGTACTGGAGATTTTAGTCGACTAAAGCTAAAACAATTGCAGAAGACTAAAATGGGACTAAAATTAAAATGCCATTTTTAGTCCTAAGACTAAAACTAAAAATAAATCGAAATTTGCTGCCAAAATTAACACTGCTAATAGATAGCTACCTGACTGGTAAGCTGATCCAAATGCTTCATACTTCCTCTCTCAGTTACTGACCGAGTTAGCATCTTTGAAGTCAGTCCATATTGCCAACCTCCGTATTTCCTCTCCCCACACCTCTCCACAGTGTTGGGCTTCAGAATGGGCCCTTCAGGATCCTTGTGTAGCACCCTGTACTTTAGGTAGGTGTTAGAAGTAGGATTTTTGTAAGTGCAGGTAAATTTAAGCAGGCAGGCCTAGCTGTAAGCCTGTTTGTTTTGATCTGTGAGGGCTGGGAGTGGCTCAGAGTAGGCTGGTGACTCACAGATAGCACCATCTTTCGGTTACCTCCCTCTGGCTTCTAGAGGATTCTAGAAGGAAGGAGGGGAAGAGAGGTGGAGCTGTCTGGGGTGTCTCAGGGAGCCCTGACCAATACCCAACTAGGATGGACAGGGGGCAGGCCTCTTTGATATACCCAGGATCAGCCCAGCTGGGGAGGAGTTGTCAGGTGGAAGAAGCTGGAGATGGAGCACTAGGTTGTCGAGGCCTTTGAGGTGCCCCCCAGTCTGAGGGGGGGGGGTGACCTTGGGCCTGTAGGGTCCAGGTGTAAGTTGGAGCCTTTCTGAGAAACAAAGAAGGATCTGGACAGGAGTCACAGAGAGGGCCCGAGAAGGCCAACGGGAGCTAGTGTTGCCGGGCAAGTCTCCAGGAGGGAGTGCAGCCAGGAGGGCTGGGGAGTGGCAGGCACAGAAGGGAAAGCTGGGGAGGCATGCCGGAGTGGACTGGGAGTGTGCAGTCTGAGATGGATGTAGAGCCAGCAACCACTGTGATGTCACAGGCAGTGAAGTCGGGCAGCTGCAGTCAGGAGGGCTGGCAGGGCCTGAAGAGGAATAACTGGGAACAGTAGTTCACCATGGGACAGCTAACACTAAAGGACTTTCCTTTCACTATTTTGTTGCTACACTAAAAGGGTCACACCAATAGACAAACACAATGTACTTAAGCTGATAACACACAAAAAAAAATCTAATTCCTTGTGTCTTTATTGAACATTCATAGTGCTGGCGGAAAAAGTAAGTGAACCCTTCAAGCAAGTGCTTTCGGTAGCTCTGCATCAGACCTGCACAACGTTCAGGAGGAATTTTTGACCATTCCTCCTTACAAAACTGCTTCAGCTCAGGTACATTTGTAGGATATCTGGTGGGAACTGCTCTCTAGAGGTCATTTCACAGCATCTCTATGGGGTTGAGGTCTGGGCTCTGACTTGGTCACTCCAAAATATGCATTTTCTTTTTCTGAAGCCTGTCTGTGGTGTATTTACTTTGATGCCTAGGGTCATTATCCCGCTGCATCACCCAACTTCTGCTAATCTTCAGATGGCATACAGATACCCTGACAGGGGCGTAACTAGAACCTTCAGGGCCCCGGTGCAAGAAACCATGATGGGCCCCCACGATGCCGCCTATCAGTGCCACCTATCAGTGCTCATGAATGCTGCCTATCAGCATCTATCAGTGCCACCTATCAGTGCTCATCAATGCCGCCTATCAGTGCCCATCAGTGCAGCTTATGAGTGCTGCCTATCAGTGCTTATTAATGCCCATTAGTGCCACCTATCAGTGCTCATGAATGCCGCCTATCAGTGCCACCTATCAGCAGATCAACTACTCTTGATTGTATGTCTTAAGAGGCATGGCTCACATCAGCTGGTTCTTCTTATGAACAGCAATCTTAAAATGTTTGAGTGTCTGTTATAAAAATAGCTCCAAACCACACCTCCAAACTCATTTCATGAATTGGACTCAGAGGCGTAGCTAGAACCTTCAGGGCCCTGGTGCAAGAAACCATGAAGGCCCCCCTGGCCCCCAACTGGGACACTTTTCATTGATCCCAGGGCCCTTTACTCGCATTATGGGACCCTTTATTACGGTCCCACAGTGGGCCACCTTCCTGCTGTCTTGAGGTCACCCCATGGTGGCGGAACGCCAGAGACCAGTCGCAAGTGCGGGAGGGAGAGAAGAAGGAGCGGTCATTGAGCGGCTACATGGAGGGATCCGTTCCTCTACATGTCCCCGCCACCCTCCTATCCAGTTGTACAGGGGGCTGCACGGGCCTCCTGGAGCATGGGGCTGGGTCGCAATGGCGACCTCTGTATGTACGCCCCTGATTGGACTCCAAGGGTGCAAACTACTGACTCCAATTAGCTTTCTTTGAAGTAATTAGTCTATGGGTTTACTTACTTTTTCCTCCAGCACTGTAAATGTTTAATAAGTATGTTCAATAAAGACACTAGAAATTTGAATTGTTTGTTTATCATATTAGGCACACTGTGTTTGATTATTTTTGTGACTTAGATGAGGATGAAATCACATTTTATGTCAAATTACTGCAGAAAACCAGTTAATTCCAAGTGGTTGACATAGTTACTTTTGCAACTGTCCATCCACCAAAAACTGAACTATATAGCTTTGTGTAGACGATCCTCCAGTCCTGCAGATACTATTGTAGATATGGACATCTCACTATTAGGGTCCCCAAGAAGACGGTTTTATTGAATAGCATTGAACACTGAAATCTCACTTCTGAGTAAACTGACCCGTCAAGCAATCACAGCTAGTTATTGTTTGGTGACGTCACATGGGCCAACCAATCAATACAATTCTGACTTCAAAGAGCAAAAGGAAGCGGGTTAAAGGTCTGACCCTTCTCAGCTAATATTGACCGGCAGATAAACGCATACGGCCTTGGGATCCATGAGAAGGGTTTACCGCCATGCAGAGGAAGGCAATAATATTTTCCTGTTGATTTGGACCCCTGTTGACTACTTCAGAAGCAGCCCGTAATACCCCTTCATTACAAGGAAATGTTTCAGTACTGTGATAGTTTGACTGACAATTACTTTGACATGCAACAATATACCCAAATAATTTTATATAATTTCTTTCAACAAATAGAGCTATGTTTTGGTGGTATTTATTAAGTGCTGGGAGTTTTTGTTACCACGTAAGGCCCCTTTCACACTAGATGTGCTGCCCAGTGCAAGACAAGGCAAAAAGCCCTGTGCTGCGGCGGTGTGCAATGAAAAAAGGGCGCGGCATTCACTACTTTTTTTTATCAAAGCAAGTATCCAGCACAATATGATCCTTCAAATCTTTCCTTTAGGCCCCTTTCACACTGGGGCGGTAGGGGGCGTCGGCGGTAAAACAGCGCTATTTTTAGCTGGCGGCCGAAAAAGGGTTAAAACCCTTCGTATAGCGCGGCTATAGCCGCGGTATTACCGCGGTATAGCCGCGCTGTCCCATTGATTTCAATGGGCAGGAGCGTTTTAGGAGCGGTGAGTACACCACTCCTTCACGGCTCCAAAGATGCGGCTTGCAGGGGATTTTTTATTCTCCTGCCAGCGCACCACTTCAGTGTGAAAGCCCTCGGGCTTTCACACTGAACAAACAGCGGAGGCTGTTTAGGGGCGGTTTGCAGGCGCTATTTTTAGCGCAATAACGCCTGCAAACTGCCCCCAGTGTGAAAGGGGCCTTATTGTAACAGCATTAAAGCGGAGTTCCACCCTGATTTTTTTTTTTCAGAATCTGACTCCTCTAAACCTAAAAAAAAAAAAACATTTGGAAGAAAGTTTTTTTTAATACCAGAATCACCCTGTTGCTATGTAGTCCTCCTAATCTGCCACTTCCTGGTCCGCGGAGCTCCTCGTCACTTCCTCCCTCGCCTGTGCTCCTGGGAAATGATGTGTCATCATTTCCCAGGAGTCTGTGGGCAGTACTGTGATGTAACTATAACAACGGGGCGGGACCTTCCTCCGTTGCCGCCCGTTGTTATGGCAACTTTAGAAACAATCGGCGCTACGGCCGGTGAATCGTGCATGCGCAAACTCAAGAGTAACCAGCATGCACCTCTCCAAAACGAGTCCAGGAAGAGATCTCGATTGGGCTTCACATGCCCACAATCATGATGGCAACGGCCACAAACGGAGGCAGAAATTATCCAAGTAAGACATTTATATTTTAGCAAAATGATGATCATTGTATAATCATTTTTGTATTTCATTTGTAATAATGCTAGGATCAATTAAAAAAAAATTTTTTTTGCTGGAACTCCACTTTAAAGGCAAAAATGCTAATGCATTTCTGCCTTAAAGGGCCTTAATCATAAACTCTGCAATCCTGATTGCTCCCATACACGCAGGGATCAGATATTGACTAAAACATGAATACAAACAACAAAAGTGACAGAATTAACAAAATATAGCCTGCTGTCAAATAAATGACAGTCCACATGGAGGATCCTGATCCCAGAGGAAGAAGGTTGCTGTCAAAAGAAGCTCAGCGGATTTTCCTTTTACACAAGAGGGTTCCACCTCTTCAAAGAAAAGGTTATTCCTGTGCCGCAATGGTACCGGCACTGTGAGAGGTCCTAGCACCCCGGATAGGAGTACGCACCTTCTTTTTTCATTCCCGCTCGAAAACATTTGCGCAGCCGGCAGTAGCGGCACTGGTTCCTCTTGTCCTTGTCCACAATGCATTGCCTGCTGAACCTACAGTAGGGGACAAAACAGTGACAGGTTATGTACAGCGCTCTGGATGAAGGAGCAATTTCAGGTAACAAGAGAAAGAAACTAGGGAGTTATCATTACAGCAAGATTCCAGAGAGCACCTTATAGAGCTTCCATCACCAGTCAGGATCTCACCATCTCTTGTAGTATGTCAGGAGTTTTAATAATTATCAATCAGTACTTATAAGAGAGTCACATATAGTGGTCTGTGATCAATAATTGTATCACATGTAGTGGTCTGGGGGTCAGTGATTGGATCATATATAGTGGTCTGGGGATCAGTGATTGGATCACATGTAGTGGTCTGGGGATCAGTGATTGGATCACATGTAGTGGTCTGGGGATCAGTGATTGGATCACATATAGTGGTCTGGGGATCAGTGATTGGATCACATGTAGTGGTCTGGGGATCAGTGATTGGATCACATATAGTGGTCTGGGGATCAGTGATTGGATCACATGTAGTGGTCTGGGGATCAGTGATTGGATCACATATAGTGGTCTGGGGATCAGTGATTGGATCACATGTAGTGGTCTGGGGATCAGTGATTGGATCACATGTAGTGGTCTGGGGATCAGTGATTGGATCACATGTAGTGGTCTGGGGATCAGTGATTGGATCACATGTAGTGGTCTGGGGATCAGTGATTGGATCACATATAGTGGTCTGGGGATCAGTGATTGGATCACATATAGTGGTCTGGGGATCAGTGATTGGATCACATATAGTGGTCTGGGGATCAGTGATTGGATCACATATAGTGGTCTGGGGATCAGTGATTGGATCACATGGCTGTAATACAATTTTCATCCCAGCTGCCACCTGCTTGTCCCATACAGACCTATATGTCCCAAACCTATAATAAAAAGCTAGAGCCACCATACTTTCCCACAACCCTCTGAGCTCAGCTGTTGGATTTCTGCCGGGGAAAAAATAATCTGAAATGACGGGAACGTTAAAAAAAAAAAAAAAATGACGATGGGTACAGAGGAGCAAAGAGAGGTCAGATAAAGAATCTGTGAGAAAATACTAAACCTGAAAATAATCTATAATTCCGCATTCAGGGCTGACTCCCCACTAACATGAGATGTTTGCATTTAAAGGGAATTTAGAATGTTTTTTTTTTGTTGTGTTCTATTAGGTAAGCATGTACAAGATAATTATAATGTGTAATTATATAGGTACAAGGGGAAGCCATGTTTGATCATGCACATACATATATGATCAATTTCCTGCTTCAGCCAACCCACTAAAAACAAAGCACCCCCTGTGTGGCTGATGTCTCATTTTCGCAGTTAACGCGATATTAAACTGCTGTGTGACCTCTTGCCATAATGGGCAAGTACACTCACCGGCCACTTTATTAGGTACACCTTGGTAGTACCGGGTTGGATCCCCTTTTGCCTTCAGAAATGCCTTCAATTTTGGTGGCATAGATTCAAGAAGGTGTTAGAAACATTCCTCAGAGATTTTGCTCCATAGTGACATGATAGCATCACCTAGTTGCTGCAGATTTGTCGGCTGCACATCCATGATGCTGGTCTCCCGTTCCACCACATCCCAAAGGTTCTCTATTGGATGAGATCTGTTGACTGTGGAGGCCATTGGAGTACAGGGACCTCATTGTCCAGTGGTGAGATGATTGGAGCTTTGTGACATGGTGCATTATCTTGCTGGAAAGAGCCATCAGAAGATGGGGACACTGTAGTCATAAAGGGATGGACATGGTCAGCAACAATACTCAGGTAGGCCGTGGGGTTTAAATGATGCCCAATTGGTACTGAGGGGCCCAAAGTGTGCCAGAAAATATCCCCCCCACACCATTACATCACCACCAGCCTGGACCGGTGATACAAGGCAGGATGGATCCATGATTTAATGTTTACACCAAATTCTGACCCGACCATCTGAATGTCGCAGCTGAAATCGAGACTCATCAGACCAGACAACGTTTTTCCCCTCTTTTCTGTTGTCTAATTTGGGTGAACTTGTGCGAATTGTAGCCTCAGTTTCCTGTTCTCAGTTGACAGGAATGTGTAGTGACAGAGTTTAAATATTAAAAACTGATCCTTTGTGCTGAGGTTTATGTGTGTCTGTAAGGCTCGGTTCACACTGGGGCGACTTGGGATCCGACTTGTACGCCCTCAAGTCGCCCCAAGTCGCCCCAGAAATAGTTTGAATGGGAGTTAACGCTAGCGTCTTAATAGACGCTACTGAAGTCGCTCCGACTTCAGAGCGTACTCCCTGTACTACTTTGATCCGACTTGGTAGGCGACCTGTACCATAGAAATCAATGGAAGTCGCCTCCAAGTCGGATCTCTCTGTAAAGTCAAGCGACTTTGCAGGGAAAACCCCTCCCTCCCCCCCTCCCTCCCAGAGAGCTGATTGGCCACAGGCGAAGTCGCCTGTCATGCAGGCGACTTCAAGTCGCCTTGTAATTTGCTAAAGTCGCGTCGAAGTCGCGTCGAAGTCGCCGTGCAAAGTCGCGCTGAAGTCGTGTTGCCCCAGTGTGAACCGAGCCTAAGGCTCTCATTTGTGTAATTAAGGAGTATATCGTGAGTAAAATGACTGTGGTATACGTGAGTGGATTACATTGTGAGGAGGCTCAGAATCTATTCATCCATGTCCCATATTGAAGTTTAAGTTTTCTTCCATGCTTTTTGCCATCCACAGGCCCTCATCTCACTAAGGTGTCCCTCTCCCTCAAGTTCTTCTGAAGTTGGGAGGTATGCATGATGGATGCTGCTTGGCAGTGTAGTGCTTTCTTGTGTCCTGTGGATCCCTGTGAATTTACATTTCCACTCATTGTACCCCATCTACTCAAACAGGGGAAAGAACTTTTAAAGAAAAAAGATTTTCAGATCAATCAAAAAAGAAATAATCAGGTAGTTTCTCTCAAAATCATGAATGAAAGGGGCGAGTCGGGCTAAGGAGATGCTTGATGTTCTCCAGCCAGAAAATGAGGTGGGCTCAATCGCACATTGTGAGAAGCTCACAGTGTGCAGTGAAATCAGAGGAAGCCATTTCAGTCTGGGAGAGGAGCCGGTACAACTGTGCAAGACTGAAGGGAAGGCCGGAGGTCAGCTTCATACACATTAATGTATATCAGTTTACCTTTATGTTGAGTGTACTTTTAAAGGGATTATTATTTTTTTTTCTGCTGCTGCTTTTCCCCAACATTTTTTTTCATGCTGTTACAGGCAGGAGCCTAGGGCCCGGTGGATGTCTAGGGGCCCATCTATAACCTTCATTTTCCTGCAGTAATATAGAGGGATAGTGAAATGGTCAAAGTCGGGAGGATGTAGAGCAGTGGCGGTGCATCCATAAAGGGCGCAGGAGTGCCGCCCCCTCTCTCCTGTCACCTCTCTCTCACCATAGATAGATTCATGCATTGCATGAATCTATCTATGGTCGCCGCTGCCGTCCCCTATTCATTTGTCTGGCCGCGGCGGGTTTTTTTTTTTTTTTTGGAAGGGCCTGATTAGAGCTGTGGGCTCTAATAGCGTCCTAATTAGAGCCATGGGCTCTAATAGGCTTCCAAAATGGTAAACAGCGGGCGCAATGCTGTGCGTTTGCTGTTTACTCAGTGTTGTGTTAGGAACACTGACCCGCCTCTCAGCCAATCAGGTGCTCGGGTCTGGTTACCTGTCACCTGATTGGCTGAAACAACAGGCGCTGTGATTGGACGCCTGAAAGAGAGGACCGGAGACATCGAGGAGCATGGATGTGGAGGACGCCACCGTGACCTGCTGCGAGACAGGTAAGTCCCGACTCCCGGACGATGCACACTGGCAGCATTTGATGGGGCAGAGTAGCGGCAATTGATGGGACAGAGTAGTGGCAAATTGATGGGGCACACTGGCGGCAATTGATGGGCACACTGGCAGCAATTGATGGGCACACTGACAGCAATTGATGGGGCACAGTAGCGGCCAATTGATGGGGCACAGTAGCGGCAAATTGATGGGGCACACTAGCGGCAATTGATGGGCACAGTGGCAGCAATTGATGGGCACAATGGCAGCAATTGATGGGCACACTGGCAGCAATTGATGGGCACAGTGGCAGCAATTGATGGTCACACTGGCAGCAATTGATGGGGCACAGTAGCGGCAATTGATGGGCACACTGGCAGCAATTAATGGGCACACTGGCAGCAATTGATGAGTATAAACAGAAAAGTCAGTGCTACTACCCATACACCATATAGATAGCAGAGCTCCCAGGCGCTTGATCCACAGTCGCTGGCTGGGTAGAGTAATGTAGAAAAAATGATCCGCACTCCAGTTGTTGCTCTTAAAATTTCTTCATTTTATTGAATAGCCACAGTGAACAAACGCAGATTAAGTCAGTTGACGCGTTTCAGCCTATAAGGCCTTAGTCATGATGGGTACAGTGGCTGCGTTTGATGGCACAGTGGCGGACATTTATGGGTATAGTGGCTGCGTTTGATGGGTTTTTTTTTTAGTTTGTTTGCACCCCCCCAAAAATTTTAAGCACCAGCCACCACTGATGTAGAGTACTTATAGGCAGTTGGTGTCTGACAGGCCAATGCAAATGGGGGCATTCTCTGTGTCTATTGCAATCCTTATTTATGGGAGGCCCACAGCTGGAGCCCCGTTCTCCCTTTTTCTGCCTCTACTCCTATGGGACTTTTGTGCTTCTACAGCTTTGCAGAGAGTTGCTGTTTGTTTCCTTTGTTCGGCCGGCCTGATGAATAGAGCCAGAAGTTTTCATTCCTCTTCGTTACCACTTTCCCCACCGCCTAATTAGCTCCACCAGCAGACTGATTATTTCCCTCTCGGTGCCTCGGAAAGGTTAGCGGTAATTAATGAGCGGAAAATAAGCGTAAACCTTGACTCCGCGATATGGCAGAAGGTGAGCGCTACGGGAGCCAGCAAGCTCAGAGGTCGCAGCGGGCGGGGAGATGATGGACGCGGCGGCTGAGCCAGTGGCTGAAAAGTAGCCGTTGTGAACCTATAGACATCCCATTGCAACCTCATTGCTGTAAATTGTAGCTTTTACTGTAAAGTCTAAGCTTTTCCACTTTCTGAACTTTAACCTCCTGCTGCCCATGTAATGCAAATGTGCGGCGAAAAAGAGGGTGAGCTTTAATGCCCGCATACCATCCGCATTCATGTGTCCATGGGTGGCAGAGCTTTCTTTGCTAAGAGCGTGCCCTCTATGCCCTCCCAGAACAGTGAATGAGAGCTCAGTCTCTGCTCACAATCGGTAGCCAGCGGGCCAGGACAAGGGGTGGGCAGGAGGGAAGGTTGCCTCGGGCACAGTGGTATCATGTGAGGTTGGGGGCGCCACAAGAAGATTGGGGGAGGATATTTGTGTTGGAAGGGGGAATTTGGGGGTTGCAGGGGGTAAGTATTGTTCTAGCAGGGTAAATTTGGGGGGGGGGGGGGCGGAGTGATAAGAGTGGTGATTTAGAGGGATTTGTGTGTGGAGGGGGAATGTTGGAGATTTGTGCTAAGATATGGGATTTTGGGGGGGGGGGGGGATTTGTGCTGGGAGGGAGGGGTAAAGTATTTGTGCTAGGAAGGGGAGGGGGGTTGGGCAAATATATTTGTGCTGAGAGGGTGGATTTCAGCAGGGGGGCTGATTTGTACTGGGAGGTTAGGGGGGGCACAAGAAGATTGGGGGGGGGGGATTTATGTTGGAAGGGGGAGGGGTTGCAGGGGGTAAGTATTGTTCTAGCAGGGTAAATTTGGGGGGGGGGGGGGCGGAGTGATAAGAGTGGTGATTTAGAGGGATTTGTGGTTGGAGGAGGAATGGTGGAGAAGATTTGTGCTAAGAGATGGGATTTGGGGGGAAATTTGTGCTGGGAGGGAGGGATTTGAAGTGCGGGAGAGAAGATGTGTACTGAGAGGGGAAATTTTAGGGGTAAAGGATTTGTGCTAGGAAGAGGGGGGGGGGTTGGGCAAATATATTTGTGCTGAGAGGGTGGATTTCAGCAGGGGGGGGGCAGATTTGTACAGGGAGGTGGGGGGTGCCACAAGAAGATTGGGGGTGGATATTTGTGTTGGAAGGGGGAATTTGGGGTGGCAGGGGTTAAGTATTGTTCTAGTAGGGTAAATTTGGGGGGGGGGGGGGGGCGGAGTGATAAGAGTGGTGATTTAGAGAGATTTGTGTGTGGAGGGGGAATAGTGGAGAAGATTTGTGCTAAGAGATGGGATTTGGGGGGGGGGGGGGATTTGAAGTGCGGGAGAGAAGATGTGTACCAAGAGGGGAAATTTTAGGGGTAAAGGATTTGTGCTAGGAGGGGGGGGGGTTGGGCAAATATATTTGTGCTGAGAGGGTGGATTTCAGAAGGGGGGCAGATTTGTACTGGGAGGAGGGGGAATTTATGCTTTGGAGATAAGCATGCAGATTAGTACTCAGCGCCTTACCTGCAGGCGTACACGTGATTCTTGCGCACGCTCCTTCGGAAGAACCCTTTGCAGCCATCGCAGCTGGAAGCTCCGTAGTGTTTTCCGGTAGCTCGGTCCCCGCAGATAGAGCAATAGGATCCGACGCTGTTGCCGAGCACGCCTGGGCTCGCCGACTCCACAGCAATAATTTCTGCAGAACACAAGAGGACATTTCAGTTGGTGACCCCAAAAAACAGATAATTGGATAGCAGAACACTGACTGGGGAAATTAGAATTTTTTTAAAGTATTTTGGTTGTCACTGGACATCTGCTTCAGCCATATAAAGGACCTCTGTTACTTAGGCTCCATTCACGTTAGCGTGTCTCCAAAGTTGCACAATTCCCAGTGCGACTTTGATCCGACTTTATACTCAATGAAGCGAAGTTGCATCAAAAGTCTCACCAAAGTAGTGCAGGCATCTTTTCAAAGTCTCTGTGACTTTAAGTTGCACCGATTTGAACGGGTGCCATTGAAAAGAATGGGGTGGGACCAAATCGCACAAGTGTGAATAGAGTCTAAGTCACATACTAAAAAAAAACTGTACCATTCCTATAAAATACAAAGGTGGCTCAGGGAACTCATCCTAGCATTCATCTTGTCCGGCTGGGTGGCCCATGTATTGAACCCCTGTAATTGATGACATCCTCCACTGTTCAGTAAAAATGCAGACTGGTGTGTTCCCAGGTCCCGGCTCCGCCCACTCAGAACAGCCCCACCCACTGCAGCATACATACAGTATACACTATATTACCAAAAGTATTGGGACACCTGCCTTTACATGCATATGAACTTTAATAGCATCCCAGTCTTAATCCATAGGGTTCAATATTGAGTTGGCCCACCCTTTGCAACTATAACAGCTTCAACTCTTCTGGGAAGGCCGTCCACAAGGTTTAGGAGTGTGTCTATGGGAATTTTTGACCATTCTTCCAGAAGCGCATTTGTGAGGTCAGGCACCGATGTTGGACGAGAAGGCCTGGCTCGCAGTCTCCGCTCCAATTCACCCCAAAGGTGTTCTATCGGGTTGAGGTCAGGACTCTGTGCAGGCCAGTCAAGTTCCTCCACCCCAAACTTGCTCATCCATGTCTTTATGGACCTTGCTTTGTGCAACCAATGAAAAACAACCCCACACCATAATCCCCCCTTGGACCAGTTCACAAAGCAAGGTCCATAAAGACATGGATGAGAGAGTATGGGGTGGAGGAACTTGACTTGAAGCATTTCTGGAAGAATGGTGTATGACAGTGTAGAACAGAGTGTATAAGAGGCTGAACAAAATTATACTCTCATAATAAGGATCGCTCCACCCAGTGCCTCATGAATGCTCAGTTACTCTACCTCCTGACAGTTTCTTCTACCTCTAGTGGACAGGTAAACTGTATCATTTTTATTTTCTTTGTAAATATCACTTTTGCTTATCCTACATAATAATGAAAAAACATTGCATAGAGTCCACCCAAAAATGCATGCCAGAACCTTTGAGTCTTGCATTGATTTTTAGGGGAATCCTCAAAAAAAAAAAAAAAAAGTGTGACGTCCTCCTAAAAAGCCATACCAGACGCTTAATCCAAGCAAGCGGACCGGCTGGTCAGGAGATGGTGGGATGAGTATACACCCCCTGAACCATGTGTGCTCAACAGGAGAAGGGCTTTGACAAAGGCAAAGCACCTTGCCCCCCATGTTCACGAGGACAAGGGCCTCTTTCCCACAACCCTGGCCTGGTGTTTGTGGGGGTCTGTTTGGCTTATCAGAATCTGAAAGCTTTAAATATATAAGGTGGCACCTTATATACATAGTAGCCCTATTTATAAAAAAAGATGTAACCAAGAAAAAAAGACATCCAGAAGTTTGACCAGTCCTGTATTATAAAAGATAAAAATCCCCAAAACATCCAGAAATTACAAACCTGATGGACCTGGTGCACATGACCGAGTCCAATGGTGCTGCTGGCTGAATGACAGCTCCCCAGGCTGTCATCTGGTATATAATGGAAGAGATGGGGATAGTAGTAACATCATTGACAAAGTATGGCCATATTTGGACAGTGATGTCACTGCCATCCCGGCCTGTTTGCTTAAAGGGTTACAGAAAAAATTTAAATGTGAACTAACCCCCGACACAATCCCCACCCCACTTCCCTTCCTGGTCCCCACTGTACTTACCTCTGGGGTTGCCGAGCTATCAACACCTTTGCAGCCGCTCCACTGGACCAGGTACTGTGTTTGAAATCCCCGGCCTTCTCCCTTTTCTCCATTAGCGCTTCCATAATAGACCAAATAATTTCTGATTGGTCAGTGCCATCCATGTGACCAATCAGAATCCATCTTGTCCATCCTGGAAGCACTGATGGAGAAAAGAGAGAAAAGTGAGGAGCGGCTGTCGGGGTGCTGACAGCTCTGCAACCCCAGAGGTAAGTACAGCGGGGATCGGGGGCGGGGGGAGGGGGGGGTTAAGGGGAGGTTTCCGGTGTTGGTTCACCTTTATATTTTTTCTCTAAAAGCAAACTCTTTACTTAGTTGGGCATTTCCGGCCATGTAAGCCAATATGCCACTAGACATGTGCGCCATCAATACATTTAGTTTTTGTTCCGTACGAAAATGAATTCGTATTTCGAGTCCGAAATTCTATTGGGATTCGTACAAAATACGAATTTTCGTTCGATTCGTAAACTTTTCGCAAAATAACGAAAGTTTGCACTAATCGCACATGTCTATATGACGGTAATGGCGGCATTTACTAGGAACGCAGCGGGTGCCAGCACTTGTGGCTTTCTTAATCACTTCAGCTCTGGAAGGTTTCACTCCCTTCATGACCGGTCTTTTTTTGCGATACGGCACTGTGTTACTTTAAGGGTCGGTTCACACATGGGCAACACGACTTTAGCGCGACTTTGTACCGCGACTTCAACGCGACTTCAACGCGGCTTTAGCGCGACTTCAGCGCGACTTCGGCAAATTACGAGGCGACTTGAAGTCGCCTCCATGACAGGCGACTTCGCCTGTGGCCAATCACCTCTCTGGGAGGGAGGGGGGGAGGGAGGGGTTTTCTCTGCAAAGTCGCTTGACTTTACAGAGAGATCTGACTTGCAGGCGACTTACATTGAGTTGAATGGGTACAAGTCGCCTACAAGTCTGATAGAAGTAGTACAGGAACCTTTTCTGAAGTCGGAGCGACTTCAGTAGTGTCAATTAAGACGCTCCCATTGCCTACCATGTTAATCTAAATACAAAGCGACTTGGGGCGACTTGGGGCGACTTAAGGGCGTACAAGTCGGATCCCAAGTCGCCCCAGTGTGAACCGACCCTAACTGACAATTGCGCGGACGTGCAACACTGTACCCCAAAAAAAAAAATGTTGTCCTTTTTTTCCCACAAATAGAGCTTTCTTTTTTTTTGTATTCACCTCTGCAGTTTTATTTTTTTCGCTATAAACCAAAAAAAGAGCGACAATTTTGACAAAAAGGAAAATAAAACAATATTTTTTACTTTCTGCTATAAAACATATCCAATAAAAAAAATTTTTAAATCTGATTTCTTCATCAATTTAGGACAATATGTTAAGAGAAGGGGGGAATTGGAGACTTTAAGTGAGATGTGGGTTTGGACAAAATAGATATAAATAGATAAATTGCACAATAAAGAGGAAGTTTATTCATATAAATACACATGGGACATGGTACATAGCATGTCCCATGAGCTGAAACGCGTCAAGCTTTTAAATGCAGTTTTTTCATTCAATCATGCGTTTACATCATACTCTGTTCTTTGATTTTATGTATTATGTGAAATAATGGAATTTTTATTTCATGTATATTATATGCCCATCAGCTCATCTTATCTGCTATGTACCATGTCCCATGTGCATTTAGATGAATAAAGTTCCTCTTTATTGTGCAATTTATCTATTTATATCTATTTTGTCCAAACACACATCTCACTTAAAGTCCCAAATCCCCCCCTTCTCTTAACAATGAATAGGGATGGAGGTGTATGCTCATTTTGACTAAATACCTCATTTAAAGTCCCCAAACAATTCCTCCTTTTATCTTTAGGCCAATATGTATTCTGCTACATATTTTTGTTAAAAAAATCCCAATAAGCGTATATTGATTGGTTTGCGCAAAAGTTACCGTGTCTACAAACGCTGGGATATATTTTTGGCATTGCAGCGGTCAAATCTGACACTAATGCCGCGTACACACGGTCGGACTTTTCGGCTACAAAAGTCCGACAGCCCGTCCGACAGACTTTCAACTGACTTTTGGCGGACTTGCGGCAGACTTTCTAACGAACGGACTTGCCTACATACGATCACACAAAATTCCGACGGATTCGTACGTGATGACGTACACCGGACTAAAATAAGGAAGTTGATAGCCAGTAGCCAATAGCTGCCCTAGCGTGGGTTTTTGTCCGTCGGACTAGCATACAGACGAGCGGATTTCTGGGTCCGGCGTAGTTACGACGTAAAGATTTGAAGCATGTTTCAAATCTAAAGTCCGTCGGATTTGAGGCTGAAAAAGTCCGCTGAAAGTCCGAAGAAGCCCACACACGATCGGATTACCAGCCAGCTTTAGTCCGTCGGCGTCCGTCGGACTTTTGTAGACGAAAAGTCCGACCGTGTGTACGCCCCATAAGTGATACTTTTTTGGGGACCAGTGACACTAATACAGTGATCAGTGCTAAAAAAAATGCACTCTCACTGTACTAATGACACTGGCACAGAAGTTGTTAATATCAGGGGGCGATCAAAGGGTTAAGTGGGCTCTTAGGGAGTGCTTTCTAACTGTGTGGGGGATGGCTTAGCTGAAGGAAAACAGAGATCCGTGTTTCTGCTTAGCAGAAACATAAGATCTCCATCTTCCTCTCTGACAGAACGGCTGTCTGCCTTGTTTACATAGGCTGACTGCTGTTCTGCCTCTCCTGTCAATGATCGGTGGGTCCCACTGATTGGCACCCGCTGTGTCCAATCACAGTGGGAGTGGGTCGCCGGCAGGGCACGCCCCAGGCCCGGAAGAAGAGACAATGTACAGGTATGTTGTTTCGCGCAGCTGGACCGCCCTGCCGCAGTAAATGTGCGGTGGGCAGCCCTGAAGCGCTTAACAACCATTGACAGAGTGAAGCTGTCTTATATACAAGCAGTAGAAATACCACTTCTATGTATGATGCTTGGCTCCCTCTAAAAAAAAAAAAAAAACAAAGAAAATCGAATAGTCGTCTCATCTCTTTAATAAAGAATTAATGATTACAGAGCTGCACTAATTTGTGTCTTTTGTATCTGCCTGGAATTTGGCTTTAAATAATAGCTGTTCTCCTAACACAGTGAATAGATGTAAAGACATAATTAGATGTATTTTAAGGGTTTCAAGAGTTTCTGATTGTGAATTAATATCCTGCGGTTTCACAAGGCTCCCATTCTCTATGAAATAAGGGTATCAGGTTAGCATGCTGTTTATACAGACATAGGTGCAACAACCATTCTCTTATACTGTATATACACTGTTGTAGCCAGGTTAACAGGCTTGGTGATCGTCTGTCTCCCCCCAACCCCCCCCATGCCACTAGGAGATGCACACAGAGGAAGACTCTACAGCTGGGCGTGTGTACTCAGACGCCCCAGCTAGATAGCTGGATCCGCTAACGGCCTAGCATGCGGAACCAGAACTTTTGCCTGCCAGGAGTGGTGAGAGGGGACACAGCTTTAACCTCTGACTACACTTTGTTCACATAGACTACTCCTTATTTAGTAGCCCTACATCTATATAGCCCTTACTCTTAAAGGGACAGGCTAGTGTGCGCCACCTACAGAGGGGCCCCACCGCAAGCCATCCAAGGCTAGCATTAAGGCGCCAGGTACTTTGTTACCACCTTTAAGGGGTACCCAGCTTAGGAACACTTACGGATAACTACATCTGGGGTGTCTCTACAGAGTGCACCCAACTTGAGTTATTTTGGGTCTGATTTTGCTCAATAATGGTTATTTCAGTTAAGGTTTGGACTTGTATTGATGCAAGTTAGGTATTTTGTCCTGGGTTAGGCCAGAGTTCACTTTACTAACTCTGCAACCTTGAATTATTTATTGCTTTTACATTGCTTACCTGCTTTGACATAATACACTTACTTAACATACAGTATCTTCTAGTAGTCTTTGGCCTGATTTCTGGACAATATTATACATCTGTGACTTACTAACTCTTAGGTTATATAGGTGTGAGTGGTCCTCCACCTCTAACCGGGTGTGTCAGTGGGGTCCGAACGGTTTTAAGAGTCGTATAAGAACAGAGGACTTGTGATCACCAGCGGCTCCTGTGGGAATAAGCACTATACTGTGATTACTAGTTAAGCCGTATCATTTTTAGAATGGCTCTCTCTCTATTAGATCCAGCCTTGGCTTTGAACTACCTTTCTTGAAAATGTTCCCTATTCTCAGATTGCCTTCTTGTTTTGTCCTGTCACAGTCCGGGTTGTCCTGATCTCTTGGGGTTGAGAACTTGTCGTGGTTCCAGTTACACTCTGCTATTAAATTATAACCATCATAAACTGTGACTAATGGCATCAAAGGTCACGTCGTATAAGTTAATGTCATGAAACCATCCACCAGACTTCCCCGTATCACCGACAATAAACACGACCTGAAAGAATCAAAATGTTTAGAAGAGGACCTGTCTGTGACTTGCCTGATATGTTACAATATACATCAACGGAACCATTTTTTAGAAAATCTCCACCATTTATGATTAAAATAATAAAAAGTCAGTGACTTTGCCTAGGCTGAGATGATGTCCTCTGTCTGCTGCAGGCAGGAGGAGCATTTCCTCAGTCTCTCCTCCTCCTGTGATCAGACTCTACATTGTAGAGAGAGAGAGGTGAGAGGCTGTAGCAGGGGGCTGACCTGTGTCAGGCATTTGTGAACAGACCCAAAAACTGCACAGACACCAGGATTTACACGAGCCGGCATCTCAGTCCAGCAAGTAGATGGTGACCCTGGATGATGGCTAAACAAAGATGGCACTGTCGTTCTGGAAATCCAGAAAGTATATGGTAAGGTACATACAGGGCTAGGACAAGGGGTGGGCAAGAGGGGCATCTGCTCTAGGTGCAGTGTGCTGCTGGTGGTGGTGGTGGGGGGGGGGGGGGGGGCGCCAGTAGGCTGCTATAGTGTTGACTATTGCTAGCTGATGATATGTGCTTGGAGGAAGGAGATGGGGGGGACAGTTTGTGCTGAGGGTGGAAATTTGTGCTGGAACAGGGTATATGGAGGTGAGGAGAGGGGGTATTTGTTCTGGGGAGAGGATTTTGGAGGGGGGGGGTAAGCGAATTTGTGTAAGAAGGAGGAGTTTAGGGGGGTTTATACTGAAAGGGGGATATTGGGGGGTGTATTTCTGCTGAGAGGAGGGAGATGGAGGCAAGGGTTGAGGGGTGATCTGTGCTGGGAGGAGGGAGATGGAGGCAAGGGTTGAGGGGTGATCTGTGCTGGGAGGGGGATTCGGAGGAGGGACAAGAGGATTGGTGTAAGAAGGAGGTGTTTGGGGGAATTTATACGGAAAGGAAGTAGATGGTGACCCTGGATGATGCCTGAACAAAGATGGCGCCATCCTTCTGGAGAGAAAAGCAGATGAGGTCATTGTCAGGGGGAGTCCTGTGATCTCTTTGAGAGATAATAAATACCTGGACGGGTGACACTAACATGGGAAAAATCCATCTTCTGCTGGGTTTGTGTCACATAAGACGAGGGAATTCTTCCTGAAAAGCAAATAGAAGCCCCATTGAATTCCATTATGTATTGCTATACAGGTAATAAATTCATCACTCAGCGCAGTCAGTGTAATTATGTGAGATCTGTCTTCATCTGTCATCTCGGTCTGAGGTTCCCAACATAGGAAAGTTATCAACTGCGAGGCGGTGGCACAGAGAACACAGACTCACCGCTGGCACCGGCCTGGCAGGGACATAACGCTCTGATCCCTGCATCAGAATGGTGCCCCCAGATCTCGCCACCAGAAAACAAAGCTTTAACTTTTGACTATGCCTCACAAGAACTCGCACTTTCGCTCGTGATTTTGTGTGGGCAATTTTCCCGCGACTCACATGTCGCGCGCAGCGCAGCCCATTCACTTCAATGGCCTGCCCTATGCACGTTATACACCCAAAGGAAGCTCCTGCTTCTTTTTGGGTGACAAGCTTCACGCAATTTTTAAACGATTAAATACCGGGCACTTTCACCCCCTTCCTGCCCAGGCTTTCAGCGCTGTCACACTTTGAATGACAATTGCGCGGTCATGCAACACTGTACCCATATGACATTTTTATCATTTTTTCAAACAAATAGAGATTTCTTTTGGTGGTATTTGATCACCACTGGGTCTTTTGTTTTTTGCTAAACAAATGAAAAAAGACTGAAAATTTTGAAAAAACAGTTTTTCTTAGTTTCTCTTACAAAATTTTGTAAATAAGTAATTTTTCTCCTTCACTGATGTGGGCTGATTAGGCTGCTTGACACCCCTGGTAGGCACTGATTGGCATCACTGATAGGCAGCCTTTATTGGCAGTGATGGGCAGTGATAGGCTGCACTGATGGGCACTGACAGGAAGTACTGATGAGGAGGCACTAACTGGCATCACTGATGGGCACTGATTGGCAACAATGATGGGCCTGATTGACACCCCTGGTAGGCACTGATTGGCATCACTGGTGGGCATCACTTGTGGGCATCACTGGGGGGGCAGTGGCAGGCATCACTGATGGGGTTGCACTTACAGTGAGGAAAATAAGTATTTGATCCCCTACTGATTTTGTATGTTTGCCCACTGACAAAGAAATGATTAGTCTATAATTTTAATGGTCGGTTTATTTTAACAGTGAGAGACAGAATAACAACAGAAATATCCAGAAAAACGCATTTCAAAAAAGCTATAAATTGATTTGCATTTTAATGAGTGAAATAAGTATTTGACCCCTTCGCAAAACATGACTTAGTACTCGGTGGCAAAACCCTAGTTGGCAATCACTGAGGTCAGGCGTTTCTTGTAGTTGGCCACCAGGTTTGCACACATCTCAGGAGGGATTTTGCCCCACTCCTCTTTGCAGATCCTTTCCAAGTCATTAGGGTTTTGAGGCTGACATTTGGTAACTCGAACCTTCAGCTCCCTCCACATATTTTCTAGGGGATTAAGGTCTGGAGACTGGATAGGCCACTCCAGGACCTTAATGTGCTTTTTCTTGAGCCTCTCCTTTGTTGCCTTGGCCGTGTGTTTTGGGTCATTGTCATGCTGGAATACACATCCACGACCCATTTTCAATGCCCTGGCTGAGGGAAGGAGGTTCTCACCCAAGATTTGATGGTACATGACCACGTCCAACGTCCCTTTGATGCGGTAAAGTTGTCCTGTCCCCTTAGCAGAAAAACACCCCCAAAGCATAATGTATCCACCTCCATCTCTGATGGTGGGGATGGTGTCCTTGGGATCATAAGCAGAATTCTTCTCCTACCAAACACAGCGAGTTGAGTTGATGCCAAAGAGCTCGATTTTGGTCTCATCTGACCACAACACTTTCACCCAGTTCTCCTCTGAATCATTCAAATGTTCATTAGCAAACTTCAGACAGGCCTGTACATGTGCTTTCTTGAGCAGAGGGACCCTGCTGGATTTCAGTCTATCACGGCGTAGTGTGTTAACAATTGTTTTCTTGGTGACTATGGTCCCAGCTCTGCCTTGAGATCATTGACAAGATTCTCCCGTGTAGTTCTGGGCTGATTCCTCACCGTTCTCATGATCATTGAAAGGCATGGAGCCCCAGACCAAGGGAGATTGACATCTATTTTGTGTTTCTTCCATTTGCGAATAATTGCACCAACTGTTGTCACCCTCTCACCAAGCTGCTTGGCGACGGTCTTGTAGCCCATTCCAGCCTTGTGTAGGTCTACAATCTTGGACAGCTCTTTGGTCTTGGCCATGGTGGAGAGATTGGAATCTCATTGATTGCTTCTGTGGACAGGTGTCTTTTATACAGGTAACCAGCTGAGATTAGGAGCACTCCCTTTAGGAGATTGCTCCTAATCTCAGCTTGTTACCTGTATAGAAGACACCTGGGAGCCAGAAATCTTGCTGATTGATAGGGGTTCAAACACTTATTTCACTCATCAAAATGCAAATCAATTTAGAACTTTTTAAAAAGTGTAAAGTTTTCTGGATATTTTTGTTGGTATTCTGTCTCTCACTGTTAAAATAAACCAACCATTAAAATTATAGACTGATCATTTCTTTGTCAGTGGGCCAATGTACAAAATCAGCAGGGGATCAAATACTTTTTTCCCCTCACTGTATAATCAATGCACTGATTATCAGCACAGACCCCCCTGTCAGGAGAGCCACTTATCGGCTTTCCTCTAATCACGCCCTGCCAGCGCGAGTAAAGGAATGCCAATAACCGATACTTCCTATTTACACTGTGAAAAACCGTGATTGGACACAGCGGATCATGTGGTAAAGAGCCTACATCATAGGCTCTATACAGTAATCGGAGATGTGGTGTGTCCGGGCAAAAAACCACACCACCATTTGCCGCGCTGTGTGCGCCCCCAGGAGCGTGCACAGCAGCTTGTTCTGAAGGATGTCATATGATGTCTAGTCAGGACAATGGAGCCCCCACCCGGCCGTCATTCTGCTATAGGCCGGGCGGGAAGGTGTTAAAGGCGTGTTTTGCCGCGATTGCAGCTTGATTCTGTGGTACGACAATCATGGCAAATTCACACCATGTCGGTGATGCCATTTAAAATGAATGTAGCCCAAACGTGCGTTTGCGCGTTTTGCAGTGATTGCTTCGTGATTTGGAATCGCAGGAAGAATCATGGCGATACCGACTGCGATTCCAAATCACCAAGTGTGAATGGGGCCTTCTCTACATCCCTACCGGGCTGATTCTGGCATTTCAATCCTACATGTAAAAATCATACATTTTTTGTTAGAAAATGTCTCAGAACCCTCAAACATTATGAATATTTTTAATGCAGAGGCCCTAGAGAATAAAATAGTGGGTGTTGCAATTTTTTATGTCACGGGGAATTTGCACAACGGTTTTTCAACACAACTTTGTTGGAAAAAATACACTTTCATGATTTTTAATGCAAAAAAAACCACAATATATAATAATGTTAATGTTGAAACACTGATTTTATTGAAAGTACCAATAAATCACACCTTATTGATAATTTGCATTTTTATTCTTGTGCGTGATTGTGTAGACAGGACCCCATTGCACTGTATTACCCGGCGGGCCTATGATGCTGTTAAGATGGCCCTTGATGTACAGGAGACTCTGCTGGGGACACTGATGGTGGGGAGACTGCTGGGGACACTGATGATGGGGAGACTGCTGGGGACACTGATGATGGGGAGACTGCTGGGGACACTGGTGGAGAGACTTATGACGGGGAGACTGCTGGGGACACTGATGATGGGGAGACTGCTGGGGACACTAGTGAGGAGACTGATGACGGGGAAACTGCTGGGGACACTGATGATGGGGAGACTGCTGAGGACACTGATGGTGGGGAGACTGCTGGGGACACTGATGGTGGGGAGACTGCTGGGGACACTGATGGTGGGGAGACTGCTGGGGACACTGATGATGGGGAGACTGCTGGGGACACTGATGATGGGGAGACTACTGGGGACACTGATGATGGGGAGACTGCTGGGGACACTGATGATGGGAAGACTGCTGGGGACACTGATGATGGGGAGACTGCTGGGGACATTGATGATGGGGAGACTGCTGGGCACACTGATGATGGGGAAACTGCTGGGGACATCATTGGGTACACTGATGATGGATTGATGATGGGGAGACTGCTGAGGACACTGTTGATGGGGAGACTGCTGGGGACACGGATGATGGGGACACTGATGATGGACTGATGATGGGGAGACTGCTGGGGACACTGTTGATGGGGAGACTGCTGGGGACACTGTTGATGGGGAAACTGCTGGGGACACTGATGATGAGAAGACTGTTGACGGGGACACTGAGGATTTAGAAACTCTGCTGGGGACACTGATTCTGGAGAGACCGATGATGGGGACATTGATATTGGGGAGACCGATGATGGGGACACTGATACTGGGGAGACTGATACTGGGGACACCGATGATGGGGACAGTGTTGATGGGAGACTCTGATGGGGACCCTGATATTGGGGAGACTCTGATGGGGGACACAGAGGTGCGGAAAGGCTCTAATGGGGACACAAATGTGTGGAAGGGTCTGGTGGGGACACAGACATATTAAAAGGCTCTGATGGGGGACACAGATGTGCGGAAATGCTCTAATGGGGACACAGATGTGTGGAAGGGTCTGGTGGGGACACAGACATGTTGAAAGGCTCTGATGGGGACACAGATGTGCGGAAATGCTCTGATGGGGACTCAATGTGCAAGGAGACTCTGACGGGGACACAGGCATGCGGAAAGGCTATGATGAGATTATTTAAATTGTATTCATTTATTTATAAATAAATCATTTTTTCAGCCCGCGAATATTTGTAAAATCTACAATGTGGCCCTCGGGCTAAAAAGTTTGGAGTCCCCTGGTTTAGGCGAACATTATAGCATCTACAAACTATGGTATGTACAGTATACTGGATTTTTTTTTTATACTAGTAATGGCGTCAATCAGCGACTTATAGTGCGACTGTGATAGTATGGCAGGCAGTATGACACTTTTGACACTTTGTGGGAACCAGTGACACTAATACAATGATCAGTGCTAACAATATGGACTGTCACTGTACTAATGACACTGGCTGAGAAGGGTTTAAAAATCTAGGGCGATCAAAGGGTTAAATGTGTGCCTAACCAGTGTTTTACTGTACACTGTGTGCTGCTTTTACTAAGGGATGTGCTGGTTTATATTCCCTGCTTTGTAGGGAAACAAAGGGAAACTAACAGGACAGAGCTCTGTCCTCTCTTCCTCCTCGCCGTTGGCCGGCACCCACTGATCGGCTTGTGCTGTGACCAATCATAGCACAGCCGGCACGTGCACCTCCTACCCGGAAGTGCTGGATCACGTGTGTTATGACCCGCTTCCTGATTGGCTGGGAGGAGAATCAGTGTGACAATAGCAAATATTTATTCTCTGTTACCACACAACTGGGTGGGATTGTGGCGCATTGCTTTGCGCCCCGAGCCCACCCTTTTTTTGAAGCCTATTAAAGCCGCTGGCTCTAATCACGTGCTTCAAAAAAAAAAAAAAAAAAACCTGATTGGAATCCTTGCATCCGGCGCCCTGCATGTAGATTAGGGGGCCACACGCATTGATAGGGGGGCGGGGGCGAAGCCCGTGCGCCCCTAATGGACGGGCGCAATTTTAAAGCATGACATGATAGGTATCTATTTACTCGACCTAGCATCATCTTTCACATTATACAAACAAATTGGGCTAACTTAACAGTTTTTTTTTTATTCCTCAAAAAACGCGTTTGAAAAATTCCTGTGCAAATACTGTGTGACATAAAAAGTTGCAACAACCGCCATTTTATTCCCTAAGGTCTTTGCTAAAAAAAATATATATAATGTTTTTGGGTTCTGAGTAATTTTCTAGCACAAAAATTATGATTTTTACATGATATGATTTTTTTCAAAATAATGGCACCCCAACGCGTGTTACATGTTTTGATGAAAATTCAGAGTCGTGGGCTAAAAATCGCTGGGATTCTGCTCACAATTCCAAATCACTCTATGTGAACGGGGCCTAAAATAAAACATTTTAAGTGTGCTGCAATGTTCCGCTTGGATATACAGTATATACATACCTCCTAACTTTCTGAGATGGAAATGAGGGTCGCCTATTAGTAAAAGTATGTAGATATAGGACACACCTCCTGCCACGCCCCCTTAAAGGAGAATCGTACAAACAAAAATGATTGCTTGAACCACAAGGGCTTTATTACCACTACTATTCCTTTATATTGGCCTTTGGAATTTACAAATGCAGCCATTTAGAATTTGGATGGAAGGTTTAGCTCTGGGAAACACTTTTTGAAAGATAAAAAGTGCATTTTATATACAACTATATAGATCAGACCAAAATGAGGGACAAATGAGGGGGAAAGAGGGACAGAGGGACATTGATCTGAATGAGGGACAGTTGGGAGCTATGCATATATCGATAGACAGATAGATAGATAGATAGATAGATAGATAGATAGATAGATAGATAGATAGATAGATAGATAGATAGATAGATAGATAGATAGATATCTCTATCTATCTATCTATCTATCTATCTATCTATCTATCTATCTATCTATCTATCTATCTAGATATAGATATGGATATAAATATATATAGATAGATATGGATATAAATATATATAGATAGAGATATAGATATATATAGATATATAGAGATATAGACATAGATATATATAGATAGAGATATAGATATATAAAAATAGAGAGATATAGATATGTATATATCTATATATAGATATAGATATATATCAATATATAGATATAGATATATCTATATTTATAAATATATATATGTATATATCTCTATATATATATATATATATATATATATATATATATATATATTTCTTGATCCAGTGATTCCTTTTTATTAATGTCTGTTCTATGTCTCCCTGTGTTTTTCGTTGTCAAACCTGCTGTAATCTCCCTAAACAAACACGCGTGTTTTCTCGGTGTGATGATGGTACGAGGAGATCCGGTCATTCATTAACTGCACAACAAATAGCACAGGACAGGTCTGACCCCGCTCATCCGGTAATTATTTGTTCTAGCAATTCCATCAGATGACACACATTCTGTTTTTCCATAATGCAGGGGCCCGAATTCCTCACATCGTCATCAGGAAGATGGCGAGCAAATGCGACAACACTGCGCTTTATGTAAAAAAAAAAAAAAATGACCGATTGCGACACAAGCTGACAGTGAATTTTGGGAGTGGACGGCTCCCTCCCTGTTTCCCCAAATCCAACATGAATTGTTGCCTCTTTGTGCTCTTTTTTACCACTTGCCGACCCACCGCAGTACATTTACTATGTGGGGTTGCCACCTGTCCGGGATTCACCTGGACAGTTCGGGTTTGGAATCATGCGTCCGGGTTTCAGACTGCCTGAAACCCGGACACATTATTCAGACTGGACTATGGCTTCCAAGCAGGGTTGCTGGCTGCAGTTGTCTGAGCTGAGAGTGTCTGTTACACTCTCTTTCACACTGCCCAAAGCCAGCACTAACAATACTAACAATCCCCCCCTCCCAAACACACACAGACAGGAGAGGAGAGAGGGTTCGATCTGCACCTCTTCCTCCCGTCCCTACTCCTCTGCGTCTGCCCACACTCCAATCCCCGGCTCTGTGCCTCAGAAAAGGAAAGTGGCGGCCGGAAATTGGAAGTCTAGCAGCCTCAGAGAGATCTGGATGAGAGGTGCCAACTGCCAAGGGGTGAGTGAGCTCACCATCCATCCCTGTCTGTGACTGAAGTCTCCCCCCTTCTCTCTCCTGCCTCTGAGTGAGTACACTAAGGCAAATCAGGGTTCTCAGAACCCGCCTTACATAAGAGTTCCCCTTTACACCAGAGGCCACAGTGTTCCCCCTTATATCAGAGTGTTCTCTGTACATCAGAGTTTATTTATTTATTTTTATTTATTTATTTCAGGTACTTATATAGCGCCGTCAATTTACGCAGCGCTTTACATATATATTATACATTCACATCAGTCCTTACCCTCAAGGAGCTTACAATCTAAGGTCCCTAACTCACATTCATACATACTAGGGCCGATTTAGACAGGATCCAATTAACCTACCAGCATGTCTTTGGAGTGTGGGAGGAAACCGGAGTACCCGGAGGAAACCCACGCAGACACAGGGAGAACATGCAAACTCCAGGCAGGTAGTGTCGTTCTCACTGTTCCCCCTTAAATCAGAGACCCCAGAGTTCTCCCTTACATCAGAGTCTGCAGAGCCCCCCTTACAGTGAAAGGAAACTCTGAGAGTTCAGATGTAAAAGGAGAACTCTGTGGACTCTGATGTAAAGGGGGACTCTTTTTATTAACTTCATATGATTAGAAATGTTATTTATTAGTAAAATAGACGTATAAAAAAAAATTGGTGTGTGCCGCTAAAGTGTTCGGGTTTGACTTGAAGAAAAAGTGGCAACCTTATTACTATGGCAGGTGGGCTTATACAGACACAATCACGTACCTGTACGGCGCGGTTTTCTTCTGGGTCTGCTTAGCCATGCCCATGGACCTGGAAGACTGTGCTGTCATTCACTGCAGCACAGACCTATTCGAGGTTCCCGGCCAATGATTTATGGCCAGGACCTGCTGAGCGAATGACAGAAGAGAGCTCTGTGTTGGTAAACAACACAGGGCACTCTACAGACAGCGGCGATGCACCGTGTTTTTTTTCTGCCTGTAAAAAACAGCACATTGCTTAGTAAAAGCAGCACATACAGTATTAAACATTGTTAGGCACATGTTTAACCCTTTTGATCCCCCTTAGATGTTAACCCCTTCCCAGCCAGTGTCATTAGTACAGTGACAGTTTTTAATATTAGCACTGATCACTGTATTAGTGTCACTAATACAGCGGCGATGCACCGTTTTTTTTTTCTGCCTGTAAAAAACGGCACATTGCTTAGTAAAAGCAGCACATACAGTATTACACATTGTTATGAACATGTTTAACCCCTTTGATCTCCCCTAGATGCTAACCCTTTCCCAGCCAGTGTCATTAGTACAGTGACAGTGTTTAATATTAGCACTGATCACTGTATTAGTGTCAGTAATACAGCGGCGATGCACCGTTTTTTTTCCTGCCTGTAAAAAACGGCACATTGCTTAGTAAAAGCAGCCAATACAGTATTACACATTGTTAGGCACATGTTTAACCCCTTTGATCGCCCCTAGATGTTAACCCCTTCCCAGCCAGTGTCATTAGTACAGTGACAGTGTTTAATATTAGCACTGATCACTGTATTAGTGTCACTGGTGATGTCAGTTTCCACCCCCCCCCCCACGTCAGTTAGTGTCATATTGCCCACAGCAATATTGCAGTCCCATTATAAGTGCCGGTTCACACTAGTGTGTGGTGCAGCTGCAGTGCAAGCCACATGCAATGTCCGTGCGATGCGGTTTCAGCCATACAGATAGTATGGCTGAATTTGCATCACATTCGGACCAAACTCGCACAGGACCCTTTTTTTGATCCGCACCAGAATCGGATCGCATAGGTGTTCACACCCCATGCGATCCGATTCCTGTCCAAACTGTCAGTTCGCAGTGCGATATGTGAGCAGAAATGGGGGTGACACATTGTATTGACATTCCCAGCAGTTCGTATAGTCGGGTGCGAGTCGGGTGCGATGGGGTAACCCGCAGTGGATTCGCAGGGTTCCCGCATCGCACAAGTGTGAACCGGCACCGAATCGCTGATCGCCGCCATTACCAGTATAAAATAAATAAATAAAAATTCCCGTATATATACCATAGTTTGTAGACACTATGGAGTTTATTTACTAAAGGAAAACAGACTGTGCACTTTGCAAAGTGCAGTTGCTCCAGAGCTTAGTAAATGAGGTAAGGCTTCACGTTGCAAAGAATACCCAATCACATACAAGGGAAATAAGAAAAACAGCATTTTTGCTTGAACATGATTGGATGATGGAAGTCAGCAGAGCTTCTGCTCATTTACTAAGCTTTGGAGCAATTGCAAAGTGCACAGTCTGTTTGCCTTTAGTAAATCAACCCCCAAAACGCAAACCCATTAATATACACTTATTTTTGTTTTTATTTATTTTTTATTTTAGGTTTTTTTTTTTTTTTTTTTTTTTTTTTTTTTTAGCAAAGACATGTAGCAGAATACATTTTGGCCAAAAGTTGCGAAGAAATTTGATTTATTTTTTTATTGGATATGTGTTATAGCAGAAAGTAGAATATATTGTTGGGGTTTTTTTTCCATTTTGGGCAATTTTTTTGTTCATATTGCAAAGAATAAAAAACTGCAGAGGTGATCAAATACCACCAAAAGAAAGCTCTATTTGTAGGGAAAAAAAAGATATAAATTTCATTTGTGTACAGTATTGCATGACCACGCAGATTCCAGTTAAAATAGCGCAGTGCTGAATAGCAAAAAATTGCCTGTACATGACGGAGGTAAACCTGCTGGAGCTCAAGTGGTTTTAAAGTGGACCTGTCATCAAATATATGTTCTAATGCTCAGTACATACATGCCGAGTTATGTGTCGGTGTGACCCTTCCAGGTATTTATTATCTCTCACAGAGATCACAGGACTCCCCCTGACAATCCCTTCATCTGCTTTACTCTCCAGAAGGATGGATCCATCTTTGTTCAGGTACAATCCAGGGTCCACCGTCTACTTCCTGCTATACAAGAAGCAGAAGAAGCTGTCGGCTTTGAAGGAGATGCCGGCTCAGAGATTACACAGTCATGTAAATCCTGGTGCCTGTGCAGTTCTTGGCTGGGTTCACAAATGCCTGACACAGATCAGCCCCGCTGCAGCCTCTCACCTTGTGACTTGCTACAAATCACATTGTTGCTGTCTGATCTCCTGGAAATGGGAGACTGCGGAAATGCTTCCTCCTGCCTGCAGCAGACTGATGACCTCATCTCAGTCTAGGCAAAGTTACTGGACTGGAGCTCAAGGACACCTTTTTTTTTTTTTTACAAAGATTCAAGGACACCTTTTAATGATAAAAGGTGGAGCTTTTCTGAAATATGATACTGTCAACTGTATATCGTGACGTGTCAGGAATGTATTCATGGAGGCTTGTAAAAGTATTGACAGGTGTCAGAGGGAATTGTGCTGTGTCTGTGGTCACCTCAATCATTGTGACTCAGGGGAAAAGTATGGCTGCAAGAAAAACATCAGAGAGGGCATTGGAAAATTTCTAGGGATTTTAAATGGAGGGGAAAATAATAATAACAATAATAATAGTTATTATTATTGTTATATATATATATATATATATATATATATATATATACACACACACACACTGTATATATTATTTTATTTATTTATTTATTTTATGAATTGATTATTTATTCAAACAAACAAAATATTGCTTGTCAAAGTCAGGCTCCAGACAGTTGGGTTTTTTTTTTATGTTTAAATGGCGTAGGAAAGGGTTACAATTTGTCACATCTTTACCGCTGTGTCCCCACAGGAAGTTGCTTGAATTCTCCCTAGTAGGGGACACGGTTCCTCTCACTCCCCCACTTCACCCAAAACTATAAACAAACAAAAAAGTTTGGTCTGAATTTCCACTATAAATAAGGCAAATTTAATTTTTTTAATTTTTTTTTTTTGCTGGTTATGCTTCTTTATTTAATCAATTTGTTTTATTTTATTGCCTATTGATAAAAAAAAAGTATCTGTTCTTATCATTGCACGGCAGCAGCAGAACTCATGCAGGAACCGAACTGTAAACTTTCCCAATGCATCATGAAAACTAAGAATTTTTTTTTTTAGCTGTATCCAGGTTATGGCCATTCAAAAAATAAAATAAATAAATAAAAATCGAACTTCTCTCCATATATCCAGAAGTTTGAGATGACTCAAGAGAATCATTTGTCATATAATCAGGATCGGATTTGATTTCCCTTATCGATTAAATCTTCAGGGCGTCCCCTAAACAATAAAATGAATGTATGTGAACTGAGTCTTGTAAAATGTCACATAAAAAGCTACATTGTGTCTAAAATGATATTTGTTTGCTTTGACACCTTGCCCCCCATCCTGAACATGGAAAGCCCGGCGACGGTAAAACATCTCGTATGAATGGACTGATTCATCCATCGCACATTGGATCAATATTTGCTGTTTGGCTCCGGTAATAATTGGGACATTCAAGTCCCTCATTTTATTATTTTTTAGAGGAAACATTGGTCTCAGAAAGTCTACATAGATGGAAAAGTTTAAAGCCAGATTTTCTGGGATTGCTCCTGGATATCCGGGACCATCACAGCCCATAACAATGTAACAACGACAATGTGATTACTAATATAATATACTATAATACACTGCGGGGCTGATTTACTAGAACTGGAGAGTGCAGAATCTGGGTCGGCTCTGCATGGTAGCCAATCAGCTTCTAACTTCAGCTTGTTCAATTAAGCTTTGACAAGAAAACCTGGAAGCTGATTGGTTTCTATGCAGAGCTGCACCAAATTTTGCACTCTCTGGTTTTAGTAAATCCCCCCCCCCCCCAATGTGTTCCTATATATAATATAACATACAATGTCATTAATTAGTAATAAAGATGACACAATGGGGTCAAAAGTCTGTACACTCTACAAGTGCTCCAGAGTAGAGGTCTCCAAACTTTCTTTGGCCAGTGGAAGTAGAAAATGTCCTGGCATCAGTGGGGGGTAAACTATGCCCCATCTTTAGTATTAGGGGGAGGAATAGTGCCCCGTCATTGGTGTCAGTGGGATGAATAGTGCCCCATCACTGGTGTCAGTGGAAGGAATAGTGTCCCATCATTGGTATCAGTGGTAAGAATAGTGCCCCATCATTGGTGTCAGTGGGAGGAATAGTGCCCCATCATTGTCGTGAGTGGGAGGAATAGTGCCCCATCATTGGTGTCAGTGGGAGGAATAGTGCCCCGTCATTGGTGTCAGTGGGATGAATAGTGCCCCATCACTGGTGTCAGTGGAAGGAATAGTGTCCCATCATTGGTATCAGTGGTAAGAATAGTGCCCCATCATTGGTGTCAGTGGGAGGAATAGTGCCCCATCATTGTCGTGAGTGGGAGGAATAGTGCCCCTTCATTGGTGTCAGTGGGAGGAATAGTGCCCCATCATTGGTGTCAGTGGAAAGAATAGTGCCCCATCATTGGTGTCAGTGGGAGGAATAGTGCCCCTTCATTGGTGTCAGTGGGATGAATAGTGCCCCATCATTGGTGTCAGTGGGATGAATAGTGCCCCATCACTGGTGTCAGTGGAAGGAATAGTGCCCAATCATTGGTGTCAGTGAGAGGAATAGTGCCCCTTCATTGGTGTCAGTGGGAGGAATAGTGCCCCTTCATTGGTGTCAGTGGGAGGAATAGTGCCCCATCATTGGTGTCAGTGGAAAGAATAGTGCCCCATCATTGGTGTCAGTGGGAGGAATAGTGCCCCTTCATTGGTGTCAGTGGGATGAATAGTGCCCCATCATTGGTGTCAGTGGGATGAATAGTGCCCCATCACTAGTGTCAATGGGAAGAATAGTGCCCTATCATTGGTGCCAGTGGGAGGAATAGTGCCCCTTCATTGGTGCCAGTGGGAAGAATAGTGCCCCGTCATTGGTGTCAGTGGGATGAATAGTGCCCCATCACTGGTGTCAGTGGAAGGAATAGTGCCCAATCATTGGTGTCAGTGGGAGGAATAGTGCCCCATCATTGGTATCAGTGGTAAGAATAGTGCCCCATCATTGGTATCAGTGGTAAGAATAGTGCCCCATCATTGGTGTCAGTGGGAGGAATAGTGCCCCATCATTGTCTTGAGTGGGAGGAATAGTGCCCCTTCATTGGTGTCAGTGGGAGGAATAGTGCCCCTTCATTGGTGCCAGTGGGAAGAATAGTGCCCCATCATTGGTGTCAGTGGAAAGAATAGTGCCCTATCATTGGTGTCAGTGGGAGGAATAGTGCCCCTTCATTGGTGTCAGTGGGATGAATAGTGCCCCATTATTGGTGTCAGTGGGTGGAATAGTGCCCCAAGGGCCAGAGTTTAGTAAATGAGGTGAAGCTTCACTTTACTAAGAATATACTTTTTGCTATAATAAATATCCCCCCCTCCAAAAAAAATGTCTTCATCAGTTTAGGCCGATATATATCCAATATATATTCTTCTACATATTTTTGGTAAAAAAAAAAAATTGCAATAAGCGTAAAAGCGTCTACAAAATAGAAGATAGATTTATGGCATTTTTATTATCATTTTTTTTTTCTAGTAATGGCGGTGATGAGCGATTTTTAGCGAGACTGCGACATTGCAGCAGACACTTTTGACACTTTTTTGGGACCAGTGACATTTATACAGGGATCAGTGTTATTAAAATGCACTGATTACTGTATAAAGGACACTGGCAGGGAAGGTGTTAACACTAGGGGGCGATCAAGGGGTTAAATGTGTTCCCTGGGAGGTGTTTCTGACTGTGGGGAGTTACAGAGAGATCACTGTTCCTAATTTACAAGGAACAGACGATCACTCTGTATTTCACTCCCAGAACAGGGATCTGTTCTGGCTCTCTGTGGAGCGATCGCGGGTGGCCGGCGGACATCGCAGCCGCCTGCCACGCATATCAGCTTCCCCGCCGTGCAGCAGCGCACGCCTGCTATAGCTGTTAAAGGGACCGATATACAGCTACGGGAAAGAGCCGACCTGCGGCAGTATAATGACAGCGGCTCGTCGGCAAGCGGTTAAAGGGATTAGTGTTAAGGTTCACATTAAAGCCCAGTTCCAGTTATGATTTTTTTTTTGTTTTGGATAGAAAGGTTAAAGGGCTAATTTTATTTATTTTTCAATGGACCCTCAGCCTGTGGGGGGGGGGGGGGGAAACAGCTCTAACTGCAATACTCACCTCCTGTCCAGAAATGTCCCCCACAGTACCTTCTCTCTGCCACAAGATGTCCTCAGTATCCCTGTTTAAATGACACTGGGCAAAGACTGAGGACATTCTGTGAATGTAGGGCGTCATAGACCCACCCCCTCATAGGGCTTCACCTTCTCTCCAGAGCTGTCCCCAACAACCAATGTTTCTCAACTCCTGTCCTCAAGTACCCCCAACAGGTCCTGTTTTCAGGCTTCCCATTATTTTGCACAGGTGATTTGATCAGTGTCCCTGCCTTAGTAATTACCACAGCAGTTTCATCTGAGGGAAATCCTGAAAACATGACCTGTTAGGGGTAATTGAGGACTGGAGTTGAGAAACATTGCCCTACAGTACCTCTCCTCCACCACTAGATGTCTACAGTCTTAATGTTTGTGAATGCATGACCTCATGGACCCACCCAGAACAAGGTGTCACCATGACTATCATGATTCAGGGGCGGGCTCTTAATAACGAAGAGCCGCCTAACGCTAGAGCAGAGGAAGTGGACCCCACAAGTCACATGACCGGTCTATGCTGATCAAATGTTTTATTTCCTCTACATGTTTTAGGGGAGGTGTCTTTCATAGAACAGGTAACGATTTGTCATAAAATTACGACAGGTCATGTTCCATGATGCTTTATTAAAACACATTCATCAGGAAGGTTCATCTGCAGTGAATTCTTAGCATGTCACATTCACTACTTTATAAATAAACACATCTGAGGCTCGGTTCACATACATGCGAATTGGACGCATTTTGAACCGATTGCAACAGATTGCATCCGATTCGCATGACATGTGAACTGAACTGGCTTTCTATGGAGTCCGTTCACATATATCCGGGCCGGCCGCAATCCTTTTTTTAAAAAGAGTCTTGTATATTTTTTAGTCCGGTTCAGGTGCGATTTCAACGTAAAAATCCTACTCCTTTTAAAAAATCACACTGAAGCCGCGGCCAGACACATGTGAACTGAGCCTCAATAAATTAAACAACACGGTATCCTTCAGAGGGTATGCGCCGGTGACATTACCAGGTGCATGCAGTGTGAATATCTCCTAAACACTGCAAGTTTAGGAGATATTCAATGTACTTACAGGTAAGGTAAGCCTTATTATAGTCCAAACAACTTTACTACCACTCTAACTTCTATCAACCCTTTACTGCTCTGGTGCCCTACCTGTGGCCTGGGGGCACATGCAGGCCTTAGTAATTGTTTTGTGCAGACCTTGTGCCCCCTGCAGACACTAATCTGTGTTTACCTATTGCCCTGTTAGAGCAATGATATCTAGCAGTCTCTGACCATCTCTTGTATCATTTCTGCAGTCTCTGACCATCTCTTGTATCATTTCTGCAGTCTCTAATCCATCCCATCCCCAGTGTCATGTGACTCGTTAGTGTTACAAGGTCTCAGGTGTGAATGGAAAGCAGGTTTGTTAAATTTGGTGTTATCGCTCTCACTCTCTCATACTGGTCACTGGAAGTTCAACATGGCACCTCATGGCAAAGAACTCTTTGAGGATCTGAAAAAAAGAATTGTTGCTCTACATAAAGATGGCCTAGGCTATAAGAAGATTGCCAAGACCCTGAAACTGAGCTGCAGCATGGTGGCCAAGACCATACAGCGGTTTAACATGACAGGTTCCACTCAGAACAGGCCTCGCCATGGTCCACCAAAGAAGTTGGGTGCACGTGCTCAGCGTCATATCCAGAGGTTGTCTTTGGGAAATAGACGTATAAGTGCTGCCAGCATTACTGCAGAGGTTGAAGGGGGGTGGGGGGGTCAGCCTGTGAGTGCTTGGACCATACGCCGTACGCTGCATCAATTGGCCTGCATGACTGTCATCCCAGAAGGAAGCCTCTTCTAAAGATGATGCACAAGAAAGCTCAAAAACAGTTTGCTGAAGACAAGCAGACAAAGGACATGGATTACTGGAACCATGTCCTGTGGTCTGATGAGACCAAGATAAACTTATTTGGTTCAGATGGTGACAAGCGTGTGTGGCGGCAACCAGGTGAGGAGTACAAAGACAAGTGTGTCTTGTCTGCAGTCAAGCATGGTGGTGGGAGTGTCATGGTCTGGGGCTGCATAAGTGCTGCCAGCACTGGGGAGCTACAGTTCATTGAGGGAACCATGAATGCCAACATGTACTGTCACATACTGAAGCAGAGCATGATCCCCTCCCTTCTGAGACTGGGCCGCAGGGCAGTATTCCAACATGATAACGGCCCCAAACGCACCTCCAAGATGACCACTTCCTTGCTAAAGAAGCTAAGGGTAGAGGTGATGGACTGGCCAAGCATGTCTCCAGACCTAAACCCTATTGAGCATCTGTGGGGCATCCTCAAACAGAAGGTGGAGGAGCGCAAGGTCTCTAACATCCACCAGCTCCGTGATGTCGTCATGGAGGAGTGGAAGAGGACTCCAGTGGTAACCTGTGAAGCTCTGGTGAACTCCATGCCCAAGAGGGTTAAGGCAGTGCTGGAAAATAATGGTGGCCACACAAAATATTGACTTTGAGCCCAATTTGGAAATTTTCACTTAGGGGTGTACTCACTTTTGTTGCCAGCGGTTTAGACATTAATGGCTGTGTAAATGAAAAAAGATCACTTCGAGTGATGTCTTTATCGAATGGAAAGCAGTACAAACAGCATACGGTGTCACAGATTATACTGACGCGTTTCACACCTCTTTACCGGTGCTTAATCAAAGCTATGACTAAGCACCAATAAAGAGGTGTGAAACGCGTCAGCCATTCATCTGTGACTCCGTATGCTGTTTGTACTGCTTTCCATTCAATAACGACATCACTTGAAGTGCGGCTATCCGCATTTTTTTTAGCTTGCTTGTATCTTGCATACAGAGCCAGCACCCACCCAGTGCAGGGAAGGTGAATTCCCTGGATTGCTACACAGAGCGGTATATTACCTGTAATTAATGGCTGTGTGTTGAGTTATTTTGAGGGGACAGTAAGTTTACACTGTTATACAAGCTGTACACTCACTACTTTACATTGTAGCAAAGTGTCATTTCTTCAGTGTTGTCACATGAAAAGATAGAATAAAATATTGTCAAAAATGTGAGGGGTGTACTCACTTTTGTGGGATACTGTGTATCTCTATCTCTAAGGGAAATGTGATTTGTATATTTGCACTTGATTTGACAAGTAAAAGAACAATTCAAGTGAAATATATATGTATATATGTATATATATATATATATATATATATATATATATATATATATATATATATATATACACACACACATATACATATATATACACACACACACACATATATATTTCACTTGAATTGTTCTTTTACTTGTCAAGCCAAGTGCAAATATACAAATCACATTTCCTTGATCGATCTATCTATCTATCTATCTATCTATCTATCTATCTATCTATCTATCTATCTATCTATCTATCTATTTAATATAAACACACACATATTCCTAATTTAACTAAGAGCAGCAAAATACTTGTTTCTTCTTCACCTCTGGCTTTGCCTTTTCTTGCTTGCTTTCATCGTTAAACCTGAAGAAGTGACTATTTTGCACCCGAAGCGCATTGTATAAGGTTTCAGCTTAAAATGCTAAACCAAGACCATTGTTCTCAATCCTTCTTTAATGGATAATAATAAAACCGAGGCCCTTTGCTATGAACCAGGAGAAAGCTTTTTCAGTTTGAGGACTTCAAAAAAAGACCTATGACCCACTTGAGGGGTTTTACCAAAACCGAAGAGTGCAAAATCTGGTGCAGCTCTGCATGGAAACCAATCAGCTTCCTGGTTTTATTATCACAGCTTAATTGAACAAGCTGAAGTTAGAAGCTGATTGGCTACCATGCACAGCTGCACCATATTTTACACTCTCCAGTTTTAGTAAATCTCTCCCCCCCCCCCCCCCCCCGAGTCACCCCTGAGGGAAGTCTATTTGATCAGGCAAGAACAGCGGTAAAAGCGTCCCTTACCGGTATTAGAAGGCAGCACCCGGATACTGTCAAATTCCAGCATTGTGTAACTGGCGTCCAGCGTTTCGGTGTAGTCTGGCAGTTCCATCTCCATCATGGCTTCGCAATACTTCATAGTTAACTATCAGCAAACGCCAGGTCAAGCCGCTGCGGCCAGCTGCCAATCACCCGCCTGTTCCCCCCTAGAAGGTCCTGGCCGAGGCAAACCTTTTTCCAAAAAAAAATCAATGAGCTCCCAGCTAGACCTGTGTGACAGGACAGAGCCCGCCCCTGTCACAGACTCGTCACCTGCAATAACTAAGTGTCATAAATAGGTATATGATATAGATAAGGCTGGAGCAGCCTCAGATTCCATCCTCACCCCAAGCACAGGCCTTGTGTAAACACCATTAAAAACAACCGCTATGGCACTACAAGTCGCCCGGATTAGCTTTCTCCGGGCAATTATTTACCAAACACACGATATGTATGACATACTGAGATCATTGCGCAATGGCATGACTCAGGGCCGCTAACCTAAGCCGGCAGATATGATGTGCGTTTGTTTACTTTAGAACTTTGGAGGGGGGAGAACCTGAGATTTTCACGGACAAAAAAATAAAATTTAGCAACACGTTTTTGTTTTTTCTCTACGTTTTGTTTTTGAAATTGATTAAGGCTTCGTTTAGATGTGCGACAAGGTTGCTGTGACTCTGAAAAGCGATCTGTACACGGTGGGGATGTGGTGGATGACAATATCGCCTCCTTACCACCTGTTTTGACCCCATAAATTCTGCATGGACCCACCATTGCCGGCAGCATTTATGGCGCATCCCCATGCGCTTGAATGGGTTGCACTTGGCAGCGGTACTGTTCACCAAACGCAACAGGAGGGGCAGTTTTTGCCGCAGGCGCAAAGAATAGTGTCGTGACCGCTGCATGTGAACACCCCCCATCTGCTGCCTTTGCATTTTAGGCTCGGTTCACACTGCAGGTCGCATGACCAGTGCCAGGACAAGGACATCTAAAGCCCAGGGTGAGCATGCCAAACTGTGCCCCCCCCACGATGTATGAGCATTATGTGTCAGCAAAACTCCCCCCACAAAAAAAAGAGCACTAATCTGCATGCTTACCCCCAAGCATAAATTACCCCTCCTCCCAGTACAAATCTGCCCCCTTGCTTAAATCTCCCCTCTCAGCACAAATCTGTGCCCTCCATCCCCCCAGCTCAAATGCCCCCCCCCAAATAAAATTCACCCCTCCTAGCACAAATCCTCTACCCCTAAAATTTCCCCTCCTAGTACACATCTTCTCCCCCCATCACAAATCTCCCCCCCCCAACATAAATCCCCCTAGATCATAACTCTTATGACGCCGCCCCCCCCCCTATATTTCCCCTCCTAGAACAATACTTATCCCCTGCCACCCCCCAAATTCTCCCTTCCAATACAAACCCCCACTCCCCCAATCTCCTTGTTGCACCCCTCACCTCACATGATAGCACAGTGCCCAGGGCACCTTCCCCTCCTGCCCAACCCTTGTCCCGGCCCTGCGCACGACTTACGGTGCGACTTTGCCAGGCGACTTCCTGGCTATTTGCAGGCAACTTGAGTACTACTTGATGCGACTTGATGTGACTTTGAAGCGACTTTGAGGCAACTTTGAAGCAACTTTTGGGGAATGCCTGGGTAATCTTCCTGTAATGTTGGATCCAAATCCCATCAATATAGATGAGGGTCAGACTTGTAGGCGACTTTCATTAAAGTCTATTAAAGTCTATGGGCACCAGTTGGATAGAAGTCCCCTTGAAGTAGTACAGGAACCTTTTCCAAAGTCGGAGCGACTTCAGTAGTGCTAAGTGCAGTTTAAAATAGAAATGAAAAGCAAAACATTTTTGTACAGATATTAAAAAAAACATTATAAATACATTTTTCCCTTTTTTATAAGTGATCACATTCCCTCTATTCTCAGATGCATAAGAGCTGGAGGAGGAGACGCAGCAGCACACTGAGCTTCCCAGTGAATGGCTGTGCGGGGGGGGGGTTGGGCTCCAACCAAAATCTCATCCCTATTTACCAGTAGAAGCAAAGATGGTAAATCCTCAGCGGAGACACAGATAGCGATTAAAAGTGCCCACTAAGGCTTTCACTAAAACGTTAACTCAATTTTACTAAGCGACATTTGCGAATTTAATATTAAGTATGTTTCTACCCTTTTCCTTTCTTTTATTTTCTTTTCTATTTCATCGTTATTTGTGTATTGTTACTTAAAATTCTTTGCTTCATTTTTTTTTTCTAAATATTAACGTGACGCTTATGGCCAGCATCCATATTGTATAAATTGACAAAGAAAAAGAGAAAAAGTCAGACTAAATAGGCCAAACATGGAGTATATATAAAATCATAAATGTTTATTATACAACATATTTGTTCAAAAAAACTAAATTTCATATAGTATATTTGTATCTTTTTGTTTAAAAACAGAGAATAATAGTGCTTATAGGATTGACTGTACAAATATAACAATAAATGTTAACATGCTTGGCAATTCCACTGCTGATTATAAGGTCTTCATGTGTCGACGCGTTTTGCCAGAATCAGCTTCATCAGGGTGAATGAACAGCAATTCTCAAAAAAAAAATGCCTAAAGTGGTTGTAAAGGCAAAAGGGTTTTTATCTGAATGCATTCTATGCATTAAGATAAAAAGACTTCAGTGTGCAGCAGCCCCCCTCAGCCCCCCTAATGTTCACCTGAGGTCTATCTAGATCCAGCGATGTTGCGCAAGAGACTTGGTTGTCCGGGACTCCCCTCCCTGTCAACAAAAAATGCATCCAGCACCTTGAGGCGATTCAGTTCGCATTTGCAGCGCTTTACAAATCATTCATTCATTCATTCATTCCTCCTCATTGGCTGAGGCAGCAACTCGGCACCATTGGCTCCCGGTGCTGTCAATCAAAGTCAGTGAACCAATAAGGAGAGAAAGGCGGGGACGGGCCGGGGGGGGGGGTCTGAATAGACACAGGGAGCTGCAGCTCAGGTGCCCCCATAGCAAGCTGCTTGCTTTGGGGGCACTCAACAGGAGGGAGGGGTCAAGAGCACAGAAGAGGGACCCGAGAAGAGGAGGATGCAAAACCACTGCACAGAGCAGATAAGTATAACATGTTTGTTATTTTTAACGAAAAAAAAATTGACTTTAGTATCACTTTAATATATCTATATGAATAGCATAATATGCCAGTACATGTATCGCGTGGGACATACCTCAGCACCCTAGCATCAACATCCAGAGAATCCCCTGAGCAGGCACTGGAGAAAAAAGGAGGGGAGCCCACCGGGACACAGGAGCACACGGTAGGTCTACATCAAAAGGATTATAGAATCCCATGAGGACTTATGTTACATAAAAAACAACAACACAATACCCATTGAAGACTAGGAAGTGGGTGATAAAGGTATATATATCTTAAGCATTATTATTTTTATTTTTTTTCTGGAGGATTCCTGTTTTATTTTCATTCGTCCTGATGAAGCTAATTCTGGTGAAACGTGTCAACACATGAAGACCCTATAATCAGCATTGGAATTGCCAAGCATGTTAACATTTATTGTTATATATGTACAGTCAATCCTATAAGCATTATTATACTGTTTTTAATCAGAAAGACACAAATATACTATACAAAATTTTGCTTTTTTAAACAAATATGTTGTATAATAAAAATGTATGATTTTATATATACGCCACGTTTGGCCTATATAGTCCGGCTTTTTCTCCTTTTTTTTTGCTGTCCCTTTCTTTTTGTTTTTTAACACAAGTTAGAAGATGAAAGGAGCTTCTGTAACCCTCGGAAACCATTTAAAGCCCATTATTGCACCCTTAAAAACTGCCAATCTCCAATTAATTTCACTAAACTCTCCCAATTTTTTTCTGAAATTTCAGACAATTCTCTGTTTCGCTCATCTCTAACCATAACCAATTTAGAAAAAAAATGTTAGAATACTTGAGACGGTAATAAAATTCAGAATCTTGATTTGGAGCACCCAGGCAGCTCAGGGGTTAACACCGCTCACCCAGATAATCCCTTGTGAAAGTTCAAGCTAACAAGAGCATAAAAATTATCTATTATTACAGCCCTGAAAATCCTCCCACAATGGCAAGCCATTACCATTTATACCCCAAATAAAGCGGCCTTATTACTAATGTGTAACAAAACTGTAGGCGGTGTAAATGAGACTTCCATCAGATAAGAGGCTGTGATCTCATATTCTTATCCTTGGACTCTGTTCGTGTCTTGTTGTAACGCTACCTGGAGCCCATTTGCCTGCGATTAGGTGAGTCAGGTGACCACAGGCATGTAGAAAAAATTAAAGGTGCCCCTTTTCTTGAGGGGGCCCTTGCCTGGCAGTCATTCTGATCCTCTGGCTTCAATACTTTGAGTGAATGACCCCCGAACATGGATGTCAATTAAGTTCTTCTGACTTTGCTACGACTTTCTTGATCTGCATACTTTTTCTGGGCTCATGACTTTGAAAATACTAAAGATAGAGGATCAACATAGGAGCCAGGAAATTAGCATGTTCAAAAAAATCATCCAGGGAGACAGGGGTCCTGTGCAGACAGAACAGCACAATGATCAAGGAATAGCAAAGTACAATCTACCAAGTACAAAGCATTGCACCGATATAGAAGAATGAGCAAAACACCACATTAAATAAACCATTTGTACAAATTTCTAATTTCAAATGGAATCCTTGAAATCCGAATAAAAAAAACAATTCTACCTTGGACATTTTTTCCCGTTTTGGGTGAGATGGAGATGGATTGCCTTGCTGGTTATACCTACCTGTCTGCCATGATGGAAAGGCCTCCATCCACTCTCCTTAATAAATTTATAAGGGGAGACAGTAATTGGGCTAAACTGTTTGTGTCACCATAGTGAGGTGAACAATCTGCACATTTCTATGGTATGTCCACTAGAGGGAGCACAGGGATAGATAGATAGATAGATAGATAGATAGATAGATAGATAGATAGATAGATAGATAGATAGATAGATAGATAGATAGATAGATAGATAGATAGATAGATAGATAGATAGATAGATAGATAGATAGAGATCATAGATAAAAGTGAGAATATATATAGAGATAGAGATAAAGATATATAGCTATAGAGATAGAGATAGATAGATAAAAGTGAGAATATACTAGAGATAGAGAGATAGAGATAGAGAGTTAGAGATAGAGAGAGATAGAGAGAGATAGAGATAGAGAGATAAATAGGATAATAAATTAAGAGAGAGAGAAATATATATAGAGATATAGATAAAAGTGAGAATATATATAGAGATAGAGATAAAGATATATAGATATAGATAGATAGATAGATAGATAGATAGATAGATAGATAGATAGATAGATAGATAGATAGATAGATAGATAGATAGATAGATAGATAGATAGATAGATAGATAGATAGATAGAATAATAAATTAAGAGAGAGATCATAGATAAAAGTGAGAATATATATAGAGATAGAGATATAGATATATAGAGATAGATAGATAGATAGATAGATAGATAGATAGATAGATAGATAGATAGATAGATAGATAGATAGATAGATAGATACCTAGTTAGATAATTGGTAAATAGATAGATAATAAATAGAGGGAGAATAGAGAGAGGTATAATAGAGGGAGGGAGAGAGATAATAAATAGAGAGAGAGAAAGATCATAGAGAGAGAGAATAAGTATAGAGAGGTAGATAATAAGGAGAGGGAGAATAAATAGAGAGAAAATAAATAGAGAAAGAGATAATAAATATATATATATAGAGAGAGAGAGAGTAAATAGAGCGAGAGAAAGATGATAGGGAGGGAAGGAGATTAGAGAGAGATATAATAAGGAGAAAGAGAGAATAGAGGGAGGTTGAATAAATAGAGAGAGAGAAGAAATAAATAGAGAGAGAAAGAATACATAGAGAGAAAGAATAGAGAGAAATAGAGAAGAAATAGAGAGAGAGAGTGTGGAAATAGAGAGCGATCTAATAGATATAGAAGAGAGAGAGAGAATAAATAGAGAAAGAGATTTTAAATAGAGAGAGAAAGATAATATAGATACATAAAAAAGAGAGAGAGAGAGAATAAATATAGAGAGAGATAAGATGAGAGAGAAAGAAAATAAATAAATAGAGAGAGAGAGAAATAATAAAGAGAGAGAAAGAGAGAATGAGAGTTTATATATGAGAGAGATGATAGACATATACCACATTATAGATACTTTATTGTTGGAAACTACCCCCCACATAACAATATGATATGTTGGTTAATTATCTTCCATTCACTATGACCGGTTGCTGATTGTATTCTCGGCACTTCGCACACTCATATCTCCGCTCCTCGAGCTCTGTACACAATCACACTGATCACCTTCTGATATATGTGAAATCAATACAGGGCGTGCTTCTAGCAGATTATGTGAATATGCTGCGAGTGCTTTCAGCTAGATATTTCCATGATTCTAGGTATTTGTTTCTTATCTGTAGGCCATCCCATTATCGGATACTTCAAGAGGAAGACTAATGGCCATAAATTCTTTAGTGTAGATGTGAAAAAAAGGCCCCTCCACAATTCACACCGCCAACTCTGAACTGTGATTGGATATTAGGAAAACCTTAAGGCTTAACTCTGGGCATATATATATAAAAAACAAATTAATGGAGCTCTGTATTCATTGATACGTCATTAAATGTATTGTTTAACCACTTTCATACCGGGCACTTTCCCCCCTTCCTGCCCAGGACAATGTTTAGCTTTCAGCGCCGTCGCAATTTGATTGACAATTGCGCAGTCATGCAACACTGTACCCAAACAAAAATTTTATAATTTTATTCCCACAAATAGAGCTTTCTTTTGGTGGTATTCAATCACCTCTGCGGTTTTTAATTTTTGCACTATAAACTAAAAAAGACTGACAATTAAAAAAAAAAACTGATGGGCACTGATAGGCAGCACTGATAGGCAGCACTGATAGGCAGCACTGGATAGGCAGTACTGATGAGGAGCTACTGACAGGCATTACTGAGTGGCACTGATTGGCACTTCGATGGGGCACTGACAGGCATTACTGATGGGGCACTGATTGGCACTTTTTTGGGCACTGATAGGCACTGTTATGGGCACTGACAGGCATTTATTATGGGGACAGGCTGGCAGGTGTTTTTGCACTGATTGGCAGCTGATGGGCACCTTTTGATGGGGGCTGTGCTGATAATCAATGTGCTGATATCAGCAAAATTGTACTTGAATTGAACTTGGGTATACACCACTGTGCGGGAGGCTTTATCTGTGCGGGAGGAGGCCGCGGGAGCTGGGCATACGGGTCGGCCCCCCGCAAAGTACCTCCCCAGGCCTGGGCCTTGTCGGCCTAGGCCAAGACACAGCACTGCCTCCAGCCCTGTGAGCTCCTCCATCGGCTGTGATTTGCTTGGTATATCGGCAGCACCGGTATCAGTGCATCCCTAACACATACAATACTTTATAAGGATGAGCTACAAGGCCTCTACTTTATATCTTCCAGTTATCGTGTACCTCATTCTATTCTATCTGCCTTAATGACCATGGAATTCCTATTTTACTGCTCATACTGTATATGCTTTGTGAGGAACGTAAACACAGGCAGACAACGGCTTTAAGTTCATAGACTAACTTTAGGCTAATTTGTGCAAAATGTCACAATATACTGCAATAGTGTGATTTTGTTCAGAATATCTTCACCTTTTATCATTAAAAAGCCACCCTTGAGCTCCAATCGGGGACTTTGCCAAGGCTGAGATAATGTCATCCGTTTGCTGAAAGTTGCCTTTCCTCCAGTGATCAGACAGCAACATTGACCCAGCCAAGAACTACAGAGGCTCCAGGATTTACATGACTGTTTCATCTCTGAGCCGGCATCTCAGTCCAGGAAGTAGATGGTGACTGTGACGAACCGCCTGGCACCCCGCTTGGGCGCCTCCGCCAAGATACAGCTTCCCCCACTCTGGAACCAGGAACCAGGTATTATAGCGTAGAATTTCACCCAAGAACTAGACGACACTAGCTTGGGTGCAAACTGGAACTGACTTTATTATAAATTCACACAGAATTTATACCACAGAAAATCAGATAAGAGCTTGATCACATTACCCTAAACAATGCAAACTGGAAACAGTCACATTGGTACATCTAATGAACAGCTACTATAAACATAAACAGTAACATAATTACAGTTAAACCTCGGATTACGAGCATAATCCGTTCCAGGAGTATGCTCTTAATCCAAAGTACTCGCATATCAAAGCGAGTTTTCCCATTAATTTCCCATTAATAATTTGTTTCGTATTGACTTCAATGAGATGCAATACCGCATTTGGCCAGAGCTGGGGGGCGCCAGAGAGCCTCGGAAAAGGCCGGAAAGGCCCAAGGACACGTTGGCTGACCTTGGCAAATGTCGGAAAGGCTCAGAAGCTGAGTATTTCCATGCCTTTCGAGCATTGCCGATCGGCACCGATCGGCGCTTTTTCGGCTCTGCTCGGCTCTGCTCGGCTCCGGCGCCCCCGCACGTCAGGCCAAATGTGGTACTGCAGGCCCTATTAGGTTGAATTCTGCTCGTCTTGCGAGACAACACTCGCAAACTGAGTCAGAATTAAAAAAAAAAAAGTTGCTCGCAAATCAAAATGCTCTCAAACCAAGTTACTCTTAAACCGAGGTTCCACTGTACATAAACATATAAACATCCCACAACAGTTTGGTAGCAAGGTAAAGTGGACACAATGCTAGTCACTTCTCCAAGAGGAATAGCAGACAGATAGAAACAATAGGTGACTCAATTAACAATGGGAATTCACACCTAGGAGGCACACAATGGGGAAATTTTACCATGAGAGAAAGACACTTTAGTAAATAGATTATAGTAGGAGACCCTAGCATGGGGCAGCACAGTGGTGTAGTGGTTAGCCCTTCCGCCTTGCAGCAAAATGGTCGCTGTTTTGAATCCCAACCACGACACCACCTGCCTGGAGTTTGCATGTTCTCCCTGTGCCTGCATGGGTTTCCTCTGAATACTCCAGTTTCCTCCCACACTCCAAAGACAAGCTGGTAGGTTAACTGGATCCTGTCTATGTATAAATTTGAGCTAGGGACCTTAGATTGTAAGCTCTTTGAGGGCAGGAACTGATACAATGTACAATGTATATGTACAGCACTGTGTAAATCGACAGCACTATATAAGTACCTGTAATAAATAAAATCAGGTTGTTTTAAGCTGATTATATTAACATCTATTCTGAGTATGTGAATCTAGGAGGGGGTGAAGCAGCCATTGCTTGTATCCAGGTCCTAGGTTCCCAGAGGCTGTGTGTTTTGGGGAGACATGAACCCAAATCCGAAGCAAAAACCACTCCAGAGGTCCCCAGGCACACACCTCCCAAGAATAGAGCCCCCCAAAAGCCAGGGCCCATAGTCAGTAGGCAAGAGGCTACCCTGCAGTCCCCTCCAGAAGCCTCTGTCCCAGTTGGGTCTATAACAGTGACCCTGGATGATGCCCGAACAAAGATGGCACCGTCCTTCTAGAGATAAAGCAGATGAAAACATTGTCAGGGGGAGTACTGTGATCTCTGTAAGAGGTAATAAATACCTAGACGTGTTAAACTGACACATTGATTAGCATGTTGGGCTTACCATGAAGATATATATCTGATGACAGGTCCACTTTATCTACACATATGTCTTCCAATCAGGGACATTTGATAATTCTTCATACTGCATCGCTCTGCTCTCAGGTGACCCCAATGTTGCTCCTCCATGGATATAAAATGCTCCATAAATCTAGTTAACGCCTATAAAATCTCAGAGCAAAGTCAGTATCAGCCAAAGTCGTCAGTGCCAACCAAAATGTAGCGCTTCTATTGAGGCGTGAAGGATATGAGATGTCCTGGACTCCCCTCTCATCTCTCCCATCCACTCTATGGTATGTTTTGGCGGATAGATGCCTATAACTCATCCCGGCCTCGATGCACCGATGATGGGAAAACAAAATTCCACAGCGCTGAGAAATTTGTGTTGTCAAAAGAGATCGCTCGGGGCAAAAATGTACACAAATGGTAAATATTAGTAGCTATCTGACACGGGTCACACACAGGACAATATTTTAGGACATCCATTCTCAACTGGTGTTTCATGGAACCTTAGGAGGGTTCCTTGAGCAGTGGCTGATTGACCACCCATGAGTCGGTGGCTTCAAAATTTTGGCACCAATGCCACTTGGCAGAGTCAGCTTCACAACACCATTAATCTTTATAGCTGTCTGTAAGGGGGAGCATTCTTCCCACTGACCACTAATGTAAGGAGCATTCTTCGCATTGACTACCAATGTAAGGAGCATTCTTCCCACTGAGCCCCAATGTAAGGGGCATTCTTCCCACTGAGCCTCAATGTAAGGAGCATTCTTCCCACTGACCACTAATGTAAGGAGCATTCTTCCCACTGACCACCAATGTAAGGAACATTCTTCCCACTGACCACTAATGTAAGGAGCATTCTTCCCACTGTCTACCAATGTAAGGAGCATTCTTCCCACTGAGCCCCAATGTAAGGGGCATTCTTCCCAATGACCACCAATGTAAGGAGCATTCTTCCCACTGACCACTAATGTAAGGAGCATTCTTCCCACTGACCACCAATGTAAGGAGCATTCTTCCCACTGAGACCCAGTGTAAGGGGCATTCTTCCCACTGACCACCAATGTAGGGGCATTCTTTCCACTGACCACCAATGTAAGGAGTATTTTTCTCACTGACCACCAATGTAAGGGGCATTCTTCCCACTGACCACCAATGTAAGGGGCATTCTTCTCACTGACCACCAATGTAAGGAGCATTCTTCCCATTGACTACCAATGTAAGGAGTATTCTTCTCACTGACCACCAATGTAAGGAGCATTCTTCCCACTGACCACCAATGTAAGGGGCATTCTTCCCACTGACCACCAATGTAGGGGCATTCTTTCCACTGACCACCAATGTAAAAGGCATTCTTCCCACTGACCACCAATGTAAGGTGCATTCTTCTCAAGAATCCACCAATGTAAGAAGGATTCTTTCCACTGACCACCAATGTAAGGAGCATTCCTCCACTTGCCACCATTGTAAGAAGTATTCCTCCCACTGGCCAGCAGTGTAATGGTCTTTTTCCCACTGACCCCCAATGAATTCGTTTTAACAAGGGTACCCCAAGACCTAAAAATATTTTTAGGGTTCATCTGTGGTACAAAGGTTGAGAAAGACTGTTTTAGAACATTTTAATAAGAAATTAACCCAGAAATTGCATCAGCAGAGGTTTTTCCATAAGGAGATGACAGACGCTCCCATATCTCTTGCCCCTAATGGAGGGTCCTCTGGTTATGCCAGTTTTGCCCCTTTTTAGAGATTCATTGTGGAGGAAGAATTATGATGCTGGTGGGAGGGCAGCAACTGGTTTTGCGCACCAGGGCACACTCAGTCGGATTTCCACTCCTTGCCTGTTATGTCACCCTGTCAGTGGGCGTAGCATGCGGTTGATGCAGGAAGATAAAAGGAGAAGGTCACAGACATGTTCTCTTCTCCCTCCTATTACAGACAGTGATTGGCGCGGTGTGGTGCCCTCTCTGTGCTTATGTAGGTGTTTTTTCTTTTTGTTTTTTGTTGTGGGTGGGGCATGCACTGCATTGAGTATTCTAAGGTGTTTTTGAAGGGGAATTCTTGTGACATTCTGCATAAATGGTTAGAAACCTTTTGTGACCATATTGTACATGACTCCCACATCTAGGGTGTAACATTAAACATGATCACAGTCACCCCTCTTACTGAATCCAGGAATTCTTCTCCCTGGACTACAAGTCCTATCTGCCACAAGAGGGATTGATAGATCTCAATGGAGCACAAGTGTGGGGATATCACTGCACTTGTAGTCCATTGATACTTCCTCCATAACTAAAGGTACGGAGCTGCAGCTAGAGGAATAGTCTGCAAGAGCTTCAGCATTGCATCTGCGATTCACTGATTGCTTATTTCAGTATCCAATGCAAAAAATGTAATATATAAACATTTTTTATTAATCAATTTAGGTGCATTTATTATATTTTTTATTTTATTTTTTTTAAGAATGTATTTATTTATTTTTTGATTACTTTACTTATTTTTTTGAGCGCTGGGCTGTGGAGGAGGCGGGAGCGGCTGGACCGGCTCTGTGACGTCCACCAACAGGCCATAGGAATACCATAACAGTTATATCAGCCTTAATACTTTATCACTACAAGTTTCTTTTAAAGAAAAAGCACTTTAACCATCCATCCCATGGTGGTCACTTCTTTAGGGGCACAGGGGCGCTGCCCCCCTAAACCATGCACCCGGCCCCTAATCTACATGCAGGGCACCGGACGCATGGATTTCAATGTTTTCTTTTTTTTTTTCAAGCACATGATTAGAGCCTGAGGCTGTAATTGGCTTCAAAAAGGGTGGGCTCAGGGCGCAGAGCACTGTGCCCCGAGCCCACCCACTTGTGTGAAAATAGCAAATTAATATTCGCTATCGTCTTCCTGCTTCTTCTCTTGGCCAATCAGGAAGCGGGTCTTATGACCCGATTGGCCAAGAGGAGAAACGATCGTATTGGCCAGCCGGGAGCAGAAGCAGGGGGGGAGCCGCAGAGGAGGAGATGCCGGGGGAAGCTGCCGAAGCTGCCCGTGACCTGGATGGAGTAAGTGCGGGGCTGGTGGGCAGACAGGCGAATGACAGGGGAGGGGGAGTTTTGTTTGCTGAGCGACGAGGGGTTGGGGGGTTTGATCGATCGACCGACTGCCCGAATGGGGGGTTATGTGGTTTGCTTGCCGCTCTCCCCCCAAAAATGGAGCACCAGCCGCCATTTCATCCATCCATCATTTATCCATTATAAGCTATGAGGAAAGGTTAGAGGAACTGAATCTATTCACTCTTATGTAGAGGAGATTATGGGGGATATAATCAACATGTACAAAATACATAAGTAGTTCATATAGTGAACTTGGTGTTGAGTTATTCACTTTAAGGTCATCACAGCAGACAAGGGGGCACTCTTTAGGGCTACAGGAAAAAGATTTCATCTACAAATACGGAAAGGTTTCTTCACGGTAAGAGCTGTGAAAATGTGGAATAGACTTCCTCCAAAGGTGGTTCTGGCCAGCTCAGTAGATTGCGTTAAGAAAGGCCTGGATACTTTCCTAAATGTACATAATATAACTGGGTACTGACATTTATAGGTAAAGTTGATCCAGGAAAAATCCGATTGCCTCTCGAGGGGTCAAGAAGGAATTTTTTCCCCTGCTGTAGCAAGTAGGATCATGCTTTGCTGGGGTTTTTTGCCTTCCTCTGGATCAACTGTGGGTATAGGATTGTGTATATGGGATTGTATGATTTTTTTTTTTTGGTTGAACTAGATGGACTTGCGTCTTTTTTCAACCTGACTAACTATGTAACTATCCCAACTGTACTTGCATAAAAACCATTCCAGCTATATCAGGATCTAACCTCTATCTAGAAATTAAGAGAAAAGAGAGAAGTTGGAGGAAATATGTGTTACAAAATCCCCCCAAAAAATAAAAGGGATATTTGTAGTAAGTTAATACTCAGTATAAATAAAAGCATTTGAAGTTTTATTTCCTCAATATTTAATGATGATTATAAATATATTTGGTTAGGACCCTACAAAAGATCCATGAAGACATCATTATTGTATCCATCACAAGGAATTCTGCATATGCAGATTTTCAGCCAACGCGTTTCTTAGAACAAAGTCCACTTTTCCAAGGATCTACATGCAGATTAAGTGATAAGAATAATCATAGAAAGAAACAAACACATCATATAAATTACATACATATACTGTAAATGTCATTCAATGCCCAGACATGTTGGGAAATATCAAATACAGAACTTAGAACATATAAATAATATTTATCACGTTTGAAACTTAAAGTGATATTAAAGTGTTACTAAACCCAGGACCCTGCATTCACTATATTCTATGCCCATGATTGCAACACACGACACGGTAAAACGCTGCCTCGCACTGTAGTTCGCTGCAGTAGGAGAGCAGCACAGATGCAGTCTTTTATCCGTTCTGGTGCATTGGCAGCTCATTTGATTGAATGGCATGCCTTAACACAACGCATGGTAACATGCAACATAGGGCTCTTTAAAACATGGGACCCAAATGATCGTTCCAGGTCGGTTCCTCAAAGTATTGATGTCACAGACAGCCAGGCAACTAGTATTTTCAAAAGGAGGTCGGCAAGCACAGGTCTACTTTAGAGCCCATTTAAATCTTCGTCTTGCGAAGTTTTACTGCATTGCTTCCGCTGTGGTTCTGCGTTCCTGGCAGGCTTTCAGAAGCTGGCATGCCAAGCTGGCCATGGACATGCAAGCCTCCAGCCTCTTCACACCTTATAATGGGCACAGCAGGTGTACAGACCCAGGAACTCAGCACATAGATTGTAGGTGCTCTTCATAAAGGGCACAGCAGGTGTGTAGACCAAGGGTCTCAGCATAGGAATGGTGGTAACCCCATCATAATGGGTACAGGAGGTACACAGACCTGGGAACTCAGCATAGGGATGTTGGGAACCTCTCATAATGGGCACAGCAGGTTTACAGACCCAGGAACTCAGCACAGGGATGGTGGGAACCCCTCATAATGGGCACAGCAGGTGTACAGACCCGAGAACTCAGCACAGGGATGGTGAGAACCCCTCATAACAGGCACAGCAGGTGTACAGACCCGGGTACTCAGGACAGGGATGGTGGGAACCCCTCATAATGGGCACAGCAGGTGTACAGAGACCCAGAAACTCAGGACTGGGATGGTGAAAACTCCTCATAATAGGCACAGCAGGTGTACAGACCCGGAACTCAGCACAGGGATGATGGGAACCTCTCATAATGGGCACAGCGGGTGTACAGACCCGAGAACTCAGCACAAGGATAGAGGGAACCCCTCATAATGGGCACAGCAGGTTTACAGACCCAGGAACTTACCACCGGATTGGTGGGAACCCCTCATAATGGGCACAGCAGGTGTACAGACCCGAGAACTCAGCACAGGGATGGTGAGAACCCCTCATAATAGGCACAGCAGGTGTACAGAGACCCAGAAACTCAGGACTGGGATGGTGAAAACTCCTCATAATAGGCACAGCAGGTGTACAGACCCGGAACTCAGCACAGGGATGATGGGAACCTCTCATAATGGGCACAGCGGGTGTACAGACCCGGGAACTCAGCACAAGGATAGAGGGAACCCCTCATAATGGGCACAGCAGGTGTACAAACCAGGGATTTTGGGAACCCCTTAATAGGTGTGCAGAGACCTTGCCAAGTCCCAGAGACTGTCAGGTGGTTTAGCTCTCCAGCATCTACTGACATGTGAAATATCAGTTTTGGGTGGACTGACCCTTTAATATTGTCTTTCACCAGGGCCCTCTGAATCCCTGATAGTGATATTCATTGCCAGATAAATCACAGGTTGGGATTGTGTGTACTCAGCCTATCACAGCTCCTTTGATACAATGTAACATCTTGTGATATAGTTAATAACTTGGCTTGGCGCTCTCTCCACCCTTAGTTACCCGCAGCGGGTGGTCAGATTTGTAGCTTCACGTGAAAAAGAGGTTAGATCAGGATACGGCGGAATATCTAACAGATGTCTGAATAAGACTTCGCACCAGGAGAGACTGGATCCTCCCCAACACCACGCTGTTCACAAACACATTCTGAGAGGCAATTAGGGGCTGAGAATCACGAGACAACTGGACATCTCCGCCGCCAACCAATAACAAGCAACGCTGTGTCACCACAGGGTGCAGCATACGCATAATGCACTTGTGGCATGGCAGGAATGCAGGAGCCTACACCGGACCCCATAGATCCATACTCAGCCTGAATGGACCTGTCACCATGGATGACCATCATCCAGCTTAATGGTGGTCAACATATGAGGTAGAGGGAGCGTCATCTGGGAACATGTCACAAGAGATTGCTAGAGATCCCTGCCACTGCAATCCATTTACAAAATAAACTTGGTAACAATGAAGAACTCGGAGTATGTTCATGTACAAAAGGTGCCCCTGGTGGATAAGATGATAATAATGGTGGGAGGCCATTCTGCCCCTATGTTCATGGGGACAAGGACATCTTCCCCACATCCCTGTCCCAGTGGCCTTGGTGGCCTGTGGGGAGGGGGGAATCATCAGAATCTGGGATCCCTCTTTAAAATAAGGGGCCTCACAGATATCCCCCAATGAGAATACGTTAGGGGTATTTAACCCCTAGCTACTCATTCACAAAAATAAAAAAACAACACGGCGACACAGTCCTTTATTAATCACTTGAGGTTTTACCCCCTTCATGATTAGGACATTTTTTGCTATTCAGCACTGCGCTACTATAACTGGCAATTGCGTGGTCAAGTAACAGTGTATGCAAATATACACTATATTACCAAAAGTATTGGGACGCCTGCCTTTACACACACATGAACCTTAATGGCATCCCAGTCTTAGTCTGTAGGGTTCAATATTGAGTTGGCCCACCTTTTGCAGCTATAACAGCTTCAACTCTTCTGGGAAGGCCGTCCACAAGGTTTAGGAGTGTATCTATTGGAATGCACACCTCCCAACATTTTGAGATGGGAATGAGAGGCACCCTCTTTGCAAATGTATGTAGGTATAGGACACGCCCCCTGTCACACCCCCTTAAAGGAGATTTAACCAAAAAAAAGGTTAATTGAATCCACAAGGGACTTTTTTTTACCACTACTATTCCTTTATATTTATATAAAATTTACAAATGCAGCAATTTAGAATTTGGATGAAAGGTTTAGCGCTGGAAAACACTTTTTGAAAGATAAAAAGTGCATTTTATATACAACTTTAACCCCTTCCCGCCGACAGTATGCAGATATGCGTACTCGGCTTTCCGGGGTTATACCGGGATGATGCCCGCAGCTGCAGGCATCATTCCGGTACCGTTGTTCACAGCGGGCAATCGGCTACCCAAGTATAACAACCGATGCGGCTAAAAGCCGCTCGGCTGTTATACCGGAGGAGCGGAAGGGGACATCCCCCCCCCTCCCGCCGCCTCCCGCCGCTCTTGTCCAGTCGTGTGCCTTCGGCGGCTGGGGGCGGGATGGAACGAAGCTGTGGGCGGCCTCGTTCCAGCATTCTCGTTGTAAACGCGGAAGCGACGTCATGACGTCACTTCCCGTTTACTCGGCTGTCAATGGCGCCGAATTTAAAAAAAAAAAACAGTATTCAGAATCGCCGTTTTCAGCGGTCTGAATACTTTGAAGTGCAGAGGAGGGATGGGGGGTCTTTTAGACCCCCCATCCCTCCATAAAGAGTACCTGTCACCACCTATTACTGTCACAAGGGATGTTTACATTCCTTGTGACAGCAATAAAAGTTAAAAAAAAAAAAAAAATTTTTTAAACACAATTTATAAAGTAAAAAAATAAATAAAATAAAAAAAAAACAAAATTTTAAAGCGCCCCCGTCCCCGTGAGCTCGCGCAACGAAGAAAACACATACGGAAGTCGCGCCCGCATATGTAAACGGTGTTCAAATCCCACATGTGAGGTATCGCCGCGATCGTCAGAGCGAGAGCAATAATTCTAGCCCTAGACCTCCTCTGTAACTCTAACCTGGTAACCATAAAAAAAAATTTAAAGCGCGCCTATGTAAATTCATAGGTACCGTAGTTTGTCGCCATTCCACGAGTGCGTGCAATTATAAAGGGTGATATGTTTGGTATCTATTTACTCGGCGTAACATCATCTTTCACATTATACAAAAAAATTGGGGTAACTTTACTGTTTGGATTTCTTAAAATTCATGAAAGTGTCCCTTTTCCAAAAATTTGCGTTTAAAACACAGCTGCACAAATACCGTGTGATATAAACTATTGCAACAATCTCCATTTTATTCTCTAGATTCTCTGCTAAAAAAATATATATAATGTTTGGGAACTCTAAGTAATTTTCTAGCAAAAAATACGGATTTTAACTTGTAAACACCAAATTTCAAAAATAGGCTTAGTCATGAAAGGGATATAGTTGAGTCCTGACCTCAACCTGATAGAATATCTTTGGGATGAATTAGAGTGGAGACTGCGAGCCAGGCCTTGGTAAAATAGTGTAATTTATTTCACTTTCTATTGGTGGTATTTGATCACCACTGTGTTTTTTTATTTTTTGCTATATAAAGAAAAAAAGACCAAAAATTTTGAAAAAAAACCCCAATATTTTCTACTTTATGTTATAAAACATATCCAATAAAAAAAAATTAAAAATCTAATTTCTTCAAAAAATTAGGCCAAAATGTATTCTACTACATCTCTTTAGTAAAAAAAAAAATTCCAATAAGTATATATTAAATGGTTTGTGCAAAATATAGCATCTACAAACTATGGTATGTACTGTAAACTGGAACTTAGACAACTATGACTCTATACTAGCAATGGCGGTGGTCAGCGACTGTGATATTGTGGTGGGAAATCTGGTGCTAGCTGACGCTGGCTGGGAGGTACACTAACTGACACTAGTCTGACATCAATAGTGACACCAATACAGTGACTGCCGTTCTGTCTGCCTCAGGAACGATCGGCGGGTCCCGACAGATGCCGGGTACGCTGTACCCGTTGATTGGCTCCCGCTGTGTCCAATCATAGCAGGAGCTGGTCGCCAGACTCAGCAAACATAAGCCGCCCTGCTGCAGTAAATGTATGTGGGGCAGGCATGTACTGGCCATCACTACTACTGGGAGTTTCCCAGTGGGCCGATGGCTCAGTGGGCCGGTTTCAGTGACAGCCTGAGCCTATCAAAGTAATGGCTGCGTGGCTTCTGCCACGCAGATCATCGCTGGCTGTTCCCTGTGTCCTCCTCTTCTGTGTCCTCCTCCTCTGCCCCTAGTGTGCTCTGGCCGCTCCCCTGGCCCCCTGTCCTCCTCCTCCGCACCCCCTCGTCCCCCACATCCGGATTCCCTCCTCTCCTCTCCCGTCGGCTGCTGGGAGGATGTGTCAGGATGCATAGCCGAGGAAGAGGCCGGTAATAATGTAATTTACCAGCCCCTTCCTTTTCTCAATTGGACACAGTGAGCGATCACTCCTGCGTCTGTTGATAACTGAACAGAGTAAACTGTGTGTGCTCTGCTTCAGTTTATGAATGAACAGGAGCCGCTGTCTCCTGTCCATTCATCTTCAATGCTGAGACAGCAGAGAAAGGGACTGGGGAATCTGTGTCTTCAGTTCCTCTCAAAGGATAGATGTCAGGGGTCTGCTTAGACAACTGATATCTCACCAAAGCCCACCAACAGGGCTGATAGAAAAAAAATTGCAATCAATATTAAAAAAAGTGTACAAAAATTATAAAAAATAAAATTGTAAACAAAATTATAAATCAAAATATATCAAATAATAAACTTCTGACACCACTCACCGCCCCTCCAACCCCCCACGCCCGCCATACTGACACTGTCCACTGCACCAACCCCCCTCCCCCCAAAAAGCATTATGAAAAAAATAAAAAAACAATTAAATTGTAAAAAAAATAAATACATAAAAATAAAAAAACTACTGCCACCATTCACTGCCCTATACATCCCCATCCCCAATCACTGTGAAAAATAAATACAAAAATAAATTGTAAAATATTATTTTAAAAATATTAAAAATAAAAAAATGTAGCAATGTTCCAGCATAACTTTAACCCTCCCACGTCACGCAGTGATGTGATAAGGAGCGGAGGAGCAAAATACAGAGGAGAATAAGTGAAATAATAAAAAAGTTGAGCTGTGTTTGCCAAATTAAAGTGGGCCGGTCCAGCCCCAGTCCAGCCCTGACGTGGGGCGGTCCGGAACCGGCTTAAGTATATTTGGGTTTCATAGAAAGATTTGTTTGCATTGGGAACGCATTCTTTAACACTTGCCTAAAATTAATTTTTATATATTGACTGACTGATTGTGACTTTAAGACTTTATATAGTATAGTTTAGTTAAACATTCTCCCTTTATTGGCTGTCTCTGTCTCGGATAGTGGAGTCAGCTTCCCTGCTGAACAGGTGCTAAAGTAAACCTATAGACTGGCAGATATACATTGTAACAAGGGAGCAATTCAGGACAATGGGTTGTTGTTGTTTTTAGTAATTGATACTTTGTTTTTCCTAGTACACAACAAGCTTCCCCATCACACAGCTGATCTCTTTGCGCAGAGAGGCCTCTCATCTTCCTTTTATTATCACTAAACAAGCGTTGAAAGCTTTGGATCGCAAGCCCGGCACAGAACACTTATCAGGATTTGGGGATCTGCGTCATCCTCTCATGTGCAGTCCTGGAGGAACTCTTAAAGTGCTTTTTTATGGGGTATGAAATGATGGCTCTGTCACCGTCAACGATTGGGGGGCCGTAAATCCAAACCGCAAAGACGAGGAACCGGCCTGGAAAAGGCCCCACATCCCAGAATGAAGCACGTTGGGTTGGACAATATTATAGATTTCTCATGTCTGTTCGTTATTTTAGGTTTAGGTGATTGGCGGATGGACGTCACTGACTTATAGCGAGTGGCCACTTGCCTCGCTGATTGTGTTGTGTAACTGGATCAGCACTGCGGAGGTTAAGCTCCATTAACCCGATCCTGCGCTGGAGGTTTTGAACTGCGCTGCAAAAAGCCGCAGTTTATGGATTTTCTGTAAGCTGCTGCTATCATGCAGCAAATACTGCAACTGTGCTCAGGGCCGGTGCTACCACTAGGCAAACTAGGTAGCCGCCTAGGGCGCACTGCTGCCTAGGGCGCCCGGCCACTAGTGTTCCTACTCTCTTCTCTCTACAGCAAGCAACTAAGTCTCAGCATCAGCAGGCAGTCCATTTGCGCATTGTGTCAGAGGCGCAGCGGCGATGGAGGACTGTGTCTGTGTCCCAACTCCCGAATGAATGAAAGCAAGCAAACATTCATTGATGGGTGCTGGTAGGCTGCATTAATGGGTGTTGGTAAGGCTGCATTGATGGGCGCTGGTGAGGCTGTATTGATGGGCGCTGGTAAGGCTGCATTGATGGGTGCTGGTAGGCTGCATTGATGGGTGCTGGTAAGGCTGCATTGATGGGTGCTGGTGAGGCTGCATTGATGGGTGCTGGTAGGCTGCATTGATGGGTGCTGGTAAGGCTGCATTGATGGGTGCTGGTAAGGCTGCATTGATGGGTGCTGGTAGGCTGCATTGATGGGTGCTGGTGAGGCTGCATTGATGGGCGCTGGTGAGGCTGCATTGATGGGTGCTGGTGAGGCTGTATTGATGGGCGCTGGTAAGGCTGCATTGATGGGTGCTGGTAGGCTGCATTGATGGGTGCTGGTAAGGCTGCATTGATGGGTGCTGGTAGGCTGCATTGATGGGTGCTGGTAGGCTGCATTGATGGGTGCTGGTGAGGCTGCATTGATGGGCGCTGGTGAGGCTGCATTGATGGGTGCTGGTAGGCTGCATTGATGGGTGCTGGTGAGGCTGCATTGATGGGCGCTGGTGAGGCTGCATTGATGGGTGCTGGTAGGCTGCATTGATGGGTGCTGGTAAGGCTGCATTGATGGGTGCTGGTAGGCTGCATTGATGGGTGCTGGTAAGGCTGCATTGATGGGTGCTGGTGAGGCTGTATTTGATGGGCGCTGGTGAGGCTGCATTTAATGGGCGCTGGTGAGGCTGCATCGATGGGCGCTGGTGAGGCTGCACGCTGGTGTACAAACTCCCGAATGAATGGAAGCAAGCAAACATTCATTGATGGGTGCTGGTAGGCTGCATTAATGGGTGCTGGTAGGCGGCATTGATGGGCGCTGGAGAGGCTGCATTTGATGGGTGCTGGTGAGGCTGCATTTGATGGGCGCTGGTGAGGCTGCATTTGATGGGTGCTGGGGAGGCTGCATTTGATAGGCGCTGGGGAGGCTGCATTTGATGGGCGCTGGTGAGGCTGCATTTGATGGGCGCTAGGAAGGCTGCATTTGATGGGCGCTAGTGAGGCTGCATTTAATGGGCACTGGTGAGGCTGCAGTTGAAGGGCGCTGGTGAGGCTGCATTTGATGGGTGCTTCAAAAAAAGATGGAGTATACATGAGCAGAGCAAAGGGGGTGGGATCAGGGGTAGAGCCAAGGGGGGGGCTGCAAAATGAGGTTTCACCTAGGGTGTCAAAAATCCTTGCACCAACCCTGACTGTGCTACTGGCAGAAGGTTTATCCTTCTCGGCAGGACACAGGTAAGTATTACGGGGTGAATTTATAAAACATTCATTGCCTGAATGCCAGAAGTGTTTGTCCAAGCAGAACTACATGTCACTGTAATTTTTGCTAGAGATTAATGCCTGTATCATCAGCTCCATCTGGTGGCCAAACTGGAGTATAGTTTTCTTTCCCAGCGATTCCACTGCAAAATTGTTACTTTGTAGCAAAACATATATTTCTTTCTCGAACATCACGGGACACAGAGCCACAGTAATTACTGATGGGTTATATAGGTATCACTGGTGATTGGACACTGGCACACCCTATCAGGAAGTTCAACCCCCTATATAATCCCTCCCCCTTGCAGGGATACCTCAGTTTTTACGCCAGTGTCTTAGGTGATGGACGTGTAAAGATGTCCTGTGCTGAGCTCCAAAGGGAATATCCTAAGATCCTATACTGGGGCAAGCCAGGCGAACCGGATCCATTCAAAGTGTCTTTTCATGGCCGAATTGAATGGTACCCGGGCCTCGTGTCCGAAGAAACGAGGTTTTACCCGTAATGCTTCTCTTTTTAGAGAGCTGGACCCCGCAGATCAGAAAATGGCTTTAAACTTCCTTATTTCTGGCGAGGTGCTTTACGGTCCCAGAACTGTTGGATCCCCCTACTGATGGGGGCCCCAGTCTCTGACGGTTTTTTCAAACGGAGCCCACCGTGAGAGGTGAAGATTGGGTCTGTGTAAACAGCACCCTGCGGCTGGATAAGGTAAGAGGAGATTCCACAGAATTTTTGAGTTCTAGTGGCTTTTCTCCTTTAAGGTAAATGCATGCTATGCCTATTGTGACCACCGGGGGCTGCCAAGAGCACAAACCTACACATGCTGAATGTCTGTCTCAGGTGTTGTAATCGCTGTGTATGTCCCAGCGTATCAAGCAGGCTGCAAGCAGGTAAGGTGGATGGGGGGATTTCTCATGTTTGAATGTTCCCCCCCAGGCTAGAGAGGGGCCACAGGGGTCTAGAAAGTGGTTATACCACCCGGGCTCTGTGGCCTAATGGCCACCATCTCTGAAGATAGCCGTTCAGGCAAATCTTGTTACCAGTCTCCCTCCCCACCCCCCCCCCCCATCCCCAGCCTTTTCTCCAGAGCATGACAGGAGAGTCGGCAGTGCGGGAAGTGCTCGTTTTTTTCAAAACTCGAGGGGGGGGGGCGGTAGAGGAGGGGGCGGGATGTCAGCACAGAGTGTTTAGACTCCCACTCAGGCCAGCTGCAGGCTATTAAAGGCACTCTGTACAGGTGCACTCAGCCTTCTGAGAGACACAGAGCTGACGGTCGCATGTAAGGTGGGACACAGGCATTCTCCTAGGCAGCATTTACTGAAGTAACACCAGACTGAGCATTGGGTAGCAAGGCTTTTAGCCAGACTACATCGCTCAGCGGACAGTGTTCATTTGTATACCTCACACCTTGTTGCTTTGCACTATGGGTAGAAGAGGTTCAAGCACCCCAGGAACCAGAGACACTAGGGGATCTCGTTCAGGTTCTGAGGGCCCCCTGTCGGCAGCATCCTTCCCCCCTAAGGATGGGCCAGGGACGGCTAGCCAGGGAGAGCCATCAGGGTCAGGGGCTACACCTGCTTCTGGCACTTCAGCCCCTGTATATATTACACAAGAGGTTTTTTCCTCAACCATTAATGGTCTAGAGGAAAGATTAATGGCCGTGATTACGTCTTCACTCAGTGGAAGAAAACGCACTAGGCTTTCCTCTGTTCCCCAAGACCCTCAGACAGAGGAGCTCTGGGATAAAGGAGATGAATCCCTTTCAGAGGATCGGGATGGGATGGATGATTCCTCTTCGGAGGATTCAGGTGGAGAGGGACCCTCTGCGACTTCCCAAGAGGAGAAAGTCTTAGTGCAGATCCTCACTGGATTGGTCCGCTCCACATTTAAGTTGCCCATACCTGAAACTGCTAAAGAATCCTCTTCTGCTTTGGGGTCACTGAAACCTTTCCAAGCAGCACATGCTTTTCCTGTTCATACTTTACTTGAAAAGCTTATTTATTCTGAGTGGGATCACCCAGACAAACGTTTTTTTCCGCCGAGAAAGTTTTCAACACTTTATCCGATGGAAGAAAAGTTTATTAAAATGTGGGGAATACCAGCTATTGATGCCGCCATTTCCTCCATAAATAATAGCCTGACTTGTCCTGTAGACAATGCTCAGATGCTCAGGGATCCTGTAGATAAAAGGATGGAATCCCTATTGAAGGATGTTTTCTCCTTAGCAGGATCAGTGGCCCAACCTGCAATAGCAGCGATTGGAGTCTGTCAATACTTAAGAGACCATGTTAAGCAGGTCATCAAAGTATTACCTGAACAGCAGGCCCAGGGGTTTGCTAACCTTCCAGCGGCCTTATGCTTTGTGGTTGACGCCATTAGAGATTCTATCGTGCAAACCTCCCGTCTTTCACTGGGGTTGGTGCATATACGTAGAATCCTATGGTTGAAAAATTGGTCAGCCGAAGCACCATGTAAGAAGCTACTGGCTGGGTTTCCATTTCGTGGTGCAAGGTTGTTTGGAGAGGACTTGGATAACTATATCAAGAGAATCTCTTGTGGGAAAAGCACTCTCTTACCTGTCAAAAAGAAGAGTAAGCGTCCCTCTTTCAAACGGACTCTTTCCCCAGCGCCGGGGGCTTCAGCCTCCAGGCAGTCTCGACGGCCGCCTCCATCGGGGTCCAGAGACAAGAGTCAACCCCAGGGACAAAAGAAGTCCTGGGGAAAGAAGCCTACTAGGCAAAACACTAAAACCTCTGCATGAGGGGGCGCCCCCGCTCACTCGAGTGGGGGGAAGACTGCGACAGTTCTCAGAGCTCTGGCAGGAGGACTTCCAGGACAGATGGGTAGTCTCCACGGTAACCTTAGGGTACAAGCTGGAGTTTCAGGAATTCCCTTCTCCTCGGTTCCTCAGATCAAATGTTCCCAGAGACCCAGAGAAGAAGCAGTCGCTCCTTCTAGCGTTAGAGCGACTTTTGTCGCAGGAGGTCATTATGATAGTTCCCGCAAAGGACCAGGGATTGGGCTTCTATTCCAACCTTTTTACGGTCCAAAAGCCAAATGGGGATGTCAGGCCCATTTTGGACTTAAGGGATCTGAACCGATTCCTAAGGATTCAATCCTTCCGCATGGAATCAATTCGAACAGTAGTTCCCACCCTGCAGGGAGGAGAATTTCTGGCATCAATAGACATCAGAGATGCATATCTGCATGTGCCCATTTTTCCTGCTCATCAGAAGTTTCTGCGCTTCGAGGTAGGAGGGCGCCATTTCCAGTTTATGGCTCTGCCCTTTGGGATAGCCACTGCACCTCGAGTGTTCACAAAGATCTTGGCTCCTCCTCTGGCCAGATTAAGGGCTCAGGGTATAGCGGTCATAGCATACCTAGACGACCTGCTCTTGATAGACCAGTCGGTAGCCTCTTTGAATGGAAACTTGAGGACCACGGTCAGGTATCTAGAACACCTGGGTTGGATCCTCAACTTAGAAAAGTCTTTCCTAAAACCAGTAAGAAGACTGGAGTATTTAGGTCTGATTATAGATACAAGCCAGGAGAAAATATTTCTACCCCAGGCAAAGATCACTGCTTTGAGAGAGCTGATTCTGACAGTAAGGACCAAGAAGGGTCCCTCAGTCCGCCTTTGTATGAGGCTACCAGGGAAGATGGTGTCTTCATTCGAAGCAGTTCCCTATGCTCAGTTTCACTCAAGAATGCTGCAACACAGTATTCTGTCGACCTGGAACAAGAAGGTTCAGGCATTAGACTTTCCGATGCATCTGTCGCATGCGGTGCGTCAGAGCCTCAATTGGTGGCTCATACCCGAAAACCTGCAGAAGGGGAAATCCTTTCTACCGGTTACCTGGACGGTGGTAACAACAGATGCCAGTCTGTCAGGTTGGGGAGCAGTTCTGGAACAGGCTGCGGTCCAGGGAGTATGGTCCAAGACAGAGAGGACCTTACCCATCAACATTCTGGAGATCCAGGCGATACATCTAGCTCTAAAAGCCTGGACTATCAGGCTACAGGGTTGTCCGGTCAGGATCCAGTCCGACAATGCCACAGCAGTGGCTTATGTCAATCATCAGGGAGGCACCCGGAGCCGAGCTGCTCAAAAAGAGGTGAACCAGATCTTAGTCTGGGCAGAGATGCATGTGCCATGCATATCGGCAGTTTTCATCCCGGGAATAGAGAATTGGCAGGCGGACTATCTAAGTCGCCAGCAGTTACTTCCAGGGGAATGGTCTCTGCATCCCGATGTCTTTTGGGCCATATGCCAAAGATGGGGGGTTCCAGATGTAGATCTCTTTGCATCCCGATTCAACAAAAAGATAGACAGATTTGTGGCAAGGGCAAAAGATCCTCTTGCATGCGGGACGGATGCGTTGGTGATCCCGTGGCATCGGTTCTCACTGATTTACGCATTCCCGCCTATTCTGCTACTACCACGACTCCTTCGCAGGATCAGGCAGGAAAGGAAGTCGGTACTTCTGGTGGCCCCCGCTTGGCCCAGAAGGACTTGGTATGCAGAAATAGTAAGGATGACGGTAGGTTCCCCGTGGACACTACCGGAACGCCCAGACCTGTTATCTCAAGGTCCAGTGTTCCATCCTGCCTTACAAACACTAAATTTGACGGTTTGGCTATTGAGACCCACGTTCTGAAGAGTCGTGGGCTCTCAGGTCCTGTCATATCTACCTTGATTAATGCAAGGAAGCCAGCTTCCAGGATGATTTATCATAGAGTCTGGAAAGCTTATATAACCTGGTGTGAATCCAGAGGTTGGCATCCCAGGAAATATGTCATAGGTAGAATCCTTGATTTTCTACAGATGGGATTAGAGATGAAGCTGGCCTTGAGTACCATCAAGGGCCAGGTCTCTGCTTTATCAGTATTATTTCAGCGGCCACTTGCTTCGCATTCTTTGGTCCGAAACTTTATGCAGGGGGTGATGCGTCTTAATCCTCCGGTTAAAGCGCCCCTAAACCCCTGGGACTTGAATTTGGTCCTGGCTGTGTTACAGAAACGGCCTTTTGAACCAATAAGTCAGATTCCTTTGGTCTTGTTGACAAGGAAATTAATTTTTCTGGTGGCCATCTCTTCTGCTAGAAGAGTATCAGAATTAGCAGCCCTTTCCTGTAAGGAGCCTTATTTGATTATACACAAGGATAGAGTGGTACTACGCCCTCATCCTAGTTTTTTACCGAAGGTGGTTTCTGATTTTCATTTAAACCAAGACATTGTTCTACCTTCCTTTTTTCCAGATCCCTGTTCTCCGGAAGAGAGATCTCTACATTCGTTGGATGTAGTAAGAGCAGTTAAGGCCTATCTAGGGGCAACTACTCAGATCCGCAAGACGGATGTTTTGTTTGTGCTGCCAGAGGGTCCCAATAGAGGACAGGCAGCGTCAAAAGCTACCATTTCTAAATGGATTCGACAGTTGATCATTCAAGCTTACGGTTTGAAACAGAAGATTCCTCCATTTCAGATCAGGGCACATTCCACAAGGGCTATTGGTGCTTCTTGGGCAGTGCATCACCGGGCCTCTATGGCTCAAATCTGCAAGGCCGCAACCTGGTCTTCAGTTCATACATTCACCAGATTCTATCAGGTGGATGTGAGAAGGCATGAGGATATCGCCTTTGGGCGTAGTGTGCTGCAGGCAGCAGTACAGGGTCCTCAGGTCTGATTGCACCCTACTTGGTCGTGGTTCCCCCCCCTCAGGTAGCATTGCTCTGGGACATCCCATCAGTAATTACTGTGGCTCTGTGTCCCGTGATGTTCGAGAAAGAAAATAGGATTTTTTAAAACAGCTTACCTGTAAAATCCTTTTCTTTCGAAGGACATCACGGGACACAGAGGTCCCACCCCTCTTCTAATACACTATATTGCTTGGCTACAAAACTGAGGTATCCCTGCAAGGGGGGGGGGATTATATAGGGGGTTGAACTTCCTGATAGGGTGTGCCAGTGTCCAATCACCAGTGATACCTATATAACCCATCAGTAATTACTGTGGCTCTGTGTCCCGTGATGTCCTTCGAAAGAAAAGGATTTTACAGGTAAGCTGTTTTAAAAAATCCTATTTTTAGAAACACTCCACCCTTTATCATTAAGCCCTGGTTCACACCAGTGCAGCCTGTCCTGCGACTTCACACTTCAAAGTCGCATGACAAGTCGCACCCCATTTGCGGCAATGGATTGTTTTCAAATCGACTTCATTTGTCACAGAGGAGATGGGGGAATCGCATGTTCTTCCATCTCCTCTGCAGGAATCCTTCCGGACTGCTTACAACAGTCCTGAGCCCAGGAACCACCATGGGCAGCGGTGGGAGGGGAGCTGTAAAGCCATCCGGATTAAGTCTCCATGCACACTGGAGCTCATAAACGGCCGTTTTTGGGAGTTTGGGCGTTTTTTTTAACAGCCCATAAATTCCCCTCTATGTTATCCTATGTGTCCATGCACACTTGGATGTTTTTTGGACATTTATCAGCAGTGGAGTTTATGGGCTGTTTTCTGAACACCATAAAATCGCGTTTAGGAGTCCTTTTTCTGACCACAAAAAACGCAAAATAAACGCTGATAAACACTCAAAAACGTGGCTCACCAGTGTTTAAGGTTTTTGAGCCACTGAAAAAAAAAAAAAAAAAAATATATATATATATATATATATATATATATATATATATATAAAATAACGCTAAAAAACGCTGATGCGGAAAAACGCTTAAAAAGCGCTAATAAACGCTATTGTAAAAACGTTAAAAAACGTTGAAAGATTCACTGCAAAGCAACATTATTTTAACGTTGAGTGCGCATGGAGGCTTACATGACGGCCGATCGCTGCAGCCATGATCCTGGCATTAACCATTTCCGTCAGGACTTTTATATACGTTTTTTCAAACGGGAAGTGTATCAGACAAAAAATTCTTCATGTGATGACAGGTCCACTTTAAGGAAATATAAACCTGGTAATAAATATTGCCTCACACAGATCTGCTGTATTACATACAAACAAAATGTGTTGGTATACGTAAATTATGAATATAAATAAAATGGTATAAATATATAAAATGAATAAAATATAAATATATATATAAATATAGAAAGTGAATATATAAAATGTATAAAATATAAATCTATAAAATGACGGAATGATCTCCCCGGGTGTATACGGTTCAGCTGGTGACCAGAGACGTACCCAGAGGCGGCAGCCATACACAATCCAATGATTTTTCAAGAACCCGCTGTTTGTAAACGCACCTTACCAAATGTCATTTATCTGTAGAAGGTTATAAAATTTGACACAATTTGGACACAGCAGCAGCAAAATTCCCCGAAACGCACCGAAGGACGCCGGATTATTACATTTGTCATTCGTACAAGATTGTATATTATTGTAATGCTTGTCTGGAGAGCGCACAGCTGCCGGTTACTGTGCCAGTTGCTGCACATGTGTTATGTGAGGCTCAGAGGATGATACTGATATCATGTGCAGATTATTCTATCATTGATCTCTGTAGAGATATGCAGAGCATTGCTCCATTTCATCTAACCCCCTGACAAATGCCTATTGATATATTCTGAAGATTATTCCATCACTGACCATGGGCGGATCCAGAGTCTTGTCTCGGGAGGGGCACTGCCAGAAAATCCGTTTTTTTTCTGGGCAATTTATCGGGGAAACGGCTGGTGTTGGCGCTTCAATCATCCCAGCACAATGGTTGTTACAGCGTTAGGATGATTGAAGCGCATTATTTCTATTATTACATTGTAATATAAAATGAAATAGTTCAACTCACCATAATGCAGAATCAGTGGGAGCCCTGAGTGTGTCACTTGCCACGTCACTTGCCCCACGTTGCGGATTGTCACTTGCCTGCCACCAGATGCAGATTGTCACTTGCCACATCCCCTGCCACACCTTGTGGATTGTCACTTGCCTGCCACCAGATGCAGATTGTCACTTGCCACATCGCCTGCCACACCTTGTGGATTGTCACTTGCCTGCCACCAGATGCAGATTGTCACTTGCCACATCACCTGCCACACCTTGTGGATTGTCACTTGCCTGCCACCAGATGCAGATTGTCACTTGCCACATCGCCTGCCACACCTTGCGGATTGCCTCGTCACCTGCCACACCTTGTGAATTGTCACTTGCCACGTCACCTGCCACACCTTGCGGATTGCCACGTCACCTGCCACACCTTGTGAATTGTCACTTGCCACGTCACCTGCCACACCTTGCGGATTGCCACGTCACCTGCCACACCTTGTGAATTGTCACTTGCCACGTCACCTGCCACACCTTGCGGATTGCCACTTGCCACGTCACCTGCCACACCTTGCGGATTGCGACTTGCCACGTCACCTGCCACACCTTGTGGATTGTCACTTGCCTGCCACCAGATGCAGATTGTCACTTGCCACATCGCCTGCCACACCTTGTGGATTGTCACTTGCCTGCCACCAGATGCAGATTGTCACTTGCCACATCACCTGCCACACCTTGTGGATTGTCACTTGCCTGCCACCAGATGCAGATTGTCACTTGCCACATCGCCTGCCACACCTTGCGGATTGCCTCGTCACCTGCCACACCTTGTGAATTGTCACTTGCCACGTCACCTGCCACACCTTGCGGATTGCCACGTCACCTGCCACACCTTGTGAATTGTCACTTGCCACGTCACCTGCCACACCTTGCGGATTGCCACTTGCCACGTCACCTGCCACACCTTGCGGATTGCGACTTGCCACGTCACCTGCCACACATTGCGGATTGTCACTTGCCACGTCACCTGCCACATATTGCGGATTGTAACTTGCCACGTCACCTGCCACATCTTGTGGATTGTCACTTGCCTGTTGAGGTGGTGTTTTGGTTGTCTCTTGCTGTGTCCCAGACTCCCAGACTGAGTCAGGCAGCAGAGAGATAATGTAATCTCTCTGCTGCCTGCCCACTGAGGGCGGAAGTTACTGCAGGGATGCAGGGCTGGCGGAGAGAGATGATCTCATCTCTCTGCTCCCCTGCCCCTGGCTAACTGATTGGCCAGCTTCCAAAACACTGAGTCACCTGGCAGCCCGGCCCGCCCACAAATCGCGCCGCCCGCTCACAAACCGCACCACCTGGTCCGCCGGCTATGTTACCTGCCCGAGGAGCCGCCGGCTATGTCACCCGCCGGCGGAGCCGCCGGCTATGTCACCCGCCGGCAGAGCCGCCGGCTATGTCACCCGCTGGCGGAGCCGCCGGCTGTGTCACCCGCCGGCGGAGCCGCCCGCTGTGTCACCCGCTAGCGGAGCCGCCCGTTATGTCACCCGGCCGGCAACAAATTTCTCGGGGGTGGCAATTGCCCCGTTGCCCCCCCCCTGGATCCGCCCCTGTCACTGACCCTTCTAGGGTTCTGCAGAACATTGCTCTGTCTAAAGTCCCCAAACAGATATATTTTGCAGATTATTCCATCACAGACCTCTCTAGAGGTCTGCAGAACATTGCTCCATCCCACTGACCTCCTGCAGATACATAATGATTTACTCTACAGATTATTTCATCACTGACTTCCCTAGATATCTGCAGATCATTGCTCTGTCCCTTCTCCGTCTTAATATATTGATATATTCTGCAGATTATTCCATCACTGACCTTACTAAAGATCTGCAGAACATTGCTCCGTCTCATCTCCCTCCTGCAGATACATAATAATATATTCTGCACAGTGTTCCATCACTTACTTTTCCACAGGTATCCAGAACATTGCTCCATCCCACCTACCTCCCACAGATAAATAATGATATACTCTGCAGATTATTTAATCGTTGACCTCCCTAGAGACCTGCAGAGCATTGCTCCATCCCTTCTCCTTCATGACAAATAGATATTGATATAAACATCTGCAGAACATTGCTCCGTCCCCACCTACCTCCTGCAGATACATATTGATTCTGTATATTCTGCAGATTATTACATCATTGACCTCACCAGAAATCTGTTAATTATTGTTCCATTAAAGCACCCTTCCTACAGATACATATTGATATTTTCTGCAGATTATTCCATCACTGGCCTCTCCAGAGGTTTGCAGAACATTGCTGGATCCTATCTACCTCCTACAGATACTTATTGATATATTCTGAAGATTATTCCCATCATTGACCTCCCTAGAGATCTACAGAACATTACTCCATCCTATTTCCCTCTTGTCAGATACATCTTTATATACAGTATTCTGCAAATTATCCCATCACTGACCTTTCTAGAGATCTACAGAACATTTCTCCATTCCATCTCCCTCTTGACAGATACATATTGATATATGTAGCACCCTCTAGTGTGCAATTAGTGTAGGTAAATTTATTTAGTTGACTCATGGTAACTATGCGAGTCTGTAATTAGGTAGGGTTACGCGTTCTGCCAAGAAAGTTCCCCTCGGCGGATAAGGACCCCCCTCTACTGCACAGGCGCAGCGCTTGCACAGTAGGAGCCGGCGGAAATAGCCGAAGTCGAATAGAATAGAAATCAGCTGTACACGGCGCCTGTAAGAGGGCCCTTCGCTCGCCACGCTTCGGGCACGGCCTCGCTTCACTCGGCACTTTTTTATTCTCCTTCTAGGTCCACTTGGATGGTGGGGCTTGAACCTGGACCCAGGGCGCAGGCGCCGTGTACAGCTGATTGAAGGTTTTCAGCTTCGGCTATTTTCGGCGGCTCCTTAGTCGTTCGTACTGCGCAAGCGCTGCGCCTGCGCAGTACAGGGGGGTCCTTATCCGCCGGGGGAACTTTCTCGGCAAGACACCGGTCAGGCTGGAAGGCTCTGCAGGCAGGGCCGTCTTTAACCACTTGACAACCGGGCACTTAAACCCCCCTCCTGCCCACACCAATTTTCAGCTTTCAGCGCTGTCACACTTTGAATAACAATTACTCTGTCATGTAATACTGTACCCAAATGAATTTTTTGTCCTTTTTTTCATACAAATAGAGATTTCTTTTGGTGGTATTTGATCACCTCTGGGTTTTTTATTTTTTATGCTATAAATGAATAAAAGACTGAAAAATTTTGAAAAAAAAAAACAAATTTTTCTTTGTTTCTGTGACAAAATTTAGCAATTTATTATTTTTTCTCCATAAATTTTGGCCACTATTTATACTGCTACATATCTTTGGTAAAAATAACCCAAATTAGTGGATATTATTTGGTCTTTGTGAAAGTTAGAGAGTCTACAAGCTGTGGCGCAAATCATAAACAATTGATCACACCTGATGTACTAGCGGCCTCATCTCATTTCTTGCAACCAGGAAAGCAAACCAGGAAAGTACAAATACCCCCCAAATGACCCTTTTTTTGAAAGTAGATGTAGCAATGACATTTTTTTTTTTCTAATGCCATATAATGTTAATCTATGGGCTGTGTTATAAATTGGCATTTGGCACCATCTAGTGGCCAAAATGTGAAATGGACTTTGTTTTATTTTCCTTTTCAAGAACATAGAGAGATGTTGCAGGAAGTGACAGTTTGTTTACACTATACAAGAAGTGACCTACCCACAATGCCAAGTGACCTACCCAGCAGCACCCAAGGACTGAACTGCATGCTGGGTAGGTTATAAAAGGATCCGCGTGGCCATCTTTGGTCTCTTCTGGATGCATGGCCTGCCTGCAAGGTTCTGTGAGGAGGTGTTCAACAGACTTGCGGCCTACATCTTGCGGATCGGAACAGCCTTTGATCCTGTCTTACATCACAGCGTGCTGGAGCAGCAGTGTGATCGTTCCAGAGACCCTTGAAGGAGGTAACTGAGGACTCCCGGTCGTCTGTGAAACGGAACAGCGTGACAGCGTGGCTGTAGCCAGGGCCGGACTTACCATTGGGCTTGACTGGGCTCAAGCCCATGTGCCCCGCCCAATAAGGGGCCCTGCCCATTTACGTTTTAAATATCTTCATATATCTTTAGCTAGATCGGATGAAACAGCGGTGACTCACACTGGTCCTCACTTGGCTGCAGCGCTGCTTTGCCCGAGTCTCTCCCTCTGTCTCAGCAGCCGATCAGCGGCGCGGAGAGAGAGACTCTAATGTGTAATTACGTAGCACGGACCAGGAGGAGCCTGGAGGTGGGTGGAGCTGCGCCGTTGGCTTGGCAACCCTGCACTCGTTGCTAGCACCTGGGCCGCCTGGCATACAGTTACACTGACTGCAGGACTCCGCCCCTGGTGAGTGTTGACTCCACCCACCTCCTCCCTCCATCTTGTCCACCTTGCAGTCTTCAGAGCGGCGTGGATACAAGAAGTAGAAGGCTGCGGACACTGACAGTGAAATTACTGGACCCAACCAACTGGACTCCATTGCTTCTGCATGGGAGCCCCTCCCTCCACCAGAGCATCGAATTAATTGACTAAAAGTGAGTAAAAAAAAAAAAAGAATGAATTCATGTGTCAAGTCAAAAAGCAAAATACATGTGGGCCATTATGTATGAAAAAAAAATGCCCCTTTATTCTTGACTTGTTCAATCTTAACCCCTTCAGCTCCGGAACCTTTTACCCCCCCCCCCTTATGACTAGGCCATTTTTTGTGATACTGCGCTGCGTTGCTCCAACTGACTGACAATTACGCGGTTGTGTGATGTTGTAACCCAAGTAAAATTGACGTCCCTTTTTTCCCACTCACTTATGTACTACACACACACACACACACACAATTTATCTTGCACTTTGTTCAATGAGTTATTTTGCTATATTCTTGCAATTGATTTGTTATGATTGCAAGCTTACAAGGTATTTGTTTGTTTTCCAGGTAAATAAGTGTTTTATTCTAATTCTGACCAAGACATTTGTGCATTGCAATAAACACATGATCACTTTGAACTTTTTTAATCATTATTTATTTATTGGAAAAAAAGTTTTTCAAGCTTCAATCAGCGGTCATATAAATAGATTATTACTTTTTTTAACATGTAACACTGTCTATGGTACCAGGCAACATTTTGTTCTATTTAAAGTAATGTATAGAAGGTAGGGCCGAAAGTGACTCAAGCCCAGGGGCCCCCAGCACCCTAAGTCCTGCCCTGGCTGTAGCAAATAGGCTGAGGTCTGGTGGAGGGGAGGCATCGATCTGTATGGACCCAGTGTGGTGAGAGGGCTGCCGCCCACAGTTTATTAACACACGTTTATACTCCTAAACTTTTAACACAGTGTTGCTGGGACCTGTAGTCCCACAGAGAGAATCTTATTCAAGAAGCACTGAGTTTAGACAGGCCTCAAGCCTACCCTTTTCTATACTACTAGCACTGTGTTACATAAAGTTAATTGCAATGGAGACAGTTGCAGGTTACTACACTACAAGCATAATTTTCAACATCCACTTACCTAACCCTGGTTTATTTAACCGTTGGATTACAGTTTATAATTCATAAATAGCTAGCAGAAGACAGAAGAAAGAAAAGACTGCCTCTTTCATTGCAAGGCCTTGCATCCTATTTTTGGTTAATAGAGAGTCTGCACTCTAAAGCAGGGGGAGCTCCCTGGGGATTGCATTTGTGCTTTATTTACTAACATTGTCTTCTTGTGTTACAAGGGTGCACTGGAAGTGAGAAGGTGCCCAGAATTAAGGTATTTCTCATTCTGGCATTAGTCCCACTTGGAGACGCACTTACAGAGATCAGTTAATATAACTTTATATGTACAAACTGTTGTGAATAGTTATTGGGCTGTTGCACTACATTTGTGTGACAGTACAATTATTGTGATTACTGTTCTTATACCAATTCCAGTAAAATTACGTTCCTGGTTAAGTACAATTGGTGTGGAGTGTTGTTCCTTTTTCAGCAGGTGGAACATCAGATACCCAGGTAATAGCAAAGGTATACTATTGTTATACTGCACATTGTAGGGTTATCCTTTACTATTAGCTTCACACTAATGCCCCGTACACACGGTTGGATTTTCCGACGGAAAATGTGTGATAGGACCTTGTTGTTGGAAATTCCGACCGCGTGTGGGCTCCATCACACATTTTCCATCGGATTTTCCGACACACAAAGTTTGAGAGCAGGATATAAAATTTTCCGACAACAAAATCCGTTGTCGGAAATTCCGATCGTGTGTACACAAATCCGACGGACAAAGTGCCACGCATGCTCAGAATAAATAAAGAGATGAAAGCTATTGGCCACTGCCCCGTTTATAGTCCCGACATACGTGTTTTACGTCACCGCGTTCAGAACGATCGGATTTTCTGACAACTTTGTGTGACCGTGTGTATGCAAGACAAGTTTGAGCGAACATCCGTCTGAAAAAATCCTAGGATTTTGTTGTCGGAATGTCCGAACAAAGTCCGACCGTGTGTACGGGGCATAACACTGCACCACAGCTGTGTCAAGGGGATTCAGACAAGTTATTGGGAGTGGAAAAGCAGAGTACAGGCCCAATCAAACATCAGCAGCTCCTTCGGGGGTAAGTGCTACATAGACATTCCAAGGTATTTAGTAAGATGCATGGTGAGGTTTTTGATGTTATCATTTTTTCCCACAATTCTTTGCAAAATTACGTTTTTTGGGGGGGGGTTTTGTTTTTTTTTCACAAAATTGTCATTGTAATAGGTTATTTCTCTCACATGGCATGTGTATACCACAAAAGACACCCCAAAATACATTCTGCTACTCCTCCTGAGTATTACGATACCACATGTGTGGGACTTTTTCACAGCCTGGCCACATACAGAGGCCCAACATGCAGGGAGCACCATCAGGTGTTCTAGGAGCATAAATTACACATCTAACTTGTTGACTACCAATTACACTTTTGAAGGCCCTGGAGCACCAGGACAATGACACGTGATACTGATGTGGCACTGATGACAGATGGCACTGATACGTGGCACTGATGGCACGTGACACTGATGTGGCACTGATGACAGATGGCACTAATATGTGGCACTAATGACACTGATGACAGATGGCACTAATATGTGGCACTGATGACACATGGGACTGATGACAGATGGCACTAATACGTGGCACTGATGACAGATGACATTGATACGTGGCACTGATGACACGTGACACTGACAGGTGGCATTGATGACAGATTGCACTAATACGTGGCACTGATGACACGTGGCACTGATGACAGATGGCACTAATACATGGCACTGATGACAGATGACATTGATACGTGGCACTGATGACACGTGACACTGACAGGTGGCACTGATGACTGATGGCACTGATACGTGGCACTGATGACACGTTACACTGACAGGTAGCACTGGGGGAAGGTGGCACTGGGGGCAGGTGGCACTGACAGGTGGCACTGGGGACAGATGGCACTGACAGGTGGCACCGGGTCACAGATGGCGATGGGGACAGATGGCACTGATAGGTGGCACTGAGGACAGATGGCACTGTGTTAGTGTAACTGATTTTTTTCACTCCCGCTGCAGCACGGAAGCTCTCCCTCCTCACACGCTGTCTCTGTGTGAGGAGGGAGAGACGGCAATGAGAGATGATCTCATCTCTCATTGGACAATCCGATCGAGTGCTAAAACAGGAGGATGTCCAGGGACGCCCTTCTGGCAATTGAGCGCCGAGCTGTAGCCGTCTTTCGGCTATAGCGCAGGCGCAAGGTGGTTATAATTGACTGGACCCTGGGCAAACATTTTCTTGCGCCCTCCCGAATCCACTTGTCAACTGTTTTCAAGCAGTGTGAGCTCAAGGGGCAGCTGCTTTGGGCCCCACAACAATGTCTGGGCCCGGGGCAGCTGCCCCTTTTGCCCTGTCTTAAAGACAGCCCTGTCTGCAGGGCAGGTCTCTGGTACCTCCCCCTGGCTCTAGAAGCTTGGATAAGCTTCTGGAAGTTAGTGGGCGGAGGTTAGGAGGTCTTGATCTGCATACTTAAGAGAATCTGGCCAATCCCTGGGCAGAAGGCACTGGCAGGGAAGCTGGGTCAGCCCTTAAATATGGTGGAGCCCAAGCAGCAGGGGAGTCGGATGGAAGATGGAGTGATGAAGTTGCTATTGTGTGGCCTGGGAGGGCACCCGGGTCTGAGGGCTTCCCCCCCCCAGGCTGGGAGCTGAGGAAGGGAAGGAGAGGAAGCCTAAGAGAGGAGTCTCCATCACCTTTGGACATTCTGGCTGGCATGGGAAGATCTGATCAGTTGGAGGCCTGAACAGGAGTCTTGCCCAGTGCAGCGGGGAGCAAAGGACAGTGTGAGTACCTCAGCACACCCAGGGGCGTACAAGGGGAAAGACTGACAGATGTAGCATACTTTCCAAGGACAGCGTTGTGCTAAATCCTGATGTCTGGATTGCAGTTGGAAATGCATGTTGCCTGGCTGTGCAGGAATAGGGGGAACCAGTAACCAGTGGCTCCTGCTTAAGTTGCTCTACATATATTCTACAGATTATTCCATCACTGATCTCTATAGTGCTCAGCAGAACATTGCTCCATCCCATCTTCCTACTCAAAGATACATATTGATATATTCTTCAGATTATCTCATCTCTGACCTCTCTAGGGACCTGCAGAACATTGCTCTGTCCTACCCCCCTCCTGACAGATATTTATGGATACATTCTGCATATTATCTCATCACTGACCTCAGTGGAAATCTGTTGAACATTGTTCCTTCACAACACCCTTTCTACAGATACATATTGATATATTCTGCAGATGATTCCATCACTGACTTCTCTGGAGGTTTGAAGAACATTGCTGGATCCTATCTACCTCCTGCAGATACTGATATACTCTGCAGATTATTCTATCACGGACCTCTCTTGAGATCTGCAGAACATTGCTCCATCTCATCTCCCTCTTGCCAGATACATATTGAAATATTTTGCAGACTATTCATATCTTGATATTTTTGCATCTCCAGTCTGCAGAAATAAAGTGTGACACCACCCCGGACTGGGAGGAGGAGGAGGGGGTGTCACTGTGAGGTCATTACAGAGAGATTTATCTCATGTGTGTTTTTATCAGATCTGAAATAATTTGAGGCCTTTGTGAGACACTGAAGACTCCTGCAATAAACTCATCCACTCTAAAATCACATCTCCCCATTCCATAGTGGGGGCCCAGAGACCTCATTTTCTTTTTTCTTTTTTTTTCTTTTTTTTCTTTAGCCATGCACAGTACAGGGAACACCAACCAGTGTGGGGTGGCTAGAGAATCCCATCGGCCCAAGGGCATATTGGATGTGTGGGCAGAAGCAGGGTCTTGGTAGAGATGGCCGAAAAAAATAAAAGGGTGGGTGAAGTTCTCCGATAGGGGTCTCGCAGCAGAACTGCTGCAACCGTCAGGCAGGAAGCTGTTCTCCGGCCAGGCCGTTAGGAAGGGCAGAGGTGGTCAAGGGGTGAAACAGAACATGGCAGTTAGGACTCACGTGCCCGTTCCAAGAAGGCGCTCGGGATCTTCTCCTGGTTCTCTGCGGACGGGCTTGTGGCGGGCCTCGGTGTGTGAAGATGCCTGATCTGCCGATGGGGCGTGGGAGGAATTGGAGCCAATCCAGGACCTGTGTTGGGTCTGATTCAAGGAATGAGAAAAGAGCCGGCAGCCTTGCTGGCGTATGCAGGGTGAAGGAAGCCGCGTCGTTGCAGAATGTGACGACCAGCAGGTAGCCCCAACGGTAGGTACAGCCTGGTTGTTTTGCCAGCTCCAGGACCAGGCGTAAGAGGGCCCTGCGTCAAAGTGTCGCCCTAGAGAGATCAGGCAGGATTTTAATCGGGGCTCTGTGTTCCCAGGCACTGCGCAGGATGTCCTCCTTCTGTGTGTAGCGGTAAAATCTGAACACTACATCCCGCAGTCTGTCAGGATCCGAGGACCTAGGGCCCAGCGCTCTGTGGACTCTGTCCAGCTCTAGCGTCATGGGAGGAGTCTCCAATACCTTGCGGAAAATCGTGGCAACCGTGTCCCCCAGATCTTCGGCACCCGTGGCCTCCGGGAGACCACAGAGCCGCAGGTTGTTGCGGCGGCTTTGGTCCTCGATGTCCTCCAGGTGGAGTTGTAATGCAATGGCCATGTCATGATGTGCGTCTCGTGATTGCTCCAGGACCACTACCCAATGTTCCAGAGTGGAGAAAGGCGCTTCTCCTGCAGTTACTCTGTCCGTGAGCGTGTTAACATCATCTCTCACTTCCTGCATGTCCTGGCGGTGAGTTTCCTCCAGCCGGAGGATCAGGGCCTCAATGTCCGTCCTGGTGGAGAGGGCTTGTAATAGTGACCAAATGTCTTGGTGTCAGAAACCATGAACCAGACGGAGACAGAAGTACATTAAAATCAAACTTGTTTTAATTAATAAAAATAAAAAGGTAAATAGAGTAAGCGCGGTCAAAGTATAGCCAGAGTCCAGTAACCTAATCGGGTAGTCAGCCAAGCCAGAGTTCAGTAACCATATCGGGTAATCAGTCAAGCCAGAAGTCAGGGATCCAAGTAAAGGAACAGCAAGCAGGATAAGGAGCCAGAAGGTATGTCAGTAATGCCAGTCTTTAAACAGGAACGCAGGAGATGGTTTCTTGTGATGTGACCAAGGCAAAGGCAGGAATGAAGTGAGCTGGAGATCTTTAAGTAGGCAGGACTGATGAGCAGATCCACAACAGCTGGTTAACTGTGGAGAGAGATGAGAGCTGGCAATTAGCCGACAGCTGAGCGGCCAGCTTAGAGAAGGAAGGGCTGAGCCAGCCCTGACACTTGGTCAAGTTGGCTTGCGCCTGGTAGTTGTGGGGAGGTAGCCATCTCAGGTCGAAAGGCCCCCAGTGTCTCTGAGAAACAGTCCAAAGAGGCAGATGGTCTGGGAGATGGGGACCGCATGTCTGAAGTCTGGGCCTCCTGGGGGTGCCGCGTGGAGCCGCCATTCTAGTGCCCGGGGAGAGTCTCTGGATTTGTGAGAAGTATTGTTGTATATCTCCTTTTGACCTGCTGGAACGGGTCACCCCTGTTGACGCTCTCGGTCTATGCCGTTTTGCAGATAGCATACCGGTGATATCTGGTTGATTTTGCTGGGAAGGGCAGGGTGAGGCCGGGAGCTCTCAAAATATGCGACTTCATTCGGTCATGTCCAGGCCGGGCCCCTGTCAGACTTCACTTTCTGCATATTTGCTTCAGATTAGTGCCTTATGCCCCGTACACACGGTCGGACATTGATCGGACATTCCGACAACAAAATCCTAGGATTTTTTCCGATGGATGTTGGCTCAAACTTGTCTTGCATACACACGGTCACACAAAGTTGTCGGAAAATCCGATCGTTCTGAGCGCGGTGACGTAAAACACGTACATCGGAACTATAAACGGGGCAGTAGCCAATAGCTTTCATCTCTTTATTTATTCTGAGCATGCGTGGCATTTGTGCGTCGGATTTGTGTACACACAATCGGAAATTCCGACAACGGATTTTGTTGTCGGAAAATTTTATAGCCTGCTCTCAAACTTTGTGTGTCGGAAAATCCGATGGAAAATGTGTGATGGAGCCCACACATGGTCGGAATTTCCGACAACAAGGTCCTATCACACATTTTCCGTCAGAAAATCCGACCGTGTGTACGGGGCATTATGGTGTAGCTGAAGGATCAGTATGACAGCCAGGCAGTTTCAGGAGGTCAGCAAAGACACTTCAGTGTTTTTCCTTTTTATTCTTGATGGGATATTACTTGATTTCTATCTAGAACATTAAGGGTCAGCTCACAACAAAATGCGGTGCTGGAAAGGTGCGTTCCATGTGCATTTCCTGCGGCTGCAAACATGCTGCATTTGCAAGATGCACGCGGGTGCTAATGCATTGGTAATAGCACCCCAAATGCAGCATGTCTGCGGCCACCAAATCTCATGGTACTGCGGTATGGTGCAGTGCATTCTGAAAAAGTTGTGCTTGCACTACTTATTCCGCAATCCTGTACGTTTTGCAGCCCAGCTGTAAAAACTGGACCACACAGCAACACGCACATTTGAACGCACGTGTTCCAGTGTAAACTGGACCTCTTTTATGATAAGGTTCACTCACCCACGAGCCTCGTGAACAATAACCGAAGAATTGCCTTTAAAGGGGTTGTAAACCCTTGTGTTTTTCCACCTTTATGCATCCTATGCATACAGGTGAAAAAACTTCTGACACTGACCGGCCCCCTAGCCCCCCGTTTTACTGTTTTAGTCCGTTCGTTCCCTTAGCGGAGACAGGTTCTACCTCTCTGCCCAGGGTTCACGGCTCTTGACTGGATACATTGATAGCAGCGCAGCGATTGGCTCCCGCTGCTATTCATCAAATCCAATGACACGGGCGCCGGGGGGCGGGGGCAAGTCCGGCATTCCGTGTCTATGCATGCACATGCTGGACTCGGGAGCGCTCCCGCAAGGTAACCCCCATGGAGAGCGCTTCTCCCGGGAGGCGCCACGGGGGGACCCCAGAAGACGAGGTTCAGGACCACTCTGTGTAAAATGAAGTGCACAGTGGAGGTAAGTATGATATGTTTGTTATTTTTTTTAAAACGAGGATTTACAATCACTTTAACCAGTTGCCGACCGCCGCACGACGATGTACGTCGACAGAGCGGCACGGGCAGGCAAAAGGACTTACAGGTACGTCCTTGCCTGCCCGCGGGTGGGGGGTCCGATCGGACCCCCCCCCGGTGCCTGCGGCGGTCGGCAAATCTCCCCCGGCGATCGGTGGTGAGGGGGAGGCCATCCATTCGTGGCCCCCCCTCGCGATCGCTCCCAGCCAATGGGATCATTTCCCTGCCTCTGTATTGTACACAGAGGCAGAGGAAATGATGTCATCTCTCCTCGGCTCGGTATTTTCCGTTCCGGGCCGAGGAGAGAAGACTGTAATGTGAGTGCACCAACACACACACACACAGTAGAACATGCCAGGCACACAAAACACCCCGATCGCCCCCCGATCCCCCCCCAATCACCCCACTCCCCGTCACAAACTGACACCAAGCAGGTTTTTTTTTTTTTCTGATTACTGTATTGGTGTTAGTTTGTGACAGTTACAGTGTTAGGGCAGTGAGTGTTAGGCCCCCTTTAGGTCTAGGATACCCCCCTAACCCCCCCTAATAAAGTTTTAACCCCTTGATCACCCCCCCGTCACCAGTGTCGCTAAGCGATCATTTTTCTGATCGCTGTATTAGTGTCGCTGGTGACGCTGGTTAAGGACGTAAATATTTAGGTTCGCCGTCAGCGTTTTATAGCGACAAGAACCCCCATATACTATCTAATAAATGTTTTAACCCCTTGATTGCCCCCTAGTTAACCCTTTCACCACTGATCACCGTATACCCATTACGGGTGACGCTGGTTAGTTCGTTTATTTTTTATAGTGTCAGGACACCCGCCGTTTATTACCGAATAAAGGTTTAGCCCCCTGATCACCCGGCGGTGATATGCGTCGCCCCAGGCAGCGTCAGATTAGCGCCAGTACCGCTAACACCCACGCACGCAGCATACGCCTCCCTTAGTGGTATAGTATCTGATCGGATCAATATCTGATCCGATCAGATCTATACTGGCGTCCCCAGCAGTTTAGGGTTCCCAAAAACGCAGTGTTAGCGGGATCAGCCCAGATACCTGCTAGCACCAGCGTTTTGCCCCTCCGCCCGGCCCAGCCCAGCCCACCCAAGTGCAGTATCGATCGATCACTGTCACTTACAAAACACTAAACGCATAACTGCAGCGTTCGCAGAGTCAGGCCTGATCCCTGCGATCGTTAACAGTTTTTTTGGTAGCGTTTTGGTGAACTGGCAAGCGCCAGCGGCCTAGTACACCCCGGTCGTAGTCAAACCAGCACTGCAGTAACACTTGGTGACGTGGCGAGTCCCATAAGTGCAGTTCAAGCTGGTGAGGTGGCAAGCACAAATAGTGTCCCGCTGCCACCAAAAAGACAAACACAGGCCCGTCGTGCCCATAATGCCCTTCCTGCTGCATTCGCCAATCCTAATTGGGAACCCACCACTTCTGCAGCGCCCGTACTTCCCCCATTCACATCCCCAACCAAATGCAGTCGGCTGCATGAGAGGCATTTTCTTTATGTCCTCCCGAGTACCCCTACCCAACGAACCCCCCCAAAAAAGATGTTGTGTCTGCAGCAAACGCGGATATAGGCGTGACACCCGCTATTATTGTCCCTCCTGTCCTGACAATCCTGGTCTTTGCATTGGTGAATGTTTTGAACGCTACCATTCACTAGTTGAGTATTAGCGTAGGGTACAGCATTACACAGACTAGGCACACTTTCACAGGGTCTCCCAAGATGCCATCGCATTTTGAGAGACCCGAACCTGGAACCGGTTACCGTTATAAAAGTTACAGTTACAAAAAAAGTGTAAAAAAAAAAAAAAACACAAACAAAAATATAAAATAAAAAATAATAGTTGTCGTTTTATTGTTCTCTCTCTATTCTCTCTCTCTCTATTCTCTCTATTGTTCTGCTCTTTTTTACTGTATTCTATTCTGCAATGTTTTATTGTTATTATGTTTTATCATGTTTGCTTTTCAGGTATGCAATTTTTTATACTTTACCGTTTACTGTGCTTTATTGTTAACCATTTTTTTGTCTTCAGGTACACCATTCACGACTTTGAGTGGTTATACCAAAATGATGCTTGCAGGTTTAGGTATCATCTTGGTATCATTCTTTTCAGCCAGTGGTCGGCTTTCATGTAAAAGCAATCCTAGCGGCTAATTAGCCTCTAGACTGCTTTTACAAGCAGTGGGAGAGAATGCCCCCCCCCCCCCCACCGTCTTACGTGTTTTTCTCTGGCTCTCCTGTCTCGACAGGGAACCTGAGAATGCAGCCGGTGATTCAGCCAGCTGACCATAGAGCTGATCAGAGACCAGAGTGGCTCCAAACATCTCTATGGCCTAAGAAACCGGAAGCTACGAGCATTTTATGACTTAGATTTCGCCGGATGTAAATAGCGCCATTGGGAAATTGGGGAAGCTATTTGCTGAGTGGTATAGTGAGTATTTTGCAGACCTCACTTTTTGTCACAAAGTTTTGAAAATTAAAAAAAACAAAAAAAAAACAAATGAGAGCTGCAAAATACTCACCATGCCTCTCAGCAAATAGCTTGGGGTGTCTACTTTCCAAAATGGGGTCATTTGGGGGGGGGTTTGTGCCACCTGGGCATTCCATGACCTCCGAAACTGTGATAGGCAGTGAAGAGTGAAATCAAAAATGTACACCCTTAGAAATCCTGAAGGCGGTGCTTGGTTTTCGGGGCCCCGTATGCGGCTAGGCTCCCAAAAAGTCCCACACATGTGGTATCCCCATACTCAGGAGAAGTAGCTAAATGTATTTTGGGGTGCAATTCCACATATGCCCATGGCCTGTGTGAGCAATATATCATTTAGTGACAACTTTTTGTAATTTTTTTTTTGTCATTATTCAATCACTTGGGACAAAAAAAATGAATATTTAATGGGCTCAACATGCCTCTCAGCAATTTCCTTGGGGTGTCTACTTTCCAAAATGGGGTCATTTGTGGGGGTTTTGTACTGCCCTGCCATTTTAGCACCTCAAGAAACGACATAGGCAGTCATAAATTAAAGGCTGTGTAAATTCCAGAAAATGTACCCTAGTTTGTAGGCGCTATAACTTTTGCGCAAACCAATAAATATACACTTATTGACATTTTTTTTACCAAAGACATGTGGCCAAATACATTTTGGCCTAAATGCATGACTAAAATTGAGTTTATTGGATTTTTTTTAGAACAAAAAGTAGAAAATATAATTTTTTTTCAAAATTTTCGGTCTTTTTCCGTGTATAGCGCAAAAAATAAAAACGGCAGAGGTGATCAAATACCATCAAAAGAAAGCTCTATTTATGGGAAGAAAAGGACGCAAATTTCGTTTGGGTATAGCATTGCATGACCGCGCAATTAGCAGTTAAAGCGACGCAGTGCCAAATTGGAAAAAGTGCTCTGGTCAGGAAGGGGGTAAATCCTTCCGGGGCTGAAGTGGTTAAAGGGGTTGTAAAGGTAAAATTTTTATTTTTTAAAAATAACAAACATGTTATACTTACCTTCACTGTGCAGCTCGTTCTGCACAGAGTGGCCCCGAACCTGGTCTTCTGGGGTCCCTCGGCGGCTGTTTCAGCTCCTCCCCGCAAGCATTAACCACCTTAATGCGAGCTCCCTCGCATGGTGGTTAGTGCTTGCGGGCGCGCTCCCCTGATACAGCCGGCGGCTATAGCCGCTCACTGTATCACTCGGCCCCGCCCCCCAGCGCGCCGCGTCATTGGATGTGATTGACAGCAGCGCGAGCCAATGGCTGCGCTGCTTCCAATCCATCCACTGTAGCCAATCAGCGGCCAGTGTGAGCGGAGGAATAGATGTCGGGAACGCGAAGCTGACTTTCGAGGCGTCAGGTAAGTAAAACAGGGGGCTGGGGGCGGCGGTATTGTCAGAAGTTTTTTCACCTTAATGCATAGAATGCATTAAGGTGAAAAAATTTTTACCTTTACAACCCCTTTAAGATTTCGGTAACATAAAATGTTCCTCTGACCTGGTGTCTGCACTAATAAGTTTCCATGTCAGCCTCATAAAGGACTCAGAAAGGAATTTGGCTTTGGAGAAAGCTCTTATACTTCCATTTGACATGAAGATGGAGGTTATATAGATAATTCCAGGATTAGCCTAACGATCCCATAAATTAAAGGTCTTTAAGATCTCCATTTAATGGGGTCATCCTCAGGCCTCACTTATGTCTGTTACCTATAAAGGCAGATTGATATATATATATCCCCCAAACAGGGACAATCTCTATTTTATGTGCGTGGGGATATTGGGGGGGGGCGGGGTCATTTCCTGCACGTAAGATGACCCAAGGATGCTAATTTTGATCTAAAGCTACAGTTGAAACGTTGTGTTATGTATATAAGAATCCATAAAGCTTGATTAACAGACAATTTTAACCATTTGTCTGTCTCAGACCCGGGCCTCTCCTCCACCCGGAGCACTGGCGTCTGGCGCCACGGCCATTTAGTCTTTAAATGGTTAGTTAACATATGCAGCTTGGCGTTCAGGCAACAGGTTGCTATGCCTAAGCCAAGCCTACCTGCTACTGTGACCCCAGTCAGTGTCTTCAGTGGCTCTGTGACCTAGGGTTCGCACCTGTCCAGGATTCACCCGGACAGTTCGGGTTAGACTGCCTGAAACCCGGAAACATTATTTAGACTGGACTATGGCTTCCCAGCAGGGTTGCTGGCTGCAGTTGTCTGAGCTGAGAGTGTCTGTTACATTCTATCACACTGCCCAAAGCCAGCACTAACGACCCCCCCCCCCCAAACACACACAAAGAGGAGAGAGGGCTCGATCTGCACCTCTTCCCCCCGCCCCTACCCCTCTGTGTCTGCCCACACTCCAATCCCCGGCGCTGTGCCTCAGAATAGGAAAGTGGGGGTGGAAATTTGAAGTCCAGCAGCCTCAGATACATCTGGATGAGAGGTTATGACTGCCAAGGGGTGAGTGAGCTCACCATCCATCTCTGTCTGTGACTGAAGTCTCCCCCTTCTCTCTCCTGCCTCTGAGTACATCAAGGCAAATTAGGGTTCTCAGAGCACCCCTTACATCAGAGTTCCCCAATACACCAGAGGCCAGTGTTTCCCCTTACATCAGAGTCTTCTCCATACATTAGAGTTCTCAGTGTTCCCACTTAAATCAGGGTTCCCAGAGCATCCCTTATGTTAGAGTCCCCAGAGTTCTCCCTTACATCAGAGTCTGCAGAGTCCCCCCTTACAGTGAACGGGAACTCTGCGAGTTCAGATGTAAAAGGGAAACTCTGTGGACTTTGATGTAAAGAGGGACTCTTGTTATTAACTTCATATGATTAGAAATGTTATTTATTAGCAAAATATTTGTATAGTTTATACTATTAAAAGAAATTGCCGTGCGCCGCTAAAGTGTTCGAGTTTGACTTGAAGAAAAGGTGGCAACACTACTGTGACCCCCCAGTATGTTAAAGTGACCGAGCTCTTGTGCCTCCAGTGACTCTGTGATCCTTGTGCCTCCAGTGACCCCAGAGCTCCTGTGCCTCCAAAGGCTTAGTGACCCTAGTGTCTCTCTTGACCCCAGAGCTCCTGAGCCACCAGTGGCTGTGTGACTCCTGAGCACGCTAGTGACCCCAGTGTATCTGGTGACCCCAGAGCACCCGTGGCCCACTGTGCACTCTAGTGACCCAATGGCCCCAGAGCTTATGTGCCTTCAATGACCCTGTGACCCCTATGCACATCTGAACCGCTTGCCATCATTCAGTCACTTTGTATACAGTACTCACAGACTCACTGAGTTGCAGAATTCATAGACAGAACATCCTGTGATCACATTACCATAGAACAGGGGTAGGCAATCTTTTGAGCACAGTGTGCCAAAAAATGTTTTCAAAGAAACTGAGCGTGCCGATTTTATAACAAAAAAATGTCAACTTCAGACTCTCAATCACGAAAAGGATTTTTAATAAAGTAAATGCCGTAAACTACTTTAGTAGTGAGAAATTAACATCCTGCACTCACACCTCAGATGAGCCCCAATTCATGCACCTTCACACCTCACTGTACTCCCTGCAAATCTGTTTCACCACTGTACCCCCCTGCACATCTGCCCCACCACTGTACCCCCCTGCACATCTGCTCCACCACTGTACCCCCCTGCACATCTGCTCCACCACTGTACCCCCCTGCACATCTGCTCCACCACTGTAACTGCCCTGCTCATCTGCCCCAACAATGTACCACCTTTCTCATCTGCCCCACCACTGTACTACCCTGCACATCTGCCCCACCTCTTTCCCCCCCTGCTCATCTGTCCCACCACTTTAACCCCCTGTACATCTGCCCCACTACTGTACCACCCTGCTCTTCTGTCCCACTACTGTAACCCCCGGCTCATCTGCCCCACCACTGTACCTCCATGCACATCTGCTCCACCACTGAACCATCTGCTCATCTGTCCTAACAGTAAACTTATTTGCTCTTCTGCCCCACCACTGTAACCCCCTTTCTCATCTACCCCACGACTATACCTCCCGCACATCTGTCCCACCTCTGTTCGCCCTGCTCTTCTGCCCCACCACTGTAACCCCCTGCTCAGCTGTCCCACCAATGTACCTCCTTTCTCCTCTGCCCCAACACTGAACCCCCCCCCGCTCATCTTTCCCACCACTGTAACCCCCTTCTCATCTGTCCCACCACTGTACCCCCCTGCTTTTCTGTCCCACCACTGTACCTGCTGCACATCTGCCCCACTACTGTATCCCCTTGCTCTTCTGTCCCACCACTGTAACCCCCCTGCTCATCTACCCCATCAATGTACCCCTTTTCTCATCTGCCCCACCAGTGTACCTCCCTGCACATCTGCTCCACCGCCGTATCCCCATGCTCTTCTGCCTCACTACTGAATCACCTTCTCATCTGTCCTAACACTGAACCCATCTGCTGCACCACTGTAACCCGCTTTCTCATCTGCCCCATCAATGTACCTCCTGCACATCTGTCTCACCTCTGTGCCCCCTGCTCTTCTGCCCCACCTCTGTTCCCCCTGTTCTCCTGCCCCACCACTGTTCCCCCTGCTCTCCTGCCCCACCAATGTTTCCCCTGCTCTCCTGCCCCACCAATGTAACCCCCTGCTCATCTGCCCCACCAATACACCTACTTTCACATCTGCCCCACTGCTCTACCCCCTTGAACCCTCCTGCTCATCTGGCCAAACACTGAACCCCCCTGCCCATCTGGGCTGTCACTGTACCCCCCTGCTCTTCTGTCCCACTGCTGAACCCCCTTCTCATCTCTTCCACCAATGTACCTCCCTGCACATCTGTCCCACCGCTGTACCCTCCTGCTCTTCTGTTCCACCTCTGAACCCCTCCTGCTCATTTTCCCCACAGCTGTACCCTCCTGCTCATCATTGATATGCGTGATATGCAGAGTGGAAGCATAGATGAGACACCTCTACCTGTCCTGGCACACTCATCCTGCTGATCCACCTCTCGCATCCAGCCCACGTGCTTGTATGTGATGTATGTGATATATAGGATGTATGTGATGTCACATACAAGCATATGGAATGGATGCACAATGATGAGCTCAGGTCAGGGGCATTTTCTGAAAGCAGTGGGCCTGTGTGCAGGATCATAAGTTGGGCCCCCGCAGCTGAGAAAAAGTGGTTGGGTGTGATTTTCATTGCGCTGAATACTGGCTCTGGCTTAAAGGGACACAGAGTGCAGAGGGGTTCCGTAGTGAGTGACGCAAAGGTTCAGGAATAATTTCAACAAAGTTCCCAGAAGCTCAACAATAATTCCACAAACTTTCTGAGATTGGTAGTGGCAACCAAGAGAGTCATCTTCCTCCAGATGGTGGGCGGGGCTAGGAGGACTGTGATTGGCTTTAGCAGTGGCCAACACAGTCCTCCTCCTCCTGGAAACAGGGAGCGCCCCCCCAGCAGAACTGCACCCAATCTCTTCCCCATCGCAAAAGCTGACGATCGCAGCTACAGTAAAGTTAGAGAACCAAACAATGTTTCCCATCTTTTACAATGTATGGGGGCAGAGTGCCTCCCCCTCAGTGCAGGTGTGGTGTGAGGAATTCTGAAATTGGAATGCATTAGTGTCTCACCGACACTTCCCTGTGCTGCTCTGCTGATGGAGAGGGAGTCGAGTGCCGGCAAAAGAGGCTTCGTGTTCCGCTTGCGGTACCAGTGCCGGGTGTTGCCTACCCCTGCCATAGAATAACACACTATAACACTGCAGTGCCACCTGCTGGATAGATAGGTTAATTGCATACAGTATTGTCAGTTTATTAGCAACTATGCTGTTGTACTTCCAACAATTAGTAGGGCTGTTTCATTTGCATGTTTCGGGTAGATTGTAGTCAGGTACATCTCTGGTACATGTGCATCAATTTACATTAATTTTTCAAGCACTGGTTGAGGGTGCAAAAATATCATCTTCTGTGGGGTCCAGGATGGCTTTTAGCCAAGCTCAGTGGCTTAAGCAAAAGCACTGGGAGCATAAACATCTGATTTGAGCATCTGATAGTGTTTCCAGGCTGTCGCTGTGCTGATCTCCATCATCGTTCCATCACCCCGACTTAAACGGAAAAATATATATTTATTTATCCTTTAAGGAGTAATAAGGAGATGACAGAAGTGGGGAAATTGATCATTTCTGTGAGCTCTCCCAGCTTTTCTAAATTTTAACTGTGAGCACGATTAACAATGTGATGGGTGAGAGAGGCCCCTGACTTTCTGCAACGTCACTATTATAACTGATGAAGAATTTCAGTAATATATAATGTCTGCCTACATTTAAAGCTTTTTGTTGCAGCTGTTGCTTGTTTCCAGTATAATGTAAAGCCCAACACTTAAAAAAATAAAAAAATAAAAATTAGTCCCCCAGTATTTATAATGAAAAATCAGCTCTGTCCCACACAGTAATTACTTTCTGCCACTAGATGTCCTCAGTCTTCCAGGTTGAATGGAGCACAGCCCAAGCTTGAGGACATACTGTGAGTACCGGGAGTCATGATCACCCTAAGCCTGAAATGAAATTTTAAGCTATTACGCAGGGGGTTAAAGTCATTTCATATAAAAAAAAAAAAAGGATTTTTTAAAAGTTAAAATAATTAATCACATACGGTATTATGTTCAAATGTTTTTACTAATTTTTGAGACTTTACTGTAAGGACATCTAACTCGTAGTTCAACCCCACACTGTCTAATTCCATAAGGTTCCACCCGAATTATGCTGGACATAGTTTCCTGAAAACATCATAGCACCCTGCCTCAGAACTCATCTCAAGAGCCCTCAGCCCTGATGCAAGCAGTGGGCTGACTTTTGGGAGGAGCTATGTAGTTATTAAAATGCTTTGATCGGTGGACCTCATTGTGGAGGAGTGGGCATTCCTAGGCAGGTGATACTGAGCCTCAGTGATTAAAAGAACTGAAATCCAATGAATGAAAGGGGCGGGCCAAGGACAATCAGGCTGGAGAGGAAAGAACTAAATCAGGATGGATATCCTCCAGCCAAGAAATGAGGTGGGATTTATCTGACTTGCTTCAGTTTCTAATGCACATTGTGAGAAACTCAATTGCTTACCTGAGTAAGCAATTTTAGCCCAGAAGAGGAGTCTGTACAACTGTTCAAGACTAAAACTGGAGTTCAGCTTTAAGACAGAGCTCCGCTACCTCGTCAAAGGAAGATAAATCTTGTTTCTTCAGTACGGGTAGGATTCTGTTTCAACCAGTTCAACTTGAGAAGGATGAGAAAGACAAATGGCTGAATTCCATCTGCTACAGATGAACTTGTACTATTTTCCATTGTTGATATTGAAGCTGTGGTCTCTTGCAATGGAGTTTACAGAATGTTGATCTTGAAGTGTATGGAATCGCATTCAGCGGGCCCGTGCCAACCAGGCGACAATTATTTACACAACGTCCAGTGTGTAGGGAGAGGCCATCCAGCTGGAGGAGTCCTGGAATCTGTTACCATCTCATTTGACATGGAGAACTGAAGGGACCCACAGACATCATAGGGTGCTCAGAGGCAAAAGATTTCTCTTCCCCAAGATCTTGCCCTGAACTTGCATGCCCAGCCACACAAGTGTGCAGGTCTGAGGGAAGAATGCAGCAAAACACCTCCAATGATTGCTCACCCCCAATAGACGCACATTGATACTACACTATATGACCACCTGACCATCACACCCATATGGGCTTGTTGGACATCCCATTCAAAATCTTAGCCATTAATATGGAGTTGACTCCTTTCCACCCCATGGCCATTAATATTGAGTTGACCCCTTTCACCCATGGCCATTAATATGAAGTTGACCCCTTTCCCCCATGACCATTATTATGGAGTTGACTCCTTTCCCTATGGCCATTAATATGGAGTTGACCCCTTCCCACCTTGGCCATTAATATGGAGTTGACTCCTTTCCCCCATGGCCATTAATATGGAGTTGACTCCTTTCCCCCATGGCCATTAATATGGAGTTGACTCCTTTCCCCTATGGCCATTCATATGGAGTTGACTCCTTTCCCCCATGGCCATTAATATGGAGTTGACTCCTTTCCCCCATGGCCATTAATATGGAGTCGACCCCTTCCCCCCTTGGCCATTAATATGGAGTTGACTCCTTTCCCCCATGGCCATTAATATGGAGTCGACCCTTTCCCCCCTGGCCATTAATATGGAGTTTACTCCTTTCCCCCATGTCCATTAATATGGAGTCGACCCCTTCCCCCCTTGGCCATTAATATGGAGTTGACTCCTTTCCCCCATGGCCATTTATATGGAGTCGACCCTTTCCCCTCTGGCCATTAATATTTGACTCCTTTCCTTCATGACTAATATTACGGGGTTGACCCCCCCCCCCCCCATGACCATTATTATGGAGTTGCCTCCTTCCCACCATGACCATTAACCACTTGCCTACAGGACCAATTCTGACACTTCTCACGTACATGTAAAAATCAACATTCTTTTGCTAGAAAATTACTTAGAAGTCCCAAACAATATATAAATATAATTTTTTTAGCAGAGGCCCTATAAAATAACATTTTTTTTTTTTTTTGGAAAAATACACTTTAATGAATTTAATTGAACACAAACACAATATAATACTCAATTTTTTAAATATAAAAGATGATGTTATGCTGAGTAAGTAGATATCTAAAATGTCATGCTTTAAAATTGCGTCCGCCTGTGGAATGGGGCCAAACTACGATAGCTAAATTCTCTGTAGGCAATGCTTTAAATGCCTTTACAGGTTATCAGTTTTGAGATGCACAGGCGGTCTAGTGCTAGAATTATTGCTCTCACGCTGATGTTTCGTGACAATGCCTCACAAGTGTGGCGCGATCATCGTTTACATATACGTATGGGACTTTCATATGCGTTTGCATTTGCTCGTAAGCACAAGAGGATGGAGGCGCTTGACTTTTTTTTATTATTATTATTTATTTTATCCAAAACTTTTTTTCACTGACTCTTTAATTTTTTTTTTTTTTGTATTAAAGTGGAGTTCCACCCAAAAAAAATTAATGTACATGAAAAAAAATAAAAATACATTTGGAGACATTTTTTTATTTTACTCACCTCTTTAATGCCTGTTGCTAGGGGGTCCCTCGTAATCTGCCTCCTTCGGCGCCTGGGCTCCTGACGTCACCTCTCCCCGCTCCCTCTCAGCGCATGTGACAGGTCCCAGATGATTGCACGGCCAGTCACGGCGCGCGGTGCGGCTCACGCATATGCAGTGGGTGCCTGGCTGTGAAGCCACAGCCGGGCGCCCACAGTTACAATGCCGGCGCCACCGAGCAGGGAGGGGGAGACGAGCGGGGCTTCGTTCCCCTGCATTGCTGGTCCCTGGGACAGGTAAGTGTCCGATTATTAAAAGTCAGCAGCTGCAGTATTTGTATTTTTTTATTTTTTTTTTTAAGCGGATCTCCGCTTTAAACTTTATTGCCATCACAAGGGATAAACAACATCCCTTGTGACAGCATGGGCCGTCACAAGTCTTCTTTATGGAGAGATCTGGGGTCTATTAGACCCCAAATCTTTCCTCTGGCCTCCAATGCAGCCAATCTCACACACAGGTCGGTCTAATCAGCTTAATTCATGGGCGCTAATGGCAGGGTGAATTTGATTTAAATCATAATTTTTAAAGAGCAACTGTCATTCACTTTAATTGGATGGCTGGTGATGCGGCGCTGACACAACAAGATGAGGGACGTGGCGGCAGCAGGTGAGCGGATGCCTGCTAACAGGCACTGCCATGATGGATCTGAAATGACAGGTGCTCTTTAAATGTAAGAACTTCTTGCAGGTGATTAGAATCGTTAATATTTGCAAACAAAATTAAAGTTTCCTATTTAGAATAATAAGCTGTCAGGTTAGTAAAACAGCGATATCAGAACCGATTCAATCATACAGTTAGCAGTGTACATAGTTTGCAAAACAATGGGATAAAGGAATATTCCTGAACTTTGGTTTATCTCATGGATACTGTGACATTGTGTGAATGCATCAATGCAGTGCATGTTATCTCAGGTTGCAGAGCTTGGATTTATTGAATGAGTTTATCAAAAATGTAAATATTGCAGAATATACAGCCTCATGCTACATAACTAAGCTCCATTTAATGCTGAATAAACTAAATTATTAATGTATCTTTAAAAGAAAACTAGCTTTAGATTGATTTTTACTCCAAAAGTGTTTTATTAAAATAATTTTGATAAAAATTGAAAAGATTTGATTTACGGTAAATTAAAAAAAAAAAATCAGATTTTTTTTTTTAAATCATCGATTTTTTTATCCACCCTGGCTAATGGTAAGGTAAACAAATAGCCAAAACCGGAAGTGACTAAATCCTCGTCGCTTTCAGTTTCCAAGGTCACAGAGAGAGAAGAACAATGCCAGTTCCTCTCTCTCTCTGGGTAGTGCTGCCGTCGCTGCCAATTGCATTGCTCCGGGGCTCCGCAAACGGACAGCCTCTATGATTGGGCAGCAGAGCATCGGACTGGTGGCAGCGGCGGCAGGGGAGAGGGACCCCCTTCCGCCACCCACAGAAGTGATCAAGTGGCTATTCAGCCACTCAAATCACTTGTGCCTTAGAGGATATTGCTGGCTGCAGGTGCAGGCATCATTCCGGCACAACCACTTTAACCTAAGGACCTCCTATGGTATTGAAGTAGGTAATATGGGTTGACCACTTCCCCCCATGACCATTAATATCAAGTTGTCTCCTCCCCCCATGGCCATTAATATGAAGGCAACCCCACTTTGCAATGTTAACAGCCTCAACTGGAATAGCTTTCCACAAGATTTTGGGTTGTGTGTGTTGGGAATTTGTGCCCACTTTCAGAAGTCTGCTCTGCTCAGTCTGCTGAAACAAGCTGCTGGTCAGTTGTGGGTTTCCCATTACTTTTTGCCTATTGGAATTCTTTTTAAGCTTGCTGTTTAGAGAAGTAATATATACCTAGGAATGCCTGTAAATCTGCCATGTTTAACCAGGGTTCTGTGGAATTCTAGGGTTTCTTCAGAGATTTCTTGGGCTTCTTTGAACTGTGGCTGATTAACTTACCATTGTATAGTGCTAAAACTGTTTCAGGGCCAACGCCCCTTTGCAACCTCAGACAGTTTTAGTAAGGGTTGACCAAGGTCTGAAAATAGTGAAAATAATCTTAGGGATTCCTCTGGGGTAAAAAGGTTGGGAAAGGCTACTGTAGATCAGTCAATGGGTGTGTGATATGCCCCACCCACGAGGAGCAGAACTGGAGGTGAACAGAGTTTGCTGGTGTTACCAGAAACCACCAGTTGCATGTGAAATGGAATCATATGGAAAGGCAACGCAGTTCCCATTTGTGAGGGCAGTCTGCTTAGACCAGCTGCTGGTCCCAACAATACTTTTTTGGGTTTCCCATCATTTTTTGCCAAATGGAATTCTTTTTGAGCTAGCTGTTTCGAGAGGTCGTAGATACATGGAAATGCCTGCTGATTAGCCATTCTCAATCATGGCTCACCGCCAGAGGTTTCTAGGGCTTCCTTGAGCCATGGCTGAATGACCCACCATTGGATGGTGCCTACACAGTTCCAGGGCCACAACAGCTGGCAAGGCCAGCAGCATGGCATCAATTAGATTGGTAAGGGTGGTATTCTGAGGACCACTGAAAAGGGTTCATTCTTCCTACTAACAATCAATTGAAGGGGCATTTTACTGTTGGCCCACAATAAATTGGTTTTACTATGGGTTCTTAGGGGATCCTCTGGGGTAAAAGGTTGATAAAGACTGCTGTATATCATTCAGCAGGGAGCATGGCATATGCTCCACCCACGAGGAGCAGAACTGGCAGCAAATAGAGTTTTCTGGTGCTACCAAAAACCACCAGTTTTATGTGAATGGGAATCATCTGATAAGACAATGCAGTGCCACCCAGAAGTGCTACTGAAAGCTTAGCTGCAAAAGATTACATAGGACTTATTACAGGAAAGCCGAGCAGTCCTTCTGACTTAAGCACAGCTATAATGTTTCCTGGATGGAGTTACAATCTTGGGAATGAAGAGGGATACGATTGTCTGCAGACTTCAGCAGGCAGGATACAGCCTGACACAAGCCTCCAAGGCCGCATTCCACCCAAAACCAACACTTCAAGACGTTCTACACCAGCCCCTTCAATGCATCCCTTGTTGACCGAAGAACGCCAAATTCCGGAGTAGGAGGGGGTCAATCCCTTCTGTTTGTTGCTCTAGTTGTGCTAAAAGAGTTCAGAGCCTGGTGCCTAAATCAGAACCAGAACCCCTCTGTCCATTGTTATTCGTAGCGACGGCACAACAAATCGCCCAACCGTGCTGCCAAGGTTTTGTCTAAATGGAGGTAAACAATTGTTTTACCCGAGGCTCCTCTGCGAAGATTAATATGTTTGTTGATGGGTGAATTTGTTTCATGTCGATTCTGATAATTCTATCCAGAGGGAAGAAGGTAATGTTTCTATTCATCTCCCAGAATAAGAGCGTAGTGATCCAGCAGGATGAAAAATCAAAGCCAAATGTCTAATTCCACATTTATGAAGAAGAATCAGTAAAAATACTGACAGCTCATAATCTGGATATCTCTGTTGTGCTATATGTCAGCATTGCACAAGATGGGTGACACCACAGTTCTGTAGACCATGGGAAACTGCCCCATCTACTGCCTGCTTAGAAGGCCTTGAACCAGCATGCAACCAGTGAAGGATGATGGGAGGGGGTATAACAGAAGATAGATATATACCTGGTTAGATAATTGGTGAATGGATAGATAATAAATAGAGAGAGAGAGAGAGAGAGGGAGGGAGAGAACATAGATAGAAATTAGAGAACGAGAAGATCTAAGATAAATAGATAGATAGATAGATAGATAGATAGATAGATAGATAGATAGATAGATAGATAGATAGATAGATAGATAGATAGATAGATAGATAGATAGATGAGATAGATAGACCTTGCTTTGTGCACTGGTGCTCAGTCATGTTAGAACAGGATGGGGCCATCCCCAAACTGTTCCCACAAAATTGGATGCATGAAATTGTCCAAAGTGTCTTGGTATGCTGACGCCATAAGAGCTCCCTTCACTGGAACTAAGGGGCCAAGCCCAACCCCTGAAAAACAACCCCACACCATAATCCCCCCTCCACCAAATGATTTGGACCAGTGCACAAAGCAAGGTCCATAAAGACATGGATGAACGAGTTTGGGGTGGAGGAACTTGACTGACCTGCACAGAGTCTTAACCTCAACACGATAGAACATTTTTTGGAATAATTAGAGAGATCATATACAGTGGAACCTCGGATTGCGAGTAACGCGGTTAACGAGCGTTTCGCAATACGAGCACTGTATTTTTGAAAATCGTAACTCGGTTTGCAAGTGTTGTTTTCGCAAAACAAGCATGATTCAGGCCAAAGCGGTGTGCAGTACCGCTTTTGGCCTGAGGTGGGGGGGCGCCGAAGTCGAGCAGAGCCGAAAGTCGCCGATCACAGCCGATCGACGCTGTTCGGAAATGCACGGAAAGCCCCAAGAAAGCATCGGCTGACCTCGGCAAATCTCAGGCTTTTCGTCCCTTTCCGAGGCTCTCCAGTGCCACCCCCCCACCTCTGGCCGCATGCGGTATTGCATCCCATTGAAGTCAATGCAGAACTAATTATTTTCGTTTCCATTGACTTCAATGGGAAAACTTTGATATGCGAGTACTTTGGATTACGAGCATACTCCTGGAACGGATTATGCTTGTAATCCGAGGTTCCACTGTAGATAGAAATGAGAGAGAGAGGTCTACACTACAGACAATGGAAAACACTCTTTAGTGGAATGGAAATCGGTTAGAACCTCAGGTGGAACCTCTATATCCCCTACATTGCTGTCTATGTCTCATTCCTTTTCCTAGTATCACAGGGACAAGTGAGGGGAATTCTCCATGATGGGGTCACTGACAACCCTTCTACACTATATCCACAGATAAATAAGAGAACATTGTCTGGAGTTGGCCTCTAGGTGAATGAACCATATGGAATGTAATTAGCTCTAAACCAACACTATAGGTAAATCTCAGGATATTATTTAACAAAACATATGCAGACATGAGCAAGCAGTTATAACATTAATCAAACATGTTTTTTGATTTTTCTGTTTTGCTTTTTTTTTTTGGATATCGTCCCTTTAAGTTCTAGAAAGTCTGGCGATCGGTCTCCCTCAGCAGACGACAGAGAGAATACACATAAATGGAAAGTATTTAAGATGCTACTCGAGAAGCCTTCGATAATAAACATTAACGTCATTCATGGAAAAAGATTGACAGGAAAATAAAAGGAAATCTCTTTAGGCTTCAAAGCGTACGGATTAAAATTTTTGTCCTGCGGTCAAATGTCCTACCCAACAACGCGCAGAATTTCCACTACTTCACCGACGTCACAGGTCTATGGCTTGCCGCAAAGTCGTTCTACCGGGAAGGCAGCGCAACCATTAAAACCATTAAAAGTGAACTACACTTACCCTCTCCCCCCCCCCCCAAAGCTCAAGTTTATTCTACTTATATTTTGCCTTCCCTGGTTCCCCCCTACTCCCTCATCAATAAGTCAATTTAGACCCAATGACATCATCACTGGATCTCCGTTCTTCTCTTTGCAATGCAGGCAGATCATGGCTGGTGGGAGTGGCCAGCAGGGTGCAGTACATGGCTTCCTTAAACCTTCATAGTACCCTGCCCCAGTACTGCTTTTAAGAGCCCTCAAGCAGCGGGCTGGATTACGTTCGCCCCAGGGGGGGGTCTTAGTAACACTTCGGTGTGGGGCCCCACAGTGTGAAAAGCCACGTGGTCACGGTCACCAAAACTTTTTCTGCACTGCGCCCTTTTGGCTTAAGTCCAGTGCAATTTTTGTTACCAGGCCTCAAGGCCTAGCCAGTGCACTATTGCACGGCCACTTATTTATTTATTTTTCTCCATTGTTTGTCACTGTGTTACTTTTGTGTGTGTTTTTTTTTCTCACTAAGATGAAGGGGGGGGTGTCCTCAGGCTTGCCCTGACATCTAGGGGTAGGATGTGTGGCCCTCAGGTGCCTTCCTCCCCTGCCTTTGGGAGAGCCCCCTCAACCTAGTACTCGGTGGTCGGCTTCAGTTGGCCACGAGAAGAGGGGACCACCAGGCCTTCTGGCTAAGCGGACAATGTCAAACCCTATGTCCCTGTAAGGAGCTACAGTGGTAGCCACTCTTTTACTGTAAGGCAATGCAGGTAACAATGCAAATGATACAATGAACAGCGTGGCCAACTGCTATGTGTAGACAGGCCCTGTCTAACCACTGTTCTGTGGCATAAACAAGTCGGCCGTTGTTGGGTTCTTTGGTCTCAGTTTGGAGTACTCACCTTCAAAACAACAGTTCTTCTAATCCTCAAGTGAAGCTGGTCATACACGCATCAAAATTCCTCCGGTTCAGCAGGGATCAGCCAAATTTCGATTCATGTGTGGCCACTGTGGATGAATAGAAGTCAATCTAACGATCAACTTCAGTACAACCCTCCTGTCGGTATATTTTCGCTCGCCCCTCTGTCTGGTCTCTCTTATGGCCTTTGGTGGTACGTTTCCATGGGTCAGGTAAAATGCAGCACGCAATAACCTGGACATCCCCTCTCAATCCTGCACCCTCTTTCTTTTCAGCTTTGAACAGAGCAAGCCCTGCAGCCTGGCACCCCTGGTGGCTTTTCTGCTGGCTCGTGTCCCTGCAGGTTCTCTCATCTGGATTGTTTCCCTTGGGGATATATGCTCCCTCCCCCTACACAACACAGCCTTGCTCCTTGCCCCTGAGTCCGCCCTTCTGGATCCCAAGCAGCTAAAGTCTCTGCTGCTGGGTTCTCCCCACTCTCAGTCTGATCTTCTCCTCAGGCTTCCAGCTGCTAGCTCAGTTTCGTGGATTGGGAGGCAGAACTATCTTCCAGCCATGGTAGGCTGCTTTCTCCTCTCACCTTGTTGCCAATCAGTCACTGGTGGGGAGGAGAAGGATAACTGTGTTGTGACTGTGAACATGTGAGTGCCCCAGCTCCTGTTGGTAAAAGGGGTTGCAAGCTGGGGCTACATCTCCCCCCACTAAAAGTCTTTGGTCCCCAAAGAAACAGAATTTGTCATCCTGAAGGCAGTAGAACTTGGTGTGTCAAGCATAGGGCATGTACACTCATTGGTACCGTGGCCTGATGCACTCGGGCGTTGGTAGACCTGCGTACAGTGTTGATGTCTTCTTCAGAACTGTCCCCTACAGAGTAGCATGTCAATCTCATGAGAGGTCGGGTCTATCACTTGATTCTGCATCAGAGGCGTAAGTGGTTCTCTGTATAAAGTACTATAGCACACATTCTGATAGTGTTTTTGTTTTTCCAAATCACCTCAATGAGAGATACGTAAGGGCTTATGTTTTTTAAAAGACTGGTGACCCGGCCTTTCCCTCTGGTCATCTGGGCTCATTAGACTTTTCCTGGTAGAAAACCAACGGATTATTATTTTTGTCTAACTTTCTAGCGAACTCCACATTTATCTCTTTCTCATCTCTTCAGACCTCCTAGCATCTCCCCCATAGGGACCATACATGGTCCAATGTAACACATCCAACATTTTATGAGCATCTATGTCATAAAACCCCTAGGGAGAGGGGTCCTATCTCAGAGATTTATAACCGTTTAGCAAGTGCGGATCCCCAAGATAAGCTTTTATACATGAACAAATGGCAATCCGATTGTGATATAGTATTCTCTATGGAGTAATGGAAAGAATGTAAACTTTAGGAAATGTACCAGGTCACTAACAACCCATGAGACTGAGGTTAAACTTTTTTCCGGATCATGAATTCCTATATATGTATTAATTCTGCATGCTCTATTTAACAGAGTCTAAGTTTGTATTTGGTGGCCTCCCTCCAATCTACAGTATGTTTTACTGTAGCATTATTTTATAATGTTGTATTCATATATGTAATTTCTCAAGAATACTTTGGCTACCTGTATTCTGTACCACATTGTTTGAATACCCAATAAAAACTTTTGAAAGTTAAAAAATAAATACAAATTTTACCAGATGGTACTTTACTTCTGTTTAGTTATATTCTATTTTTTTCTTTAGTCTCTCCTAACTGTTTTCAAGGATGCCCGTCCCCTTGCTCTTTTACCCACATTTTTTGGGGGACTGTGTGAGAGTTACTCCTCTTTGGCGTAAATTGCAGTATTTCTCTTTTGCCGCGTACACACGACCGGTTTTGCCGTCGGAATTAACCCCGAAGGTTTCTCCGACGGAATTCCATTCAAGCGGTCTTGCCTACATACGGTCAACCCAAAGTCTGACCAAAGTCCGACGTTCCAGAACGCGGTGACGTACAACACTTACAACGGGACTAGAAAAAGGAAGTTCAATAGCCAGTAGCCAATAGCTTCCGTCTCGTACTTGCTTCAGAGCGTGCGTCGTTTTTGGTCCGTCGGAACAGCATACAGACGATCGGTTTTCCCGATAGGAATTGGTTCCGTCGGAAATATTTAGAACATGTTCCATTTCTAGGTTCGTCAGAATTTTCAAAAAAAGAAGTCCAATGAGGCCTACATACGATCGGAATAGACAATGAAAAGCTTCCATCGGACTTTTTCTGTCAGACATTCCGCACGTGTGTACAGGGCATTAGAGTATAGTTGGTAGCCCCATTCACCGTACAATAGCTAACTGTTTACTATTTTCTTCCATTTCAGAGATTTCTATCCCTCATATGAAATGTATCCATACTGTTTGTGTTTCTATCTATTGGGTTATAGCTTTGCATTGCAAGACTCCTTCTGTCCCTATTGCACAAATTAAAACGAGAGTAGACTTCATTAGCCGTATGGGAAAAAAATCCTTACCTTATATAATTCTATGAACTATTATAATACCAAATGGGATCCTTGGTTTGAACATTGTAATGTCTTTTATTGATTTCCTGGGTTTTTAGGTAATTCTTCCCATTGAAATTTTTTTTTTATATGTTACTCAATTACTGTATAACTTGACTTTATGACCATAATGTCTTTATTTTATCTGTCTAATCCTTTATATATATCATATGATGGTTTTTGTTGTCAGCTATTTTGTGGCTTCATCAGTCTCTACGCTATTTGTAGCGCAAAAAATAAAAAGCCCCAGTAGTGATCAAAGACCACCGAAAGAAAACTCTATTTGTGGGGAAAAAATTATATTGTTGTTTGGGTATTGCATTGCATGACCGCGCAATTGTCATTTAAAATGCGACAGCGCTGAAAGCTGGAAATCGGCCTGGGCAGAAAGTGGGTGAAAGTGCCCAGTATTGAAGCGGTTAAAAAAAAAAAAAAGTGGAGCTGTGCTTTAAGCCCCTTACCACCAAGAATGAATAAATTTAAAAAATATATTTTCAGGGATTGGGAGGTGGCATTTCACTTTAACAGACTCCATGTGCTTCAAAAGAAATCAAATCTGTGTGCAGAGGTGGTGGAGAGAAGAGGGCCCGAGAAGTGGAAAGTTGAACGGGGTCCAACTGGAGCCTGGATTAAGCATGGCTATGTAACAATGTGCATTAAGGATGATTCATGGCTGCGACTTTCCAGTAAGCCTGACGGAGCGCCGTGGCCCCGCGCTGCTTCCACTGTAAATGATCGCTGCGCTCGCCATGTTTACATGAGAGTCAGCCCACATAACGTGTGTGCGGGCAGGCGCTGCGTGTCTCGGATGAAATTTGTCACTGCCCGATTAATGTTAATATTTAGAGGCCTGTTTGAAAAAAAGGAAAGAGCTTGGTGCTGGATGTGACACTGACTTAAAGGGGCAGTTCACATGACACTGATACTTTAGTGTTTGGTAGATCCTGACGAGATAAACCACATGAGAGTTTCTACTGTCTCTCTCTGACTCTAGTGGTGAGATCTCTGCGCTGATTTCACAGGTCTGTACATCTGCTGCGCCCAATACGAAGGTAATCTCACCACTGTGGGAGGGGCAGAGACACAAACTACTGCAGTGAAATCTCACCATTGTGGGAGGGGCAGAGACACAAACTACTGCAGTGAAATCTCGTCATTGTGGGAGGGGCAGAGACACAAACTACTGCAGTGAAATCTCGTCATTGTGGGGAGGGGCAGAGACACAAACTACTGGGGAGAAATCTCACCATTGTGGGAGGGGCAGAGACACAAACTACTGGGGAGAAATCTCACCATTGTGGGAGGGGCAGAGACACAAACTACTGGGGAGAAATCTCACCATTGTGGGATGGGCAGAGACACAAACTACTGCAGGGAAATATCATCATTGTAGGAGGGGCAGAGACACAAACTACTGCAGTGAAATCTCGTCATTGTGGGAGGGGCAGAGACACAAACTACTGCAGTGAAATCTCACCATTGTGGGAGGGGCAGAGACACAAACCACTGGGGAGAAATCTCACCATTATGGGAGGGGCAGAGACACAAACTACTGCAGGTAAATCTCACCATTGTGGGAGGGGCAGAGACACAAACTATTGCAGGAAAATATCATCATTGTGGGAGGGGCAGAGACACAAACTACTGCAAAGAAAATCTCCCAGTGTGGTAGGGGCAGACTCAAAAACTACTGCAGAAAATCTTACCATTGTGGGAGGGGTAGAGACACAAATTACTGTGGGAAATCTCACTATTGTGGGAGGGGCAGAGACACAAACTACTGTGGGAAATCTCACTATTGTGGGAGGGGCAGAGACACAAACTACTGCAGGGAAATATAATCATTTGGGGGGGAGGGGCAGAGACACAAACTACTGCGGGGAAATATCATCACTGTGGGAAGGGCAGAGACACAAATTACTGCAGGGAAATCTTACTAATGTGGGAGGGGCAGAGACACATTACTGTATAAAAAGCTCACCATTACTACAGCAGGCAGGGTACTGTGGTATTTTCATTAAGCTGTGTACAGCACCCTGCCACCCCTCTCACCAGCTATGCTCTGCCTGCATTGCACAGAGATCCATTGATGACATCACTTGGTCTAAAATAAGGTATGTAATAAAAACAGAAACTTTTTACTTACAAAATGTCATTAGTATGTTGGGGGGGGGGGAAATAGCAAAATATAAGCAGATTAAACTTCTGCTTTACCAGACCAAAAGAGGCCAAATAAGAAATGTTCATTGTTGGGGTGTACATGCCCTTTAAGAACACTGGTGCAATAAAAAAATGTAAAGAAAAACACAACAATCAAAATACAACAAGCACTCAGCGCCCTTCCATCGCCCTCTCCGAGATTGTACACACTTTATGCAATTTCTTTATAGGAGATTTTACAGATTGGGGTTAGATCTATTTTGCAGCAAAGTGAGGTGTATAAAAAAATGTAATTTCCTTTTCTCCATAATATTTCAGAAATCAGACAAAATAGTTCTAATCCTGTTCTCTGTGTTTGCAAAAAAAAAAAACTCTGGACAGCCTCTAACCAACCTGTTTACTGAACCGCTCCCTGCGCGCCCTGCTCTGTATTTGCAGGAACAGGGTCATTTTAAACTAAAACTCCATCTTCCGAGCCAGCAGCAGAAAAGCCAAATAAAATAGCTGAGAGCAGAGCTGCTTCCAAACACGTGTGAGTAGAGGGAGCATCCATCTGCTACACGTGAGACCTGTCAAACTTCATCTAAGCGTGTTCCTGCAATCATTCCAAGGAAGGACACTGGGACTGAAGAGGGGGGGCGATCTCTGTCCTGAAAGAAGGTCCCCGGCGGCAGCATGAATAATGGAGCAAGTCAGTGGTGAGAGCTCAGCTGCAGCGGAACACCCTTTTTTTATTGTGTTCTATTAGTGTCTCATTGTGTTACATTGTATTACATAAGGCATACATTTTATTTTTATAATCACCTGTATTTAATCTTTATAAGTATCTTTTAATATTGAATTTAAAGGGGTTGTAAAGGTAAAAATTTTTTCACCTTAATGCATTCTATGCATTAAGGTGAAAAAACTTTTGACAATACCGCCGCCCCCAGCCCCCCCGTTTTACTTACCTGACGCCTCGAATCTTCGCTGCTCGTTCTCGTCATCTCCACTGCAGCTCAGCCTGGTCCCTGATTGGCTGCAGTGGATGGATTGAAAGCAGCGCAGCCATTGGCTCGCGCTGCTGTCAATCACATCTGATGACGCGGCGCGCCGGGGGGCGGGGCAGAATGATACAGCGAGCGGCTATAGCCGCCGGCTGTATCACGGGAGCGCGCCCGGAAGCACTCACCACCATGCGAGGGAGCTCGCATTAAGGTGGTGAATGCTTGCGGGGAGGAGCTGAAACAGCCGCCGAGGGACCCCAGAAGACCAGGTTCAGGGCCACTCTGTGCAGAACGAGCTGCACAGTGAAGGTAAGTATAACATGTTTGTTATTTAAAAAAAAAAATAATTTTACCTTTACAACCCCTTTAATCTTTATAAGTATCTTTTATATTTGTTTATTCAATATATACATAATGTATCTTAACGCTTTATATAATCGCTTTATGGGCAATTCTTTAATTTGATTTAAAGAATGTGTAAACCCAACATTTGTCTGCTGTACCATGTACTTGTATGGAGCTTGTACTTGTAAGTCTCCTGTTCTCTTTGTATTACTTCCTGTATGTGAAATCCCTGGTGTTCCTGCCAGTCCCTCTGCGTTCCTATTAAAAACTGACCACACAAGGAATGAGAGCACAGTGTGGTCAGTTCTCTATCTGTGCTGGGAACTTAGCCTGCTCTCCTCCAATGATCAGACTTGTCTTGACAGACACGCCCCCCTACCCCCCACACAGCCATTCACTGAGGAAGTCAATGTGCTACCGAGCCACTGCTCTGTGTGTCAGTTTAGACACAGAGTTTCGGATCAGCCCCGCCTCTCCTTATTGGCTCACTGACTTTGATTGACAGCAGTGGGAGCCAATGGCGCCCCACTTGACGAGGAGAGAGAGTCCCAGCCAAAACTCTCCTGCAACATCGCTGGATCGAGAGGGGGCCCAGGTAAGTGTTAGGGGGGCTAAGGGGGACTGCTGCTTACAGAAGATGTTTTATCTTAATGCATAGAATGCATTAAGATAAAAAAACCTTCTGACTTTAGAACCACTTAAACCACCTCAATACTGGGCACTTTCACCTCCTTCCTGCCCAGGCCAAATTTCAGCTTTCAGCGCTGTCACAGTTTGAATGACAATTTTGCAATCATGCTACACTGTAACCATGTGAAATTTTTATTATATTTTCTTTACACAAATAGAGCTTTCTTTTGATGGTAGTTAATCACTTCTGTTTGTTTAATTTTTTCCTAAAAAAATAAAAAAGACCCAAAATTTCAAAAAAATAAAATTTTAGTTTCTGTCAGTAAATTTTGTAACTAAGTAATTTTTCTCCTTCACTGATGGGCACTGATAGGCTGCACTGATGGGCACTGATTAGGTGGCACTGATGAGGAGGCACAAATATGCCGCATTTATGGGCACTAATAGGTGGCACTGATATGTGGCACTGAAGAGCACTGATAGGAAGCACTGGTGGGCATTGATAGGCGGCACGGATAGGCGACACTGATGGGCACTGATGGGCGGCACTGATGGGCATTGATGGGTGGCACTGATGACGGCGTCCCAGAATGAGAGTCGCACCGCCCCGCCGTCATTTGATGGTGGGCAGGCGGCAAGTGGTTAGAGAGGAGCTCCAGGCTTATTCAGAAAAAAATAAAAGTGAGCAGCTACAAATACTGTAGCTGCTCACTTTTAATATTAGGGCACTTACCTGTCCAGGGATCCAGTGATGTCGGCACCTGAGACGATTTTTCAGTCGGTATTCGCATTCTGCCGCCACCATTCTACTAAGGGAAATCAGCAGTGAAGACTTGCAGCTTCACAGCCGGTTCCCTACTGTGCATGCATGCAGCGCACTGCGCTCTGTGAATGGGTTAGCTGCGGGGGAAGGATAAGGGGGGGGCTGAACTTGTGGGAGCGGGTACCTGTAAAAACCAGGTACCCACTTCCCCTCCCAAAAGGTGCCAAATGTGGTGGGGGGGGGGGCAGACAAGTGGAGCTTCCCCTTTTGGGTGAAGCACTGCTTTAAAGCAGATCTCCAGACAATAATAAAAAGATAAAAATGAATAGCCCATTAAAAATATCATTGGCTTTTGATTAAAAATATTCAGCTTCAATACAGATTTTCTGTGCAGTACTTTTTTCTGTCACTAGATGTCCTCAGTCTGATTGGTTATCATTATTATACCTACTTCCTCTAACCTACCCTATTATACTTCTGCCTTTTGTTTACATACTTCCTGCTCCACATTTATTTCTGATTATAATATTTACATAAGAGTATTTCATATCCAGCATCACATATACTCCCATACTCTCTCTAGTGGTCAGTTATATACCATGGAATGCGATTAGCTTCCCTGCTTAAAGACTGTTGAGATAAACTTTCGTAGAATTAAGTCGCGTACACACGGGCGGACTTTTCGACCGGACTGGTCCGACGGACTTTCTGATAGACGTTTGACGGACTTTCTAACGAACGGACTTGCCTACACACGATCACACCAAAGTCTGACGGATTCGTACGTGATGACGTACACCGGACTAAAATAAGGAAGTTGATAGCCAGTAGCCAATAGCTGCCCTAGCGTCAGTTTTTGTCCGTCGGACTAGCATACAGACGAGCGGATTTCTGGGTCCGGGGGAGTTATGACGTAAAGATTTGAAGCATGTTCCAAATCTAAAGTCCGTCAGATTTTCGACTAGAAAAGTCTGCTGAAGGTCCGATGAAGCCCACACACGATCGGGTTGTCCGCCGGAATCGGTCCGTCGGACCAGTCCGGTTGAGAAGTCCGACCGTGTGTACGCTGCATTACATAAACTTTATTGGCAGCTCCATCAGACTTGGCTTTCATTAATAGAGGACCAGCAAAAGACAATTACTATGCAACATC